>NW_004524643.1:3707047-3737705 GCF_000260255.1 Octodon degus
AGCAGCCACTTAAAGAACTGAGCTAAGGGGCAGGCCCCCTTTATTTTTTATTTTTATTTATTTATGTTTTTTTGTGGCCGGCTCAGCCCACCTTGGAGGCTGGGCTAGTGTGGCCTGCAGTGCTGGGGCTCTAAGTGTGGTCCCTGTGTGCTTGCCCAAGCCTGCCCAAGCAGGCATTTTAGCCCACTGAGATATCTCACTGGCGGACCTTGTCTTTTAGAAGCAGGCTAGCTGATAACCAGATCAGGAGCCATTAAACTATTATTTGTGCTTGCTTCCAATAAATTACCTATTAAGGTACTTGCCCTTGGGGATCAAGTCAAAACACTGCTGATGACCACAAGGCTTGCGGAGTGGAGTAACATTTTATGACTGCCCTAGAAAGTGTACAGAAAGAAAATGGGGAGTCTAACCCTAAGTCTCATTCAGTTGGAGAGCTTTATCACAACACTGAAAAAAAGTTTTTGTTTTTCTTTCTTTC
Organism: Octodon degus; assembly: GCF_000260255.1. Taxonomy (NCBI): domain Eukaryota; kingdom Metazoa; phylum Chordata; class Mammalia; order Rodentia; family Octodontidae; genus Octodon; species Octodon degus. The sequence goes on from NW_004524643.1 coordinate 3,707,529, forward strand.
TTTCAAGACCAAGCTTATTAAAACTGTAACTGGGTGGGTCACGGCTTTAGAGGGGAAACGGGATTCCAAGTCATGTGACATCAGTAGGAATGAATGGAATTCCGAGCCTTGGCCTGGATTTGGATGAAGCTGAATACTCAGGCATCTGAGTGAGAAGTGGCAGTTCCTTTGGGGTGACAGAGAGGACTCAGCTCGCCTTTTCTTCTTGAAGATCCTATAACCGACTTGGGCAGGTGGAAACACTTGTTCTTCAAGATCCTTCGTTCTTGTTCATCTTCTCCTAGCCTAGGCTTTGACTGAAGTCAGATCTCAAGATGACCAGGGGAGAGATTGTTTACTCTTTAAAAAAAGTAGGATTTTGTTGATTTGTATTAGCAGTTGCCCAGAAGTATGTGAGAGAAGAGAATCTAATGGTATTAAGCCCAAAATAATAGAATATATATTTGTATCATCACGTCCTGGGCTGAACAGTAAGTGCCTGTTTTCCTGGAATATGCAGCTCCCAGGGGTAGAAACCCAGCATCAGTAAAGTATTAAAGCAGAGTTTAAAATTAAAAAAAAAAAATATTTGATAGTGGAAAAGGGGTGAGAGAGATGGCACACAGCCACTCTGGATGTTGTCCCCTGCTACATTTATTGGACTCCCCCCACCCCTTCTCCCATGCAGATTCCTGGAATCTGATTGGCTCCCTGGCTGTCTTTGATCCTAACTTTGGATTCCTTTTGGCTCTTATTGGTGGTGGGTAAGAGTGTGGGTGGGGGCTTTATGGAAAGGTAATTAGGTTTAAGGATTAAGTAAAGGAAGTGTGAGATTCATTTTTGCCCCCTGTATTTAGGGCCTGGCCTACAGGGTCTACACAGTCTCACTATACCGTAGATTGAACTCGTAGTGATCCACTTGTGTTCAGCCTCCCAAGAGCTGGGATTATAGGCACATGCCACCACGCCCAGTCTCAATGGCCCCCCCCAGGGGATCGGCTGGACTGCACGCTGGGGATCCTGGATCCAGGATCAAACCACTGCTGCTGTATCTGCCTAAGCAGGCGCTTTAGTCCACTGAGCTATCAAGCTGGCCCTGGAAGTGTGAGTCTTACTTTAAGACTCACAGTACCTGGATTAAATCGCAGTACCTGGATTTTCCTGGGCTTGGTTTCTTCCTCTTTCTTTGCTTTTGTCCTTCTAATTGCTACAGAGGAAGAAGCTGCCCTTATTTTATTTTGTCTTTTTCAGACAGGGTCCTGTTATAACCTGACCAAAGCGCCGCCATCCTGTTCTGTATGCGCCGTCTTAGTGAACCATGTCAGCTGCTATAAAATGTGACTTCTGTTTCTTGGGCCCACTCCCTTCAGGGCGTGTTATACCCTGACCTTAGTAACTCCATCTTGACTCTCTGATTCGCCTTTGCCCTAGTTGATTACAATGATTCCATCTTGGTTCTCTGATTTACCCCTGCCCTGGTTCCAAGAATGTCTTAAGGCGAAAAAAAAAACCCAGGTGTTCCTGGCAACCAATTGCCACATTGTCCTTATAAGGTCAGCATGACCGCATACCTAGATTACACACCCTGTTCCGTACTCCTCCTAGTCCAAAAGGGGCAACTTCTCTGTGTCCAGCTTCCTCCAGGTGGGTTACAACCAATCCTGTAAAAGGTCATATGCTCCCTTAACCACATTAACATCTGCTATTGGCTTCTGTGATCAGCTTGCTTGGATGGGCGGTTTTGCGGTTTTTGGGTTTAAATTACTGTGCCTCCCCTTACTCGGGGCTCCTCTCTGTCTCTTGGACTCTGAGGGTGCCACTGGGTACCAGATAAAATAAAGCGCTACCATCTTTTTGGACGTTTTGCCTCGTTGTCTCCATCTTGGGCTACAACAGGTCCCTTTAGGCAGTTCAGGCTGGACTTGAGCTCACTTTTTAGCCCATGCTGGTCTGGAACTCACAATGATTCTCCTGCCTCAGCCTCCTTGTGCTGGTATTACAGGTGTGTGCCACCATGCCCGGCAGAGGCTGCCTTTATAAGCATTCTCTATTAATTATTTAATAAAGCTCAACGAGGCCTTCATCCTATCTTTCTTACCCATAGGGCTTCTTGTCCCTACATTATTTTAATCCCTACATTATTAGGATTAAAATGTTGATATAGATGCAGCTATTATGGATTTAATATTCTAGCAAAGCTAGAATTGGTTCCAAGAGCTTGCTTGGATGACTAAATTTTGGACTCACTAATGATCTGCACCCTGTGCAGTTGGGCGCCAGAACTCCTCTAGGATAATCCCTGGTGGGTCTCCAATGGCTGAGGACACAGGAGCACTGGGGTAGCGTTTCATGTGTGTCCAGCATGTTCACCCCCCTCCTACAATCTTCCAAGAGGTCTTAGAGAATTTTCTTCCTTAGAACATCAGGAAATACATCAGCGAGAAAGATAATCCTTTCTAAGTTCCATCTTGTTTATTCTCTGCAGCTGAGGATGATAATGGAAGAGGTCAGCCCTGAAACGGATATTGCACCATTTTTATTTACCTTTTAGGACTGGGGAGATAGCTCAGTGGCAGAAGCGCTTGCCTCATGAGTGCAAGGTCCTGTGTTGGATCACCGGTACCACAAAAATAAATAAGTAAATAAATAAATATTCACCTTCTCATAACCTCTCTCTATCCCTTTCATCTTTCTTTCTTTTTTTTTTTTCTTTTTTGTACAAGGGATTGAACTCATGAGCTTGTGTTCACCAGGCAGGCGCTTCTGCCACTGAGCTGTCTCCTGGCCCCAGCACCTTTTCTCTTATAACACATGTTATTCTTACTTTCCGGGACCAAGGAGAATTGCGAAAGGTAGAGAGAATGTTTGCATTTCTGATCTCTATTATTTTAGTCACTAACTCCTGGTTGGCTACTTTAGGGAGTATTAAAGATTGCAGAAGAAAATGGCACCCAAGGTCCAGGGGTTTGGAAACCCTCACTCCTAGCAAACCCGGACCAGGGAGATAGCTCAGCAATCTAAAGCGCCTGCTTAGGCAAGTGCAGGGACCACAGTTCGATCCCTGGCACCACCTGCTACATCAGCCCTGCCCCCTTCCACAACACACACACACACACACACACACACACACACACACACACACACACAAACCAAAACCTGAATGAGGGCATTTATGTAAAGACCTGAGATAATGCGTTATCAGTTAGAACTGTTTTCTATCTTTTCCTGCTCTCAGAGCTCATGACTCCCCCAATGATGTGCTCTTTAATTTCAAATTAAGTTGCCACAATTGTGCTAGAGAGAGCAGCTAATGTTTTCCTTTTTTTCAAAGGAAGTGCATTGACCTCCTTTTTCAGACAGGTGACCCATTGGGCTGATAATTGTAGAATGGTTTGTATGCTCTCAGAATTAATGAAGTGTTATTGATTTACTCAAGTGCCTCACCTTATCACTTGGAGGGTAAACATTTGTTTTCCAGACTGAAAATAAGAAGTCACTCTGGGAAGGAAAAGGAAATTTGTGAGAGTCTGAAAGCAGTTGTGTATGGTGAACAGATCTGTACATACTGCAACTTAAAAAAACAGTTACCGGGGGCCAGGGAGATAGCTCAGTAGAGTAAGTGCTTGCCTGGCAAGTGCAAGGGCCTGAGTTCAATCCCTGGTTCCACTAAAAACAGTCTCAACAAAAACTGTACGGGGCTGGAGAGATGGCTCAGTAGAATAAGCGCTTCTCTGGCAAGCACAAGGGCCTGAGTTCAGTCTCCGGTTCTGCCAAAAAAAAAAAAAGTTATCAACCTTTTCTTGCCCATGAGTGCATTTGCTTTATACATTTAGCTCTTACTGATTAATTAGCTGACTAAATGGGTAGCCACTGACATCTGTGAGAATCTTAATACATGTCCCAGGCTTTTCCTGTACTTTAAAATCCTTTGTATCCCACTGTCTTTTTTTTTTTTTAAATTAAAAAAAAAAAACACTTTTATTTATTTTTTTGGTACAGGGTCTCCTTATGCAGCTCAGACTATTAGTGATCCTCCTGTCTCAGCCTCCCCAGTGCTGGGATTACAGGTGTGTGCTGTAATCACACACCCACACAACATGTGGTACTGGGGATCAAATCTAGCTGGTCTTTGAGCTTGAAGACTGCTGAGCTATCTCCCCAGCCCCCCACTTTCATATATTATATATATTTATAATCAGGTCAGGGCCTACGCTTGTAGATCTCAGGGCATTAGGAGAAGAAAGTGAAAATGTTTGAACTTCTTAGTATTGGCAGTGAGGGTAGTGAGTCATAAACCAACTGGATAACTTTCTTCTGTTTTCATTACAGGTTATTCATTTTGTCTCTCTACTTTCCTTAAATTTGTAGGGCCTGGGAGATAGCTCAGTGGCATTGGCACCTGCCTCAAGAGTACGAGATCCTGAGGTCAATCCCTGATACCATAAATTTATATGGGGCCAGGCCAGCAGCCTCATGTATGAATGGGTTGTGTGGGACCTTTTCATTTGCTCTCCCCGGCCTGACTTCACATTATCACTTCCAGCCCCTGCTGATACATGCTTTGTGTGCCCACGTTCCTCTGGACTTTAGCCCCATAAAAGGCACAAAGACAATGAAGCAAGTAGCCTGGGCTTCCTGTAATTGATATAGGGTAATGAAACTCCCAATCTGAAGGATACCTGGGCAGAGTTTGTGTTCTCTAAAACTGAAGAATGAATTTTAGGAACAATGGAGGTTAAGAGCAGAATATAGTTATTGGGGGAAAGAAAGTTCCCGTCTGAGAGGGAAAGAAGGGGGACCTGAGTGGGTTGCCCTGGCAATCTGCCACTTCTAAGGGCTTTTATAGAGAAAAGCCATGTGGTGAGGTGGGTCTAAGGTGGAGAACATGGGAACTTGCTTAGGTGGGCATGAGGTGGGACAAAACTATGGTCAACCAAAGAGATTACAACTATTGTTCAGGTAAAGTTGATTAAATCCAGGACCAAATGAAGAAGTGAGTCATATTGCAAGTGGGCATGAATATAGAACAGGAGTTAGCCAGTGACCAGTAGCAGTTGGATTAGTGATTCTTCCCAGCTTCCTCAAGGTGATGATCAATCCTGGATGCTTATCTTTAGCAAGGTAAGCACTTGTTTGATCTTTGGTGTTTAGGTCTGGCCCACAGAGGACCATCTGTCTATTTCACAGTTACAAGGTATTTTGTCTCCGGTGCTGTCTCCTTGAGGGCCTGGCCCTGTCTGACTGCCTATGATATTTCTATCTAATTCAGCTGCCTACAACATTATGACATACCACCTACCTTCCCATTTGTGGTGCAGCTGGGTCACTATCAATGGTTATGCCCCACCTCTCCATCTCCTTTTTATTTCCAGTATTTTACTTATTTTTTATTTTTAATTTTTAATTTTTATTTTTTTGCAGTACTGAGGATAAAACTCAAGACCTTGCACTTGCTAGGCAGGCACTTATGCCACTGAGCTATATCCCAACCCCCCCAATGCAATAGTTTAAAAAATGTTTTTTAGGTACTGGGAATCAAACTCACTGTTATAGGGGAATGAAATGCCCAACCTGAAAGATACGTGGGATGAGTTTGTGGTCTCTAAAATCAAAGAATGAATTTTAGGAACAATGGAGGTTAAGAGCAGAATATATTTATTGGGGGGAAAGAAAGCTCCTGTCTGAGAGAGACAGAAAGGGAGCCTAGTAGGTTGCCTGGGAGCCTGCCTTTTCTAGGGACTTTTTTTTATAGAGTAAAACCATGTGGTGAGGTGGATCTAAGGTGGTGGAGAACATGAGAACTTGCTTAGGTGGGCATGAGGTGGGACAAAACTATGGTCAACCAATGAGATTACAAGCACAATTGCTTGGGGAAAGTTGATTAAATCCAGGACCCAATGGGGAAGTGAGTCAGGTAGCAAGAGGACAGGAATACAGAACAGGGACTTTTCCTGTAGGGGGTTGGAAGTGATTGATACCTATTTAGAATATCAATCCCTGATGCCCATCCTTAGGGCAGTATGTGGCTGCATTTGTTTACTTTTGTCTTGAGGTTTGGCCCAAAGTGGGAGTGTCTGTCTCTCCCAAAGTTGCGAAGCTACCTCACGTCTTCTATATTTTCTCCTTGAGGGCCTGGCTCTGTCTGACTGCCCATAGCATTTCTATCTAACTTAGCTATCTATAAGATTCACTACCTGTACTTGCCAGACAGGCCCTGTCCCAGTGCGCCAAATCCCCCGCACCCCCACCCCCAGTGCAGTACTGAACCTCTAAATTTATCTCTAACCATTTTGCACTCTGAAAAATGAGATCCCAAACAGCTTGCTTGCTTTCTTTCCCCCTTTTTTCTTCTCTTCTTCCTCCTTTTTTTCCTCCTCCTTTTGAGTGAGAATTCTATCTATTGATACTTGCTGATTAGAAATTAACAGTAGAAAATAAATACTTTAAAACAGTAATTTCTACATGTTAATGTATGGCATCCCCCCCCATTAGTGGGGATTGAACTCAGGGCCTTGCGCTTGCCAGGCATCCACATGTTACTGTCAACAACACCTTATGAAAAATTCTATACTTTTCAAAACAAAAATAAGAAGAGCAACATTGTGCTTTTACAAACTAATGAGTTCAACAGAAGACAGATTGTCACATCTGTATCATCATCAGTCGGTTGGTTGTAATTTGTTGCTTTGGGTGGATTACATGCCACAGATGTACAAACCAAGCATGACACAGATATCTAATTGAAGGAGGAATATATTAATGTTTTTCAGATACATTTCGATAGTTTTCTTTGACATGATTCCACTGCTTAACAAATGCATGTTTTGATTTTTTTGATGTCAGGAATCAAATTCAGGACCTTGCAGTTGCTAGGCAGGTGGTTGTGCCGCTGAGCTATATCCCCAGCCCTGCGTACTTTTTTTAAAGAATTGTTCTAATGTGTAATCTAAAACTACAGCAGTGAACATTTTGTATCCAATTACATTAAAGTCTTGTGGTCTGTTTTGCACTTGGCAATTTCCAATTGCTCATACATGATTTGTAATATCCTCTGCTGGTAACATGGAAAATATCAGTTTATTGGATTGCATAGCTCTTGAAGTTAATGCACCTCATATGACTTGAGAAGAGCTACACTCATTAATACGAACACTGAGCCCACGAAAAAAGCATATCAGGATGTCAAGCTTATGGTGGCGCATGTAAGTGGCGTATATAAATTTCTCTGATCCCTACTTTTCAATTAAAAGCTTGAATGATATCGACAACTAGTACTGTCAGTTGTTTTCTGTTCAGTGGTGGTAGGCTCGTTTCTTTCATTCTGGAGAAAATGTCTAGCAAATGCCCGCATGCGAATTACTATCATTTGTCTGTTGAAGAAAAAGTGGCAGCTCATGAAAAAAAGCCGCGAATTCAATCTACAACTATAGCAATTGCATGAGAACTTATTCTTGAGACAATAATAAGATTATGGCATTCCGCAGAGGTGACATACACTTTCCATTTGGACACGCAGAATGTTAAAATGATTAAAAAGATTCTAATGACATAAATCATTTTCACTGCTTCATCCAAGGCATTTGGTGAAATTAGCTTTTGTTTTTCTCCTCAGGGAGTGCTTGGTGATGCAGTGTACAATGACTACTAACTCTGGTCAGGCGCTTCCCACAGCGTGAATGTTTTTGTCTCTTCCTAAATTCGTGTGTTAGAAACTTTTCCCTAGTGCACCATTATAAAATGCTGGGGCACGGGCTTGCTGGAGTGGGTTCCTGTGTTTTCGACTCTGTTTGTGAGGAATAATGTTCCTACTCTCTGGAGAACAAAGTGTTCAAGAAACCATCTCGAACGAAGAAAACCAGACTGCAGCCTGCCAATGCCCCTGACTGTGGACTTCTTAGCCTCAAGAACTATGGGAAAATTCCCGGTCTTTATAAGTCACTCAGTCTCATGCATCGTGTTACAGCAGCACAAACATTAACATGGTGCTTAAGGTTGCAGCAGTTTTACCCATGAGTATTTTTGCTCCTTCAATAAAAATACCAGGGCTGGCCAGATAGCTGAGTGGACTAAAGCACTTGCTTAGGCAGAGTGGGGGTTCGATCCCCCGCATGGCGTGCCAGCCCCGACTCTGAGGCACCTTGAGACTGGGTGTGGTGGCACATACCTGTAATCCTAGCTCTTGGGAGGCTGAAAACAGGAGGATCACTATGAATCAGATCTGTGTAGTGAGACCCTATAGACCCTGTACTAAATACAGAAAAAAAAAAAAAAATCAACATAGTGAAAGACAAATAACATCTTGTTTATTGATTTATTTATTTATTCTGTATTTTAGGGTTGGGTCTACTGGGTGTTCAGGATCTCACTACTAGATTGGACTTGTGGTGATCCTCCTCCAAGAGCTGGGATTACAGGTGTGCCCCACCACACCCAGTCTCAATTGGGTCTCAGCATGCCCCGGGGGAAGGGCTAGCACAGCATGCCTGGTATTCAACCCTGGCCACTGCTCTCTGCCTAAGCAGGCGCTTTAGTCTGCTGAGCTATCAGGCCAGCCCTAACATCTTGTTTTTAAACTCACAGAACTTACACCCTGAAAACTGCTGGGCTATAGCCTCAGCGTACAAGAAAGTAACATCATTCTAAAACGTAAACCTGCCGACCCTTTGCTTTGTGCTTCTGCTGTGCAGAGCCTGATTTTCTTTAATGGTGTGTTTGGGGTACTTCAGTAAGTAGGTGGGGGGTCTGTGGGGTGCTCAACTCTAGCACTATCCTTGTATCATAATTGCTCATTAAGTCAAATAGTCACATTTAGACACAATTTCAAAATATATATATATCCAGGGCTTTAAGTATCTTATCTTCTTCATACCTTCTAGAACTCAAGCCTTTCTTGTGTGAGTGACAAAATTCTTCCCAATTTTTCTAGTATTGCTATTTGGTTTTCTTTCTATGTCTTTATTACTTCAGTGGCATTTTTGGAAGGAAAAGTGGAAAGAAACTTTGATTCCATTGGTCACTTTTTAAAACCCAGTAGTACTTCTTGTATCTGGAAATAGTGAGAACTTGGACTTTCATCAAGTTAGAGGAATCTTCCTCCAACTAGTTGACTAGACCAGTAAAGTTTTAGGTACTTTGTGACTCAAAATGCACCCCGCTCATTGTCAGCATTGGCCGAAATGTTTTCCCTCTAAAGTTCGTTTTGAGTGCAAAGAGGTCACGATGTCACAGTGTATCAGCCTTTGCAGTTGGCTGAATTTCCAAGTAATGTTCTCTTCTTACTCCAAACAATCCTTCATTGAATTTGGCAACAAGAATTGGGTCTGGCTCTTAAGGTTTTGTTTAAAGAGGTCTGTCCTTTTTTAGTATGTTGTTATGATTTCATATTTTTCTGGCATGAACTTGAGATTAAAAATATCTTTCTTTTCACCAAGTTCTAAATCAAGCAAATTGATGGCAGTCTTTGTGGGAGAGATACTGGAAAAATGGTTCATGGCATGAAAGGACACTATGTACTATGAATCGACCGAGTAATGCAAAATTCAGGATAATGTCATCTTTCACAGTCAGTAGTGTGTGTGTGCGCGAAAAATAGTGTCAAGGTCTTCAAAGGCCAAGGAAGGTTTTTCTCCATATTGTATTTGTAGTGGATAGTTTTTACGTCAGCAGAGATAAAGTTTGCAATGATTGCTTTTGAAGGTTGAAGTTTTATGTAATAAATACAAATTCAGATGTGTGAGAGATTTTTCTTTTAGGATGATTTTCAGACAAGGTATGTTTATTCAGCTCCTGTTAGTGATGTCAGACTCCCCTTTTGATGTTTTGATATATGATACATTTTTGAAAGTTCTATTCAGGGGCTAGCCAGATAGCTCAGCAGACTAAAGCACCTGCTTAGGCAGAGCAGGGACTAGGGTTCGATCCCCAGCCTGCCATGCTGGCCCTGTCTCCGGGGTGCACTGAGACTGTGATTGAGCCTGGGTGTGGTGGTGCACGCCTGTAATCCCATTGCTTGGGAGGCTAAAAAAGAGTTCTGCTGTAGAGATAGTAGCTCAGCAGTCTAAGCAACTGCACGAGGACCTGGATTTGATCCCCAGTATCACAGACTGCCCTGCTGGGCATGCCAAGCTGGCCACTGATACCTGAGTGGTGGCACATGCCTGTAATCCCAGTGCTGGGGAGGCTGAAAATAGGAGGATCACTACGGGTCCAAGCTATGTAGTTCTGTTCAAACTCAAAAGGAAACCGAATTGAAACAAAAATTCTTCTTCAGCTGATATAACTGGTTTGAAGAATTTGAAACTTCTCTTTTTTTTTTAAACAGGGTCTTTCCATGTAGCCCAGGTGAGCCTTGAATTTGCCACAATCTTCCTTCAGCCTCCTGAGTGCTGCAATTATAGAGATATACCACTACAGCTGTCAAAGAATATAAAATTTCTAAGCAGCATGTAATAGTTACAAACTCAGCAAGAAGAAGAGTCTTAATCATTTATTGATAATACAATCAACTTGGTTCATAGGAAGATATTGTTCAGCATCCAGTTAATAATAACATTTTTCAAAGCTCTTCTCCATGGGACTGTGAAAGCCTAGATTATTGCTCAGCAAATACCCATTCCTTTCCTTCCAATCTCTACAACAAGAGTAAGTATTTTTTCCTTTCCTGTTGACATTGATTTGGCCATGTGATTTGCTTTGGCTAATGAACGTGGGCAGAATGACATCATGAAGATCTAAACATAGGCCTTCTGTGGAATTGTGTTCCTCTCTTGTTGTTGGTACCAAGGATTGAATTTAGTACCTTGCTTTTGCCAGGCAGGTGCTTATTCCGCTGAGCTATCTCCCTGGCTCTGTGTTCTTTTCTTGATTGCTGTATGAGCTTTTGTCTTCTGCCGTGAGAAGAACATGCTTTGGGGTAGAGTGGAGGCATTTATTGTTCAGCCTATTTTAACTTTTCAATAAAGCAGACAGAAGGCCCAAAACATGGCTATCAGCCAATATAAAGACTTTTGAGCATGAGAAAATTCATTATTACTGGTTGTTATGCAGCCAAAACTGACCTGTTCAGAGACACAGCATTTCCTAGACATCCTGCTTCTTCTAGGGCGTTAAGGTAGCTGTACTATAGTTGTGGATTGCTGGGAGGAGGCAGGATTTCCAAAAATTTGCCAAGCACTTCTTAGTCTCATAGATGGTTAAAGAATGTGTTGTTTATTTCTGCATTTTTGCTCTATTTCCAGGTTTCCTTCTGTTGGGCAGTTACAGCTTCATACCATTGTGGTTAGAGAAGATACTTCATATGACTTAAATCTATTGAGACTTGTTCTGTGGTCTCGTATCTGATCTGTCCTGGTGAGTATTCTGTGTTTGTGTGCTTGAGAACATGTGTATTCTGCTGTTGTTGGGTGGAGTTGTTAAGTCTCGTTGGTTTATAGTTTTATTAAAGTCTTTATTTCCTTGTTGGTTTTCTGCTAATTGTTCTATCCGTTATTGAAAGAGGAAGTGTTAAGGTCTCCAGTGGTTATTGTAGAACTGCTGTGTCTGTCTTCAGTGTTTTTTTTTTTTTTTTTTGTGGAACTGGGGATTGAACTCAGGCCTTTGTGCTTGCCAGGGAAGCACTTATTCTACTGAGCCATCTCCCCAGATCCTGTCTTCAGTTTTGTGTCTATATTTTAAGCCTCTGTTGTCAGGCACATATGTGTTTCTAACCATATCTTCTTGAGGGATGGATCCCTATCAATGTGTAATACCCTTATTTGTCTTTATGGTCAGAGCTGTCAATGGTCTACAGTAGCCCACATTTACTTTATTATTATTATTTTTTTTTTTTGCGGAACCGGGGATTGAACTCAGGGCCTTGGGCTTGCCAGGCAAGCACTTATTCCACTGAACCATCTCCACGGCCCCCCACATTTACTTTAAAAATATGTTTTTATTTAACATTTGCTACACCAAAAGATATGGGAGACACTGGTATTTGACTACTATCAGAAATATCAAGTGGAGTCAGAGAAGAAGGAGAAGGTCAGCTCAGATAAGACTTGGTAACGTAGGGTAAGGCTGGGGATTTTGTTCTCAGGGAGACACAATAATCCAGTGGAGGGTTTTAAGTATGAGAATTGCATTGTTAAAAGATCACGCTGGCTGCTGTATAAAGGGTGACTCCTAGAAAGCTGGGTGAGCAGTGAGCCTGAGACGGTGTTAACATAGACCAGAGGGAGAGGGGTGGAGATGAAGTGTAGGCTTGTGAGATATTTTGGGTATAGAATGGATAGAACTTTCTGAAGGATTTATGTGGGGAAGAAGAAGAGAGAGATCTTGGGGATAACTCTTGGAGTGGTGTGTGTGTACATGTGTGTAAGCATGTGCATGCGCAGACACACACACACACACACACACACACACACACACACACACACAGCTTTTGGTCTGAATACCAGGATAGTTTTTCATGAGACAAGGGAAATAAGAGCAACAGATTTGTTTTGTTTTGTTTTGTTTTGTTATTTGAAGAATGAGTTGCTTGGATGTGGAGAATAGATTAAGAGTTCTACTTTGGCATTGTTGTGAACTTGAGATACTTATTTTATAAATCCTTCCAAGAAGAAAAGAGTGGTCATTTGGTTCAAATTCAGTGAGACATCAAATAATATAATGGTCATGATGTGGCCACTAGGTTGACAATACAGGTGTTATTGGTAATGTTGAAGAGAGTGATGGGCACAGAAACATGATTGGAGCAGGTTGAGGACAGATTGTGAGATGAGAGAGTAGAGGCAGATGAAGTTTCCCATGGACAGTTTGGTAAGCAGTTGGAGAAGATTATGAAGTTAAGAGATTTCTCCTTTTTAAAAAACAATGTAGAGCACAGTGAGCATCCAGGATTTCACTAAACACCACTAGGGCTCTGGTCACGTGACACTAAAATACAGTATCATCAATTTCCAGCTTCTCCTCGGAAGGGGGAACCCAGTCCTCCCTTTTCCTGACTATAACATGTTTGTGTAATGATACAAATAACTCAGGAGGGAGGGAGAATGCAAGGGAGAAAGGGAATCATTGCAGGAGAGGAGATGTGGTCTGGATGGATGTCTCAGTTACTCTTCTTTTGTTGTAGGGACAAATACCTGACACCCAAAATAAAGGAAGGAAAGGTTTAGGTTTCAGTCCCTACTCAGCTGGCTCCAAGGCAGAGAGCAATGGTTCATGGCAGCAGCAAAGGGCAAAGAGCAAAAGGGAGAGGTGGCAGCTGTGGCTTCCAGCAAGCCTTTCTCTCTTCCCTCCTCACATTTGTATGTGGAATATCTGCCTCAGAGCACTCATACCCATAATCCTAGCATTGGATCAAGAATCAATCACAAACTCCAAAAGCCATCCCATGACTGCATGAGGCTTTGAGGGGACAACTAGACACAAACCATAACAATGGACAAGAGGACCCCCCTTGTGACAGAAGGATGCAGAAAGTATACTAAATGGGCAGGTTGGTATTTTGTTGATGAAAAGATGAAGTAAATCTATACTTGTCTTTTTTAAAAAATGAAATATGAGGGTAGGCTATCTGTTGGTTATAAGAACAGATAATGGGGTAATGAATTTGAAGAGGGAGAAAATGGCAAGTTATTTTGAATATTAGAAAGTGAATGATAGTTGTCATTTCTGATCTTTTCTCAGTGTTCTATATTTCTTTTGCCATCTTCTCTTTGGGTTTCTACTGGTCTTTTTTTTAGTGTATGTGTGGGGGTGTTGAACTCAGACTCTTGGGCTTGCCAGGCAGGCACTTCTGCCACTGAGCTATCTCTCTGGCCCTCCTTGTTGGGTTTTGTTATTTTTTTTATATATAACAAAATGGAAAGATTTAAAGAAAGAAAATGTATGCTAAGAAATTGTTGTTGAATTAAAAGAAAATTAAATATCCAGTTAAGATTTGGCTGTCTGTTTCCAATGTTCAGCTCAGCCTCATGAGTACAGAAACTGTAGCTCTTCTGTTGGCCACCAGCATACATACAGCATTAGGTGTGGTACCCAGGGCCTGAAGGTGCTTAATAAATATTTATTCAGTGATTTAATAGTGCTTGAGGGAGGCTGCCCCTTAGCTCAGTTCTTTAAGTGGTGCTTCAGCAAAGCAGTCAGGCTCTGGTTGCTCTGGTTCGATCCCCACAACTCAAGCCAGCCAAACCTGCCCTGAAGGCATTCGGAGAAAAAAAATAGTGCTTGGCTTCCTGTTAAAGCTACTATCCTAGAGGATACCCATCCAGAAACTTGATCATTAAGACATAGTCCTTATGTTCTAGACATTTGTAACCTTCACTCACCCTTTGAGAGCTCTGAGCCTCTTGCAGGTCTTGAGTGGATATGCTTACCCATGTGCACATCTTGGGCTCCACCCCACCTCCTCATAGACATGCTCTTGATGTTTTTCCAGGGCTTCTCCTGTGGATCTCCTTGTCCTTTTCTCAGCTCCTTCATGTCTCTTCCATTAAACCTGTATGTTCTCTGAAAAGACCCAGTTCTTTGACTTTCTCCTTTTGTCACTGTCCCAGCACAGGTGACTTTTTGCTCCCCTTTGACTTGGGGATTGGCCATATGGCTTGTCTTGATCAATGAAATATGAGCCATACAACATGTATTATATCTGAGCAGAAACATGACTTGATTTTGATAATCTGTGTTTCTGTTTTCTGGGTAAGCGGAACATGCCCCAGACTCTTCTTTTTCTATGTTCTTCGAATTAGAAGAAAGGAGGATAAAACTCAATCCTATCCACAGGCTGTTTTCTTGTGTGGTAAGAAATAAATACAAGTTTGAGGGGGTAAGCCACAGCAATTGTGAATTTTTTTCTTTACTAACAGTGAATACATGTTCTTTCCTCCCCAAGAACTGACTTTCTAGTTTCATGTTCTCAATCAACACCAAGGATGGCATGGTTGGTACTAGACTCTACTCTTGTATCCATTGATTAAGGCTTTTTTCCCAAGAGTCCAGATATGACTTCAGTATCCTTTTGAGGGTGGTGTCCCAGGGAGCTCCTACAAGTCAAGTAGAGATGGCTAGTGAAATGAAAGCATTTTTCTGCTATCTTATGCTGCCTTTATTGACAACTGCTGGTCCTTCAGATAGGTCCTAAAAGCAGGAATGGCCTTCAGCATGCCAATCAATTAGTTGGGTTCAGAGAACTTAGATTTTTATTTTTAATGTTTATCATTAGTGTCTTAGAAACAATAATATTATAAGATTGATACTACTCAAATTTATTAGGTATAACTTGCTCTCGGTCACATACATACTAGGACTTGACACTGATCTGCTTGAGGGAGGGAGGTAGGGAAGGAGAGAAAGAGAAAGAGAAATCAGGACCTTGCACTTGCCAGGCAGGTGCTGTACCACTGAGATATATCCCAGGCCTGATCTGTTTCCTCCTCTTCCTCCTCCTCCTCCTTTTTTAAAAATGTATTTGGTTGTTGCAGGGTCTCACTATGCAGCTCAGACTCACAGTGATCCTCCTGTTATCAGCTTCCCTAGTGCTGGGATTACAGGTATGTGCCACCACATCTGGACTCTGGCCACCTCAACCCAGGGATGGGGCCAGCACAGCGCATGGTGCCTGGGATTGAACCGCAATCCCTCTGCTTGCCTAAGCAGGTGCTTAGTCCACCGAGTTATCATGCGGGCTCTGATCTGTTTACTTCTTTTTATTTTTATTTTTATTTTTGGGAAGGGTCCACAGGGTGTTCAGGGTCTTACTACTAGATCAGACTCATAGTGATCCACCTGTTTACAGCTCTCAAGAGCTGGGATTACAGGCGTGCTCCACCATGCCCAGTCTCAATCCCTATCTCAGCATGCCCTGGGGGTGAAGCTGGCATGGCAGGCCCAGGGATCGAACCCTGGCCCCTGCTCCTGCTTGCAGGCTCTTTAATCTGCTGAGCTATTTGGCTAGCCCATGATCTCTTTACTTCTTCTTTTTTTTTTTTAATTAATTAATTTATTTATGTGTGTGTGTGTGTGTGTGTGTGTGTGGCCAGCTCAGCCCACCAGGGGGCGGGGCTGGCTGGCATGTGGTGCTGGGGGATCGAACCGCGGTCCCTGTGCTTTGTTACAGCTTGTTCTAAGTAGATGCTTTTAGACCACTGAGCCATCTCACCAGCCCCATCTCTTTACTTCTAATGCTCACAATTTTCTCATTATGCCAACAGAGCTCAGATGAGACAATAGGATTCTACTGGCAAGAGCTCTTGTATTTCTTTCTCCTCTGGCTGGATGCTTGTCATTTCCTAGGATCCAGAGACAAGGAATATTTCAGATATTTCCATCGCCCAGAGAACTAGCATCCAAGTGTCTGTATGGGTAAAGAGACCTGTGATGGAAGTGTATTCTAAGGAGTTTTTACTGGGGCCCAGGGAAGCAATCAGCCAGCTCAGGGGGACTGCCCTTCAACCAAATCAGCATCTAAGGCTTTACCCAGAAAATGGAGGAGGAAAGCCAAATATCTTGAACTTGTCAGTTAATAACAACCCATCCATTAAAAAAGCACAGTGGAGGTTCCATCAAAACATGGAATTGAAATGAGAAGAGATCTACAATACTTTTTTTTTTTTTTTGGAACCAGGGATTGAACTCAAGCCCTTGTACTTGCCAGGGAAGCTCTTATTCCACTGAGCCATCTTCCCGGCCTAAGACCTACAATAGCAAAGGCAGTTCTGGGCAACAAAGGCAAGGCAGGAGCACCAGAATCCCTGACTTGAAATTATGCTACAAAGCTACTGTGATAAAAACAGCATGGTAGTGGAAACAAGCAAACTCATCAATCAATAGAACATATTAGAAAATGGAGAAACAACTCCAGACACACTTAGTTACCTTATTTTTGACAAAGGTGCCAAACATCTTCATTGGAAGGAAGATAGCCTCATTAATAAATAGTGCTGGGGAAAAAAAAACCAAAAAAACTGCTCCTAAAACTGCCTTTCCACATGCTGGAGATTAATTAAAACTAGACCCATATCTTTCACCGTGCATTAAGGTAATGTCAAAGTTTCAAGATCTAAATATTGAAACAGAAACACTAAATCTGCTGGAAGATAGAATAAGTAGAACTCTGGAAGACTAGGCAAAGACTTTATGAACAAAAACCCAAGCACACAGAAAATATCACAAAGAATCAACAACTAGGATCTCATCTTATTAAAAAGCTTTTGCCACAGCAAAAGAGACCACCAACAGAGTGAAAAATTAACACAGTGTGGGGAAAACTTTTGCCAGTTTTTCTTCAGACAAAGGACTATTATCTAGAACATATAAAGAACTCAAAACAACCAGACTCACCCACCCCAGTTTAAAGGCCCATTGCAAAAATGGGCATCTTAAATGAATTGATACTTTTCAGATATAGAAGTGCAAACAGCAAATACATATACGAACAAATGTCCTATATCACGGGTCATTCAAGACATGCAAATTAAAGCAATGCTGAGATTCCAACTCACCCCAGAAAGAATGGCTGTTATCAAGAAATGAGCCAATAACAGATGCTTATAGGGCTCTGGGGAGAAAGGAACCATTCTCTGCTGTTGGTGGGAGTGTAGACTGGTGTAGCCACTGTGGAAATCCATGTAGAGAGTTTAAAAAAAAAAAAGAAAGAAAGAACTAGGACTAGATGTTTCATTCCCCTTTTCAATATCTTCCTGAAAGAATTAAAAGCATCATACCAGTGACATATACACACCCATTTTATAGTGGCACGGTTTATAATAGCAAAATCTTGGAAACAGCCCAAATACTCACCAACTGATGAAAGGATAAAGAAGATGTGTTTTTTAAAAAAATACAATGGAGAGTATGACTCTTCCATAAAAGAGGATCATTTTGAGATATTTCTAGTTTAATATGTGCGCCTGAAGTCCATGCTCTTTAAGAGAAATGAATCCAATACCCATATGTGAATACTGAATTGTTTCTCTAGTGTGAGAAACTGAAAGTGTAAGTGAGGAGCAAAACATATATCAGATACTAAGAAATAGGAAGAAAATGCTCAAATAGGAAGGGAACCTAGGGAGGGGGGAAGGGAAAGAAAGGGAAGGAAGGCAAAAAAATAAGAAAAAAGGAAAATAATAGAAACAAAGCTTTTATAAATGAGGGAAAGAGAGGTTGAGTGAAGAGTAGGGCAATGGGCAAAAAAGAATCAAGTTATGTCAGGTACAGGTACAAATACCCTGTGATGAATGTGATCATTATGTCTACCTAAAATGTACCAATAAATTTAATTCATAAAAACAAAAAGATGGAGTTGGAAGAGGAGGTAACTATTCTGTACCACTAGCCTTCCAGTTAATGGTTAAAAAAAAAAAAAAGAAAAAAGAAAAAAAGCTGAGATCCACGTGGGTAGTGGTCTGTGGCTTTCCTGTGAGGTGATTCACTCAGAGAAGAGCCAGTCATTATAATAAGGGCAATCATATACCAAAAGAAATCCTCACTAAGAGATAGGGTTGTTATGGAGCAGCAGGCTGAATGTTCTTTTATAGCTCTGCACGGTCCCATTTTGTGTTTATCTTTCAAGTGATGTCATATTTGTCAAAGTGGTTATGATTTTGGCCTTGTCACTCCTGGCACTAAGCAGCTTCCAAATTGTCCATTCCTGGCAGTGTTTCGTGCCTTGTCCTCTGTCCTTCTGTCAGGGGCAGCTCCTTTGAGCTGCCAAGAGGGCTTGCTTTATTGCTTGGCTAGCCGAGGCTTAAGCTGATTTATGACATTTCAAAGTGAATCGATGATAGAAATTTCAATTTGTTTCAGAAGAGAGTTGTCAACAGGCCTCGAGCTCAGAAAATGAGTAGCCAGATCTTTAAGGCATTGATTTCATGTTCATGGATGAAAGGCACCCTGGATGCGGTTTCAGCATGTGCTTGCTCTCTGAAACTACTCTTCTTCTTCTTTTTTTTTTTGTTCTAGTACCAAGGATTGCCTTTTTTTAAAAATCAGATTCTTTGAGTACATTTTAGATATACATGATAATCCTATTCATCATAAAGAATTCATTCCCATAAATGATATAACTTACCCCCCACCCCATTTCCCTACTCTTTCCCTCCAACCCCTCTTCCTCACCCCTTGTACAAAATGAAGCTACCCTTATTTTCATGTAGGGGCTGCCTCTGAAGAACATGTGTGCAGACTACAACCGATAAGAGGTTTTTCTGAACTATTTTGCTGACTGTAGTAATCATAGGTTGTTTTTGTCTGTTCCTTTGGGGCACTATCCCTCCTCCCCCTCAGTCGTTGTGGTAGATGGAGCTGGTTTCAGTCCTTTGTCCCAGGGGCAGGCATGTAACTCAGGCCTGCCCAGTGAAAAACAAGGCATGACATAGTGATGGATATGCTAGTATATCATCAGTCAAGATCCAGGAAACATTGGGGCTGGAGAGATGGCTCAGTGGTCTAAAGCACCTACTTGGAACAAGCTTAATAAAGCACAGGGACCGCGGTTCGATTCCCCAGCACCACATGCCAGCCAGCCCCGCCCCCTGGTGGGCTGAGCTGCCCCCCCCCCTAAATAAATGTTAAAAATAAATAAATTTTTAAAAAAGTTACCTTCTTAAAGATCCGGGAAACATATGGTACTTCTAAACTGGATTGTCAAATAGCCCTTCTACAGAGTGTTGGCAGAATATAGAAAAACCTATCATGGTAGATTTTTGTGGACTACTTGTGGTAGAGGCATTGGTTCCATCCCTTGGTTGTGCAGGTAAGATTTGGAAGCCATTATCGGGGTGTCTGCAGGCAAAAGGGATTAAGGGGAAAAGCACTTTCTGACCTCATTCTTTCCCCTTCTACCAGTCTCCTACTGTTCTTCCCATTGGCCATAATCCACCCCACAAAAATAGAAAGCTTAGGGGGAAAGACCCATGTGTGTGTCATGTCAATCAATCTTTCAGCTACAGAGAGAAGAGGGGCATGGATTTGGAGGTCAAGCTAAGTATGTTCTCCACATGAACCTGAGAACAATTGAAAAGTAGTCCTGTTCTAAAAGATGCTCAGCTCCCGAGGACAATGAAAGGGTCCCTGGTCTGCATCTTTGGTAAGTTTCATGTTCTCCATTTATGGGGAGCCTCTGCTTAGAAGTGTATGTGTATAAGACAGAGAGCCCTAGGACTTTTGATGAAACAGTAAGGAAATTCTTCACTGGAATTTCTGTGGAAAATAAGCCTAGAGTTGCTGGTACCCATCTTCTTACCTCTCTGAAGAGAGAGAGAGCAAATTAAAGAGATGGGCATAATTTCCTGGTGATATCAAGTAAGCACTTGGATCCAGAAAAACTTGAAAATGATCTCTAGAATTTTCTTTGTTCTTTTTTTATTTTTAAATTTTTATGTATTTAGTACAGGGTCCACAGGGTCTCACCACACAGATTGGACTCCTAGTGATCCTCCTGTTTTCAGCCTCCCAAGAGCTGGGATTACAGGTGCATACCACCACGCCCAGTCTCAGTTGCTGCCTCTGCACATCCTGGGGGTGGGGCTGCCAGGGATCAAATTGCCTAAGTAGGTGCTTTAGTCCGCTGAGCTATCAGGCGAGCCCTGATCTCTAGAATTTTCAGCTGCAGCCAGTAATTCCTCCTCTCCTCTAGCCAGTCAGATTTCTATCAGTTGCATCTGACAATGCCTAACAAATGACCACTCAGCCTAGCTTTACATACTGCAGAACTCAGGACATGGAGCCATCAAGACGACCCCCTGCTACATCCAATGGTGGCTCCAAACGTCAGACCACTATGCCCAGCTTTCTCAGTCAGAGTAAATTCAGCTCCTTGTTTTCTTTTTTTTTTAAACATTTATTTATTTATTTATTTACTTATTTATTTATTTTGTGTGTGTGTGGCCAGCTCAGCCCACCAGGGGGCGGGGCTGGCTGGCATGTGGTGCTGGGGGATTGAACCACGGTCCCTGTGCTTTGCTTAGCTTAGCTTGTTCTAAGTAGGTGCTTTAGACCACCGAGCCATCTCACCAGCCCATCAGCTCCTTGTTTTCTAGAAACCTCTCCAGCTCAAGTCTCGGTTCTGCCTGGTTCCTGTGGAGTCCTCAGAGATCCAGATATCAGTAGCCTAGAGACACTGCTTGGCGATGTCTGGAATTCAGAATGTTTGAGAGATAGCATTTCCAAAGATGCAGGAAAATAATGCAGGTCACTTGTAGGAGAGCAAAAGAGCTAGATTTAATGTAGACCAAATTAGATGCCTTAATTGAGATAGCGAAATATTCACAAAGTTGGTCAATGTTGGACCAGAAACTAATTCCATGGGAGAACTACTTTAACAGAAGGATGGCTCTACTCCATATACTCAGGTTGAGTAACAAATGTTCTAAAAGACACTTAGCTTTGAAGGCCAATGAATGAGTCTGTGGCCAGTATTGCTGATAGGTGGCTGACCCTCTATTGACAGGGAGCTTTTTCTCAGTGTGCGTCCAAGACAAAATCACCCTCAACATTGCACTTTCTAGCAAGAAGGAGAGGACAGAACTGGGAATAGAGCTCAGAGGCACAAGCGCCCGCCTCACAAGCTCAAGGTCCTGAGTTCGATTCCTAGTAAAAATAAAAAAGAAAAAGGAGAAACACCCTGAAGGCTGAGGGCCAGGAATGATCAGCCCTTTTCAGTGAAGCCCTGCAGAGTGACCTTCCCTCTTGCCCACAGCTGCAGCACCCTCTCTTTACCCAGAGCAGAGGGTGAAAACCCCAATCCACACCTACAGGAATGAGAAGTGGGGCCCACATAGCAGAGCAGGAAAAGTGTACCCTTGAACCTAGATGGGGTCCTCTGTTCAGATTTGTAATCTGCGGGGCTTCCACTTGTTCTCTGAGAATTCCATCTTCCTTTACAAAATGGAGATGGTAGTATCCTCTTCAGAGTATAGTCCTGTGCAGTTAACAAGATTGAGCCAATTAAGCTTTTAGAGTATTGCTTTTCTTTGTAAATGGCCAGAACCAAAACAGTGACGCACATGGGGGCAAGTCTGATCAGCAGCACGCTGACACTTCAACCTGAAGCCTGCACGATGCCTGATATAATAGCAAGTGCTAGCTCCTTCATATTTCCTGTTTTTCCCAGGTGTGTTTGGTCCCTCACAAAACATCTGGAGTAATTGCCTCTGAGGAATGCAGGAAATGATGTAACCGAGGACAGCTCTAAAAAGCTTTTGTTTGACTCGGACCCAGTAACTCCACCTTTGCAAATTAGCCTACAGAATAATCTCCAAGAAAGAAAAAGTCACTTGTGCTGAGATGTTCCTTTATGACAGTAAAAAGCTACTGTTATCCCATATTCCACTGTGGTAATTCACCTAAATGGGGTGTTCTGTGGTTGCTGAAGGGATGATTCTAATAACCACATTGAGGGCTGGTGAGATAGCTCAGTGGACTAGGCGCCTGCTTTGGCAAGCGTGGGGATCAGAGTTTGATCCCTCCCACCCTGCATGCTGGGCCGACCCTGTCCCCAGGGCCGAGTCCAGGTGTGGTGGCGCACCCCTGTAATCCCAGCGCTGGGGAGGCTGAAAATAGGAGAATAACTAGGAGTCTGATCTGCATAATGAGATCCTGTGCCAAATACACACACACACACACACACACACACACACACACACAATAAGCACATCGAAACCATTCATGATTTAAGTCAAAGACAGGTGTGTGTCCACAAGTGTGTGTCCATATGGCCAGCCCCACCAGGAGTTTCTGTCCCTTCAGTGTCATTTTTTTTAATCATCTTTATATACTCGTGTATTCTGATCAGGAAGTTTGCTAATCTATTACGATTTAGTTTATTGTTTGACCAGCTGTGAACATTCTACATAAAACTTCAGGCCAGGATTCTTTAGAGTGGCAGAAATTATGATGATTTTTTTTGCGGTACCGGGGATTGAATTCAGGAACCTGCGCTTGCCAGGCAGACACTTATTCTACTGAGCTATTATGATGGATTTTGAAGGGGCCAGGGAGATGGCTCAGTAGGATAAGTGCTTCCTTGGAAGCATAGGTTCCTGAGTTCAATCTCTGGTTCTAACAGGAAGAAAAAAAAAAAAAAAAAGATTTTGATAATGTATTTCAACCTTTGCTTATGGGGCTCACACTATAAATATTCATGATGATTTAAATTAGAATGAAGGAATTGCCCTCTTGTTCTTATTTACAATAAATATTAACAATACTTTAAAACACAATTACAGAATGGTCATTCTCTGCTTGCTTTACTTTGCTTAGGAATTCCATCCAATTGGAATTTCTTTCTTTCTTTCATTCATTCTTTTTTCTTTTCTTTCTTTCTTTTTTTTTTTTTTAGTACCAAGGATTGAACTCAGGACCTTACACTTGTCAGGCAGATACTTATGTTACTGACCTATCACCCTGGTCCTTACTTTGCTTAGGAAAAATGAATTATTTGAAAGGCCTTATTTAGAATAAGGCCTTCTATAAAGTACATAATAAATAAGAGCTGGCAGCATTGTCGCACAGTATCTACTAGGCATTATTCTTACGTGAATTGATGCATACAATCCTCAGAACAATACAGGAGCTGGGCATTATTACCGCCGCAGTTGTAGAGATGAGGAAGCACACGGAGAGAAGTTGAGCTGCTTGTCTAGGGTCTCAGTGAGAGGCAGAGCTGGAATCGCTGGGGGCTCAGGTGCCAGCGCCTTGCTCCTCCCCTTTCGACCAGGGGAGAGGCACATTAGGCACAGAGCTACCTAGCCTAGAGAGTTTATCGGACTCGCATGTGCAAGCGTTGGATTGTCTCCCCAGTGTAAGAACCTGACAGAGTAAAGGAAGTCTGAAGGGTACAATAGACACTGTGACAAGGAGTGAACCTGTCCCAAAGGAAGTGGAGAAAGACAGGAGAGGGAGTGGGGAGGAAGAGATAGAGCCACGTATGTCTGCGGGATGGCTCTGCTAATTGAACTGTGGATTTCTGCTGGTCTGTGGAAAGGAGCAGTTAATGATTATTTATTTATTTATTTATTTAGTGTGTGTGTGGCCAGCTCAGCCCACCAGGGGGTGGGGCTGGCAGGCATGTGGTGCTGGGGGATTGAACCATGGTCCCTGTGTTTTGCTTAGCTTAGCTTATTCTAAGTAGGTGCTTTAGACCACTGAGCCATCTCACCAGCCCAATGACTATTTATTTTCATTTATTTCTTCTTTCTCTCTTCTTAATTGTTTTTTTTTTTTTTTTCTTTTCAGAACCAGGGATTGACCTCTTGCAAGGCTCTTGCACTTGCCAGGGAAGTGCTTATTCTACTGAGCCATCTCCCCGGCCCTACAATTTAAATTTTGTATTGTCTTTAAAAAATAAAAAATAAAAAATTTAATTAAAAAAAAAAGAAAGTTCTGGAAAAGAAATCCAAGTGGCTTGCTAAGTTTTTAAGAGAAATGACCTCTAGTCCCTGGGCCCTTGGGAAGAAGGCTGAGAGGTAGAGAGGCAGAGGGAAGGAGCAGGCCCCTGCTTCTGCATCTTCTGGACTGGAGAGATTATGGACTCAGGAAGTGGCCAACCGTAGCTCTGGCCTTATTTGTCTGTTGGTGGAAGAGCAGAGTTTGTATGTCCATGGCACATGTGTTGCTGTTGTTGCACAAGAAGTCTGGCTGGCAGGAGTCCAAGGGTGCCTCCTTCTCCATGGCCACTCATAGCTTCTGGGGGTCAGGAACTGAGAGGTGGCCTGAGGTGTCACCTGGAACATCTCCCTGCCCTCCCAATGCAGCGTCTGAGTGCCTTGCCTTCTGCTGCTCCACTAGGCTTCTCCTTCTAAATAATCACTACATCTCCAGACAGCAGTCTGCAGAGCTGTGTCCCAGTCCCCCAGCTCTGTCCCCTGGGCTCTGCCCTTTCCTCTTTGATCTCCACAGCACTCAGGAGTCTTGGAGCCTCTGGCCTCCATTAGACAGTGAGGGGAATGGGTTTGAGGTAACTTGGGCAAAGCCAGCTTGAAATCACAGCAGGGCTGGACCCAGGGCAGAGCTGTCTCAGGTGAAGGAGTTTCCAGGGAGCAGGGCCCACAAGGAGCCATTAGCCAGGGGCATGACCGGGAAAGCTCAAGCTGGAAGCGAATGGCAAGACTGAAGGCCAGAAACCAGGCAGCAACCGCAGGAAGAAATCCTTCATTGCCTCTTGTGGGAGTGACCCCGGCTGAAGGGACACCCAGAGGTGGGGCTGAGCCACAGAGTCCTCGCCTGAGACCAAGAGTGAAGTCGGCACTGCAGAATCAAGTTGAGTCAGAAACATGGGAGAGGCTGTGGTCTAAAAAGGGAAGTCCAAGGTTCACCAAGTAAAGGGGCCAGAAGTAGCTGTGGCAGATTGTAAAGGGGCCAGAAGTAGCTCTGTAGCTGTACAGAGCCAGGAATCTGAGAACCAGGGCGGCAAGAAGGAAAATAGTAGTTCCAGGGTAAACAGGACTGGCTAGAACATGTGCTGCTTGGGCTGGCCCTGGTGGGCAACTACTAATTTAAAGGGCCAGAGCAAGCCTCAGTGTCCAGCAGAGTTTGAACCCAACCCAGCCCAGAAGCCTCCACGATAGTGCAGACTGGGTCTGAAGAGGTCTACACAGGTTTTTCTCCTGGACCTGCTGCTGGTGGGTCAGATTGAGCCTCCAGGGGAGGGGACGGCTGTGTTGGAGATAAGGACAAACCTTAAGGGCTGCCTGGGCAGAGAGACAAGTCTGGGCACTGGGGCCTCGGCTCTGTGGGCCGTGCTTGCGTAGGCCTGCATGAGAAAATGGGGCTCGGAGAGAGTGGTTGGTGAGTCACGCGCCCAGATGTGGAGCAGATGCCACAGGCTGCTCTGGGCTGCTTGTCAGCAGGTTTGACCGCAGCCCCAGTCGGCTGTCGGGCTCAGACCACTGGCCCTGTTCCTGGCACAGAGAAAGCCTGGGAACTCACCCTCTATGAAAGGCCTCTTGGCCCCACAGAACCACACTGGGTGAGCAACTGCATTCTCTGAGCCAGGCTTGACAAATTGATTTTGTGACGCATGTAGACAGAAGGCGAAACTCCTTGGTCATTAGCTCACTTCCCTTGTGGGCAGGGAATCCTAGCCCGGGAACGGGTTTTTCCAGCACACACACACCTGTTTGTCAGTGTGTGCTTGGCTGCTCCAGTACACCCTTGGCACCTCACAGGATGTCCCTGGTTCACCTCTGAGGCCACACACTTTCTCTTGCAGGCAACATCTCTGGCTTTTTCTGGAACAACACTTAGGACAGAGGGACCATGCAGAAACTGCACTGTATCAGAGAAGCCTAGTGCATGCTTAGTCCCCCTTTATCCCCCAGCCTGTCTCAGTGGCCCGATGGCTTATGTGGCCTTTGTGTATGTCTTTTTAAATTCTAGCTTACTAGCCACATGACCTGGGTTGCTTCTGTCCTAAAATAGGGCTCTGACCACATCTCCAAAGGAGGGGCCCCTGAAGCGTACTCAGAGGGCTGGTGGCCAAGCCTGGTGGAGCGGGACAAGTATTTCAAATAAATGCAGGGTGTTTTGCTTATGGATTCTTCCCCACCACCTCATGGGTGACTCAGATGATTCATCCCCCCACATGCTGTTTTTATTCACCTTTTTAGTCAGAGACAGAGGTGGGAGGATTCTGTAAAGTTTAAAATATACCCCTAAATTATATGCTTTTGTCTTTCTAGTGTTCCCCTACAATGGGGATCCTTTCATTCTTTGATATGTGGGGAATTATTTTTGACTTTTTCAGTTTCATTCTGAGTTAAATTGTCTTGCGCTGTGGAATGGGCTCTGGGAGCTATGAGAAGAAGGGAGAGTCTTTGCTCCTCCTAGTCCACGCCTGTGGGTTAGCCAGCTCCCTTCTGGAGGCTTCTCGCTGGTGAACACAGGGCTGTGGGGTTCCTGTGGGCAGGGCCACCTGCTCCCTGAGGTCCCCGAGACTGACCTCTGACCTGTTACCTCCCAGACTTGCCTGATGGGAAGTAAGGTCACTCAAGGAAGTGTTTCCGAAAGTAACACGCTGAATTCCTATGAGGAATGATGATTACTATGCACCACGCCAGCAAAACAAAATCTCTTTCTTTTTCTTCAGCCTTCTGCACGTTCCTCTTCGCCTTGTCTGTGGCTGGTGCTTTCACGGGAGTCCAGGCAGGCCCTCATCTGGCTTTTCCAGTCTGGCTTCACCCCTCACCTCTACCCACCTCCTGTCTGCGGCTGCTGCTCCTGTTCTGTCTCCACCCCACTCCCTCAAGAGGTCAAACATTTATTGCTTCTTATCACAGTAGAATATGCACAACAAAAGGGACAGTGTTAAGTACTTCTGGGTATGCGGCAGCCTTAAGTGTGCTCACGCTGCTAAGCATGCATCACCACCATCCATCTCAAGCTTTATTTTGTAAAAGTGAAACTCAAGGGGCCGACCAGTTAGCTCAGTAGATTAAAGCGTCGGCTTAGGCAGACACAGGGACTGGGGCCCTGGAGTTCAATCCCCCTGGTGTGCCGAGCTGGCCCCGCCCCCTGGGCTCTGAGATGGCAACTGAGACTGGGCATGGTGGCGCACACCTGCAATCCCAGCCCTTGGGAGGCTGAAAACAGGAGGAGCACTATGAGTCCAATCTATGTACTATAAGCAACACCTCTCTGTCTCCCCCTTCCCGCGCGCTGGCAACCTGAGTGGCACCGCTGTGCGGCAGCTCCTCTATTTGGGATGCTGTGGCATTTGTCCTCTTGTGGCTGGCTCATTTCACTTCATGTCACTTGGTGCAGCGTCTTCAGCCATCATCCATGTCTGTGTAGGGAGCTGAGTGGCGAAGTCCTCAGAACTTGAAGTAGGAGGCGGGGAGACAGCTCAGCAGCACAAGTGCCTGCCTTGCGAATACGAAGTCCCGGGTTTGACCCCTGGTACCACAAAGACAAAAAATAACACACACACAAAAACCCTCCAAGTAGTAGAGAGGAAAAAACACTTTATCCCAGAAGCTATCCTAAATGGGATGAGGGTGGGGCTGAGTGGATTATGCACTTCTCTTTAATGTGGGTACCGTTTACAACTTTGAAGTTCCTTTGCTGAATAAAAAATAAAGTACATTGTGTGTCTGTATCTTAGCTGTCATCTGGGCAAGGGCTGAGCGGGATGTGAACCTGTGAGGTGTGGAGCTGGGAAGTCGCCCTTCCTTCCACCCGAGCGTTTACATCTGATGACTTAGCGGGGAACCAGTGGGCTGTGAAGAATGCTTAAGCCACGCTTGGAAATGAGGTCAGGCATGCGCTGTCTCACTGGTAGTCTTTGGAGTTCTGACGGCAGCCATGTTTCAGGAAAGCAGTTCAGCTTCGCGAGGGAGAAGGCACTGAAGGTCCACTTAGTTGGCGTGGGGAGCCTGAGGCAGCAGTGGGCAGGGGCTGAGAGGCGTGCAGTGCCGAGGTCCTGAGCACCCTTGGAGGAGGGCCTGGGTACCATGACGGGATGACACGCTTGAGCAGGTCTCCTCTTCCCCTTGGGAGGGATTGGGGCTTGCAGGAGTGAGCAGCAGGGGCCGGGCAGTTGTGATGGAGCGGGAGTCTCTGTCCAGGCAGGGGTTTGCTCTGAAGGCCCCACGACAGTATAAAGCAGGCAGGGCCCCTCCTCTCAGGCCTAGCAGAGCGTGTGTTAGCAGCTGTAACATGAAGAGATGCAGGCCAGCAGCTTGGGAAGGGCATGCTGATTCATCTTTACACGTAAGTCCCCTTAGGGGCTTCCAGAGAATCTTGGGAGACCTTCGTTGGAGACTAATTCTGGCGTAGTTGGCTGGGGAATTGGGCCACCAAGACTCCAACGTTCGTATGCATGTGGCCCTGCTGTACCTACTGGCCAGTGATGGCCATCAACCTTTGGCTTCTATACGTTTGGTTTGTTGCTAACGTAGTCACATGGCATATTCTATTTCCAACTTATTAATCTCATTTTAATATATATATATTATATCTATCTATCTATGTTATTTTTTTTTATTTTTATTTTTTTTCTCCAAGCAGAGCTACAAAATCCCATGCTGTAGGAAGTGCATCCTCTTGGCTACATAAGGATACTCAGGAGGGACTCTGAGGATAGATGAAACTGTTGCTAGCAGTTTGATTTTTGGATTTAGTCACATTTTCAGAGGGCAAAAAGATATTGAGAACACAGGAGGCAAGGGAGCCTTGGAACCTGCAATGTAACTAATGCATGCTTTCTGCGTGGAGGTTTGTCCCATCGGTTGCCTCTTGAGCATGGCCGTGCTGTCCGTGCTTTCTGCTCCTTCTCATGGCTCATTTACTCTCATTCTAGATTTGTGGGAATTGAAGGGTGCGTGGTGAGACATGATATGGTTCGTTGAGCCATTTCTAGGCCAGCTGCTTTCAGGATGGTGTTTGAACATTTCTCTATGTCACCTGGGTGGGTTTTAATGCACCCTGACTCTAGGGGAAACATCTAAGTGGTCCCCTTTAGCCCAGGCACTGCAGGACAGGAGTGCTAGGTAGGTCCCCATCCTTTCAGCGTGGTCTTGGGGGCAGAACGCAGAGCCTTCACACTAAGCCATGCCCTCTTCCCCTTGTTGTTTTTGAAACAAGGACTTGCTGTGTATCCCAGGCTGGCCTTGAACTCAATATGGAGCCCAGGTTGTCCTGGAACTGCTGTCAATCCTCCTGCCTCAGCCTCCCGAGTACTGAGATTACAGACGTGTACCACCATGCTTGGCCCCATCTTTCTTTTAATGGGACTGAGAAGTGCCTGAGCTGATGAAAACTAGGTTTTCCAAATAGGGTGACTCTCTTAGGGTAAGATCATCTTGAACTAGGGACAGGCATTAGCCCTGACGAATCATGGGTGGCTGTTGGTGAGAGGCCTTTGCTTGAAGAAAATAGGTATGAGAGAAGAAACTCAGCAACACAGGCATCACACATTGGCTGATTCTGGGCATTGGTGGGGTCCCGGGGTCCCCGGAGGCTGCCTCCTGCGGGCCCCCCTTGCCCAGGTGTGGCATCTCTGGGTGCGGACTCTCGTCACCATGAAGCAACTCAAGGCCTGGAGGATCTGCTGACTTTTTTTCTTGTACCATGGCCATCTCGTCATGACAGTTCCAGTGTTTACTCTTGGGGTCAGCCTAGGTCTTCATCTGTTACTTTTATTTTTTTTAATTTATTTTTTAGAAGTTTTATTTATTTATTATCATTTTTAATGTATTTTGTTGTTATAGGGTCTCACTA
>NW_004524643.1:3738756-3740412 GCF_000260255.1 Octodon degus
GACATTTTGCCCCTGGGCATCCCCCCAAAGACTTGTGCACATACCTTTATACAAAAGGCAATTGAGCCCTCCCAATATGATTTTTTAAATTGATTCTTTTTTTTTTTCGGTACCTGGGATTGAACTCAGGACCCTGAGCTTGCCAGGCAAGCGCTTATTCTACTGAGCTATCTCCCTGGCCCTCAGAATTATAATATTAATCCTTTGGAAAGCTAATGAAAGCCATGGAGGCTCTTTGTAGAAAACTAAACATATGCTCAAAATTTCACAGATAATTTTAGGGGATATAGATACTCCTGTACTCCATATACATTGAGAATCTCTGCAGTACGGTGGTGGGAACATAAAGATTTTAATATCATTTTATCCTAAAGCAGTGAAAAGATGTATTTAGGATTATTTCAGATGTATTTTAAAGGATGTTTTACACTGTTAGGTCTTGACGATATTTCACGGAAGAAGTTGAACTAATTGCAGAACAGATGCTATAAGCTGATTTAAAGATAAGGCTGTTGAGTGGAGAACAACAGTGGGGTGAGGAATACTCAAGAGGTAAAACCGGCAATTGTTGGTATTTGGAAAGAGTTAAGGTTGACTTTCAGTTTTTTTGGGTAATGTGGAGGATGGTGATGAGACTGACACAGGAAGTAAAAAAACAATTGTTTGTCACAAGAATTCAGTGGTGGAGAATGTGAGGGTGGGAGAATCGGAGTTTAGGTTTGATTGTGATGAGGTCACTTGAGGTAGCCAGGAAGTGACAGACAAAAATGAAGTAGAGGGACAGTGGGGAGAGTCCATAAACCTTAATGGAGCAAAGGATTATGGGAGGATGGAGGTATGAGTTTTAGAAGCTCACTTGGGCTGTGAAGGGGACTGATGTTCACTTTCAAGCCTAGGGGATGTGGAGGGCGGGGATGCTGAAGTAATTCCCCAAATGAAGGCTGCTGTGGGGTTGGGGGTTGGGGGGCAGTCTCTTAAGGCTGCTGAAACAAAAATCTCATAAATCAGGTAGCTGAATTAAGACAACAGAAATTTCTTGTTACAGAACTGCAGAGGCTAGAAGCCAGAAATCTCTAGGCTACCATTTCCCAACCTCTGCTGGTTTGTGGGTGATCTTTATTTTTTATTTTTTAAATTTTTTTTTTTTTGGCAGAA
This sequence comes from Octodon degus, assembly GCF_000260255.1. NCBI lineage: Eukaryota > Metazoa > Chordata > Mammalia > Rodentia > Octodontidae > Octodon > Octodon degus. The sequence goes on from NW_004524643.1 coordinate 3,739,912, forward strand.
CCAGAGATTGAACTCAGGCCCTTGTGCTTGCAAGGGAAGCGCTTATTCTACTGAACCATCTCCCTGGCACCTGTGGGTGATCTTCAGTGTTCCTTGGTTCCTTGGAGTAAATGGGTTGCTCTAATCTCTACTTTCCCTTTGTGTCTCTACTGTCCTCTGCTAAAGACCCCAATCACAGTGGCTTAGAGACCAATGCTTCTTCAGTATGGTCTCATCTTCACTAACTGCATCTGAAATAGCTTTTTTATTTTTCAAATAAGACCACATCTTAGCATTTAAGGATGGTGGCATTTAAAGTGAGCCTGGGGAGAATCACATGGAGAGAAAAAACATTTTCTCAAGCTTTCACAGAGAGCACATTGGTCAAGCAATGGCCGTGACTCATCCTCATGTCAGACACTGACAAAAGAATGTACAAAAGGTGGTACAGGGCTACAGGATAAATCCTGAGAGTACTTGGCTGACCTTATCAGATACAAAAGTTACAATTCTGGGTATATA
>NW_004524643.1:3742287-3743396 GCF_000260255.1 Octodon degus
AAATGTTAGAAACATTTGGGCTGGGGAGATTGCTCAGCGGCGGGGAGATGGCTCAGTAGAATAAGCGCTTCCCTGGCAAGCGCAAGGGCCTGAGTTCAATCCTCGGCTCTGCCAAAAAGGGGAAGAAACATTCAATCTGCTGGAATATAAAGTAGATAAAACTCTTGAGGTTGTAGGCATGGGCTAGGACTTTTGAATAGAACTCCATTTGCACAAAAAATAACATCAAGAATCAACAAATGGGATTATATCACATTCAAAAGCTTCTGAACATCAAAGGAAGTGGCCAATCAAGTGTAAGATAAGCTACAGAATGTGAAAAATTTTGACAGCTACCCCTTGGATAAAGTACTAATTCCTAGAATATATAAAGAACACAACAAAATTAGACATCCTAAAATAAAAGATTCAATAAAAAAAAAGCGCAACACTTCTCAAAAGAAGTACTGATGGCCAATAAACTATGAAAAAAAATGCTCAACATCTGTGGCCTTTAGAGAAATGCAAATTAAAAAAAAAAACATTTAAGATTCCAAGGGCCAACCAAATAACTCAGAGGATTAAAGTGCCTAGTTAGGTAGACACAGAGACTGGGAGTATGATCCCTGGGCTGGCTGTGCCAGCCCCACCCCTGGGGCACACTGAGACGTGATTGAGACTGGGCATGGTGGTGCACACCTGTAATCCTAACACTTGGGAGGCTATAAACAGGAGGATTACTAAGGTCCAGTTTATGCAGTGAGACCCTGTAGACCCTGTAGACCCTGTAGACCCTGTCATAAAATACAAAAAAAAAAAAAAAAAAAAAAAAGATTCCATCTTACTCCAGAAAGAAGGGCTATCATCAAGAAATCAGATAATAAATTCTGGCAAGGCTGAAGGAAAAATGGAACTACACTGCAGGTGGGAATTTAAACTTGCACAGTCACTACGGAAGTTAGCATGAAGAAGCATCAAAGACTAAAAGTAGAAATTTCATTTGCCCCATCTATTTCTCATCTAGCTACAGTATTTTCCCGAAAGGGTTAAAGCTATTATGTTACAGCGATGCATATGCACATCTATATTTATAGCAGCACAATTTGTTACAGCTATTTCTTTCTTTCTTT
>NW_004524643.1:3748461-3754925 GCF_000260255.1 Octodon degus
AAGAAGCAGCCTTCTTAATTGCATGCCTGAGAAGCAGAGAAAACCGAGCTTCAGAGACAGGTATAAAAAGGGAAAAAGAAGTACCTCTACAGACCTAGAGTGAGAGAAAGGCGAGGCAGGAAAGTGCACAGATTATTATGTATTTGGTCTTTGTCCTGGGTTCCTGGATAGAGCTTCTAAAATTCTTGGAATGTTCTGAGTTACAGGGATGAAAGGAACCTCTTTTGCTATTCATTACAACCTTTCAATTATGCAAATGAGGCAACTTTTGAAAAAGAGAGTAGGTTACTGGAGGAGCCTATTTTTGTGATTAGTAGGTTTGATTGTTCAGGGGAGAAGGGCTAGAGGTAGAGTTCAATTTCCACTGGGCAATGATGTAGCCAATCATTTCTGTGAAATGGAACTTTTATTATGTTAGTCAGTTTTCCATCACTGTGACAAAATGCCTAAGAAAATCAGTTTAAAAGGTGGAAGGGTTTATTTGGATTCGAGTTTCAGAGATTTCAGTCCTTGTTCATGTGGCTTCTTGCTTTGGGTCAGTGGTGAGGTAGAACAGCATGGAGCAGCTCACTTCATGCCAGCCAGGAAGAGAGAGAGAGAGAGAGAGAGAGAGAGAGAGAGAGAGAGAGAGAGAGGATTCTAATATCTCTTTCAAAGTCACATCCCCAATAACCTCACTTTCTTCTGCTAGGTCCTATTTTGTAAAGGTTCATCCACTCCCAACTGTGCCACCGGCTAGTGACCAAACCTTTAGCATAGCGACCTTTGAGAGGCATTCCAGATTCAAATGATAACCTCCAGAAAACTAAACAATGGGCTTGGAGAGCTTCCAACATTGTGAATACCTGCAGGTACCCAGAGAGTGGAGCGCTCCACCTCCATGGGGACGGAATCTTCAGTATTCCAGATCTTTTTGTATGATATCCTTTCTATGAAACCAGTAACATAAGCAGTGATTCCTGCATTCTGTGAACTTTTAGAGAAAATTATAGAACCCGATGAGAATGTTGTAGACATGTCAGAGTGAAGTGTAGGTAACTTGGGGAGCCTTTCATGCCATTGGCATTGGAAGCAGAGGGTAGTCTTGTGGGCCTAAATACTTAATCTGTGAGGTATGAGTTAACTCTGGTTAGTTAGTGCCAGAGTTGCGTTAAACTACTGGACATCCAGCTGGTACGCAGAGGAGTAGAAAGTTGCCAATGTGGAAGCCACACGTTCAGTGTCAGAAGTCTTGTGAGTAGAGAAACACTCTCTGCTACTGTAGACCAAGTCTGAGGGTAGAGCTTTCGATGCTGAGGACTTTTCAGTCTGTGGCTTCGTTGTAACCATCCTTTCTGCCCTTGAATTCTGTGGCACACACCACTGTGTTATAAGAAACTATGGTTTTGTTAATGAGTTTCATTGACTTGCAGCCCCAAAGGTCTTCACTGTGATGCTAACTTTTTGCTTACCACAGTAAACATGCTTCAGCCTCTGGAGAATAGACGAACAGACCAAATTCCCAAGAGAATGCTGATTTATTAATTTCCATGCTGAGTAACCACCAGTGAGACCAAAACACTCCTGCTTATGGGTCAGCGTGTTCTCTCCCAGTAGGAAAATGTGCACGAGAAGCCAAATTGCCATGAGAGGGCTGTGGGATGTGCGCAGACAGAGCCGGATAATTAGGGGACCAGAGCAGACCATCTCCAGGCTAGCAAGGCTGCAGGCTCTTTGCTCCATTTTCAGGATGTACCCAGCCTGCCAAGTAGTACACATGTGTGACTGTGCTTGGGCAATCTTGGAAAAGAGGCCAAAGCAACTAAACTGCTTCACCTATAGGCCCAGTCAGCTAACAAGCCATTTACCTAAAATTAGCAGTTGTCAAAACATTTCCTGGGGGCTGGGGAGATGGCTCAGTGGAATAAGCGCTTCCCTGGCAAGCACAAGGGTCTGAGTTCAATCCCCACAACTTCTGTGGTTTCCTGAGGATTCTCCCCAAGGGGGACTGGTGACTGTTCTATGGGGTGCAGTTCTTTAGCTCCCATTCCCTCTTTTCATCTCTTTCCTCCCCTTCCCTCTTTTTTGTTCCCCAGCCCCCCTTCCCTCTTTGTCTCCTCTTCCCTCCTCTCCCTTCCTCACCCTCTGTCTGTTCTTCTTCCTGTTTTCTCTTCTGCTTTTATTCCCAAGCTCTATTTGATCTAAGGCTGTTTCTCACCTTCATCTCTCCAGAACCGAGGATTAGAGGTCTGGTCTTGAGAGGTAAACAAACCAACACTGGTGCCGGATGGAGAAAATGAGTGGAGCAAATCTGAATCAGCGCTGGGGGCCCAGCTGAGATGGGAGCACGAAGGCCAGGCGCCAGTCACCTGGGGCCCCAGACTGGAGTGGCAGGACTGACATCATCAACTGGAAGTGGAATGAGGGGCCCAGAATGGAACAGGAATCTTGACTGAAAGGAGTCCAGGGTAGAAATAAATAAGGAGGTGACAAGTAGTTGTTCTGTATTTGCATTGCCCATTAGCCATCTCGAGATTTTCTACTTCTCTAACATTGCCATATGTGCTTTTTGAAAAAAATCTGTGCAAGATTGAATTTGCATAAATCCAGAATTGCTCAATTCACAGGGCGTGTTTTGTTTATGATTCACCAGCTTTTCCTTTTTTATTTTAGCTTCTCCTTCCTGCTGCTAGAGTTTCATGCACTAAATGCCATTATTAGGCAGATTGCCTCAGATCCAATGTTTGTTGTTGTTTAGGAAGGCATTTCTGTGTTAACAGTGAGGATGAAAAGGTAAAACACTAATGTGAAACATTCAACTCCATTGCTGTTTATGTTTTGTGATATTTAAATGATGAAATATTATTAGACCATAAATGGTAACTTGCACAGTATTGTTAAGGCTCTTTTAAACTGAATAAAACCTGTTATAACCAAAGAAAGGGTTTTCAGCCACACAGATTGTATACATTTGTATTTCTCTACTATCGCTGCTGTGACTTTTTCAGTTTAATAGCTTAAGACAAAGCAGATCACCTCATAGCTCATGAGAGCAGAAGTCCTAAAATCCAGATGTTCCAGGGTCTATGTTCCTTCTGGAGGCTGGAGAAAAAGTCTGTTTCCTGGCCTTTCCCACCTTCTAAAGAGGTTGCCTGAATTCCTTGGCTCATGGTCCTGTTTTCCATCTTCAAAACCAGCAGTTGTAACATTTTTAGTTCTCTTTATCTGTTATTCATCTGATTTCAGTTGCTATAACAAAACACCCAGGGCTGGATACTTTATAAAGAAAAGAGGTAGTAGTTAGGTATGCTTGGTGCATGCCTGTAGTTTTGCCTCCTCTGGAGGCTGAAGGAGAAGAATTGCAAGTTTGAAGGTAACTTGGGCAATTTAGCAAAACTCTCTCAAAATATAAATAAATAAATAAAGTTTATTTAGTTCACAGTTCTAGAAGTGCAAGGGCATGGATCTGGTATCTATTCATCTCCTTATGAAGAACTCAGAACTGATGGGAAAGATTTGCAAGGGAGCAGATCACATGGTGAACTAGGTGGCCAGAGAGTGGGGAGGGAGTCAGGCTCATTACCCTTATGCCCCATGAGAGCCGCCTTAATCTCTCCTGAGAGCAGGGCCCAGATGGCCTAACCTGCTAGGTCTTACTTTTTAAAGGTTCCATACCTCAACACCATTACACCAGGACTGGGCTTCTGATGCAGGAATCTGTATCAGTTCGTGGTGTAAAACTCACAACCAACCATAGCACTGTTATCTGCAGCCCCCACCTTGGCCATCCCAGTGACTGTCTGCTCCCCCAACTTCCCTGCTTTGTTCTGACTTGCACCCGTGTGATTGCGGTAGGCCCCCCACATCATCCAGGACGATCTTCCCATGTGGAGACCTTATGTTTTATTACCCCATCCTTTTTTTTTTTTTTGGTGGTAACAGGGATTGAACTCAGGACATTGATGCTTGCCAGACAAGCACTTATTCCACTGAGCTGTCTCCCCAGCCCTCCTTATGGTTTATTTCCTGATGACCCCCAAGGGGCTGCATGTGCACCTAGGTAGAGCTTCAGAAAGGTGATGGGATATGCGCAACTACAGGTACTTACTGTCAGGAGGTGGCTAGAGACGGTCCCTGGGGGCAGGGGCTGGCAGGTGACAGCTCCCTTCCTGGTGCCTCCTTTCTCTCTGTTCTTCCCACACCCATAGGTAGCTTTTCTCCTGCTGGCCCCTCCTGCCATGCTGGGCTTTGCTTTGGAGTCAGCCAGCCTTGGCTACAACCGCGAGCCAAAAGAAATCGCTCTTCTTTTAGTCTGTGGGTGGTGGGCCCGGGGTCTCCGCCATGAGAAAGGGACTAAGATCCAAGAATCTTAATTTGGTCCCACATTTGAGGTGCCTTTCACCACCAAAGGGAGCACAGTCCCTGGCTGTACAGACTGGGACATACATGACATTGGGTGATCTATTATAGTAAGCTTTTATACTGTCTAGATTATCCTATACTAATTTATAAAACATGAATAAAATAGAACTCAGAAAACCAGAAAAAATATAACTAGTGATTTCACTACTGAAAGGTAAAACCTAAGGAATTCTTCCTTCTAACTTTAAACAGTGAATAGTTTTTACATAGTGATAATCATATGACATATACAACTTTAGATCCCAATTTTCACTAAATATCATATAATAGTTTATTTCCCATGCAAACATAGTCTGAGCAAGAGTATTTTTTTTCTTTTCAAAGTTTTATTGATAAACATATAGCAATGAGACAGTTTCAAATCAAATCAAAAGTACAGTTTCAACAAATAATACACTGCATATATTCTTCTTAGTGGTTAATTTCTGTACAAGATGCAGACTTGTGATCCTACTTACAAACACCATTAGAACAAATCATTCTATTCATTAAGAGAATGCAACTATATATCTATCCCAACCACTTTGAATACACAGATACAAAATGGACAGTCATAGTTATACCCCCATTTTTTTTAAGTTCCGTTGTTGAATATTATAGGTGTGTAAACTCAGCAAAATATTCTAAAAGAGTCCAGTAGCCCACAATAGCATTGGGTCTTCTGTTTAACTGGCAATGTCAGAAATTATTGACCTGAGTCCCCCACAGCTCAACTTAACACCATGGCTTTATTTCTTATATTTCGTCTTCATACTTTTCTACTGGATGGTTAAGACCTAGGTAAAGCAGGACCTGTGCAACAAGAGTTGTAGCTTTTTGGTCTGAGAAGGTCAGTGAAATGCCCTCAGGATTTATCCTGAGATCCTGTACCTCAGATTGTAGAACCTTTGTCAGTGTCAGCCATGTGGATGAGTCACGGCCAATGCTTGGCCAATGTGCTCTCTGTGAAAGCCTGAGAGATGAGAAAGAGTATTGAGTGTGTAAGATTCTATTGAGTAAGTGGCTAGGAAGAGAGTGAGGGATCTATGGCCACTTGCTCAATTTTACCTGTATGGAGGGTGGGTTTTATTTGCACTTCTGAGTTGTCTGCAAAGAACCTCCAGTTTGTCCTCCTCAGATAGAAAAAATAAAAAAATGATTATAGGCTGGGTGTGGTGGTGCATGCCTATAATCCCAGCACTGGGGAGGCTGAGGTAGGGGGACCTTTGGGAGTTCGAGGCCAGCCTGGGCTACAGAGCAAGCTCAAGGCCACCTGAACAGTAGAGTGAGACCCTGTCTCTAAAAGACCAAAAAAGAAAAACAAACAAAAAACAAAAAACTAAAAAAACCAAAACAAAAACCAAAAAAACAAACCCCCCCCAAACAACAACCAAACCAAACCAAACCAAACCAAACCAGGGAAGTGCTTATTCCACTGAGCCATCTCCCTGGCCCCAAACCAAAGCAAACCAAAACAAACCAAAAAAATAGAGGTCACATGAAAGTGTGGCTCACGATGTGGTGTCCTAGTCACAGGACACAGAACCACATTATTTCCCTTTTCCTGAGTATGCCAAACTTTCTTCAAGCATTCCCATCTTCTGATCAATATGTTAAATTAAAATTGATACAGAGGGCCAGCCAGATAGCTCAGTGGATTAAAGCATCTGCTTAGGCAGATGTAGGAACCTGGATCAAAGATTTGATCCCCAGCTGTGCCAGCCCCACCTCCCAGGGTGTGCTGAGATTGCAACTGTGGCTAGGCCTGGTGGTACGCACCTGTAATCCCAGCGCTTGGGAGGCTGAAAACAGGAGAATCACTATGAGTCCCATCTAGTAGTGAGGCCCTGTAGACCCTTACAAAACAAACAAATAAAAAAACAAAAAAACACAAAGAATCAGATACCCAAAGGGGGGAGGGATGAAAATCAACTGTAGTTTATTACAGAAAGACAAGTATCTAGCTATTACCAATCTTTTCTAAGTCTATCCATTTTATTTTATTATTATTATTATTTTTTAGGGAAGGGTCTACAGGGTATTCAGGGTCTCATTACTAGATTGGACTCATAGTGATCCACCTG
>NW_004524643.1:3755237-3767660 GCF_000260255.1 Octodon degus
CCCTAGCCTCTGCATCTGCCTAAGCAGGCACTTTAATTCACTGAGCTATCTGGCTGGCCCTATTTTGAATATTTCTAATGTTGCTTTGGAAGTATCTTAACATGCGTTGTGATATCTAGAGAGGCTCAAAGTTTGTTTTGTTTTTTTTTTAAATTAAAGTCTAAGTGAGCATCTTGGACTGACTTCAGAGATGTGAAAGGGTCTTACCTGTTTACCCAATAGGAGGGGCTTGGTGATGCTCAAGCAAAGAACAACCCCAAATCTGTTCCTTGCCCATGGGCTGAACCCACTGAAGTTCAGCAGGGCGCGTGGGGCATCGTACACACCAGGGACTCGGGCTGACGGGTCCAATGCTGATCCTGAATTCTGGAATCAATTTATTAGGTGAAAGAGGACCTAGAAAAACATATTCCAGGTCTCAAAGCCTCCAGCTCCATGAGCACAAGTCACTTCAGCTTCCTTGCTGTGTTCCAAAGAAAGCCGAGAACACATCTCCCTTCACGGGCGAGGGGCATGTGGGTTCACAATGTGCTGGGGGAAGTGTTCCACTGGCGGGTATCTGGATGACTGTCACATCTTGGAGTGAAGGAGCTACTGCCAGGCACACATTATTACTCAAATGGCACAGCCAAGAAAATTTAGAGAGTTCAGGGAATAGCTCAAGACTGCTTAGTAAGGGGCCAGGATACAGCTCAGTGGCATGGTGCCTATCTGGCAAGTGAAAAAAGGTCTCGAATTTGACTCCCAGTACAAAAAAAGAAAAAAAAAGATTGCTTAGTAAGTAGGGGATTATAATTTAGCTCTATCTTTCTCAAAACACATATTCCTGCTACATGATCTTGGGAACATCAGCAACATCTCCCAAAGAGTTCAGGCTTTGGGGCACCTATCTCCTTGTAGTTGTGTGTTCATGTGGGCTCCTCAGAATCTCTAGAACTGCTTTTATGCTTCTTGTTTTATCAGCCACACATCACACACATCACTGTGTGTTGTCTGTGACAAGCCTACCTGCTTCCCATCTGAAAAACTGCCCGGAGTGAGCACCGCTGTGGTGACAGTTGTTCCACAGAAGTGCCGGTGGGACGTTCTCTTCGTGAGGCAGGCGTTTTGATCCATTACTTGCAAGGAGCACAGTCGTGTCACTTTGAGCATGTTTTCTTGCCAATATTCTGTGTTCTGCGTGTGTCTCAATGCAGAAACATCTGAAGAACCACAGTGCGAACAACTACAGAGGGCTTGATAAAATCTAGGCTGCTTGTCTGGTGCATCTTGTGTCTCGGCAGTAATATTCTAGGGGCAGACGACTACAAATTTGTTGAGAACGCACTGCCGGTCAGGCGCTGCTCTAAGTATTTTAATATATTTTTGCCCTCGGTTGTGTTTTGTAATGGCATTTGGAGATGTAGAAAGAAGGCTTCTGATAGCATCAAACTTCTTATTCAGAGTCTAGTCATCTAATCAAAGAGGACCATGACAGCCCAAAGAAGATTCCTGGCCTTTGATTTCAGCCCAGTTATCACTATGTATTATGGATTTCCTTACTTATGGTCATGGAGGGGTTTTCAGCCTCTGCAGGACATTTATAATTCCTACACTACGTGCTTGACCATCCCTGTAGGATTTGGAAATGGGTATTTGACTCAAGGACCAATAACTTAGGAGTGTTTTGGATGCAGGTAGCAGAAAACTCAGCTCATCTTGGCTTAAACAGAAAAGGGGGAGGTAGGTTGTGTTCACTTCTGCAAGTAGAAAGTGTAAGGATAGGATGGGTTCAGGAATAGCTTGATCTGAATGGCCCCCAGTATCCCTGGATTCAAGTTTAACTGTATTTCTTGACCCGAGTTCTCCTAATGTTGGCTTCTCCTTTCAAACTGTAAGTACTGTAGTGGAAAGAAGCCTTCTGATGACGTCAGCCTTCTGTTTTCCGAAGTGAAGTCCATAGAAAAGACCCTGTGTGTGTCTCTCGGCAGGCCCACAGGGTGCTTATTGAAATGCATTGGCAGTAACCAGGCTCGTGTCTATCTCTTAGGCAACCATCATGGGGAGTAACAGAAGCTCCGATTGGTCAGGCCTGAGCAAATGCCCATCTCTGGAATCAAGGACATGACACCTGTGCCTTAGCATACGGACTCCCTCCCCCAGCTTCATGAGGGTGCAGCTGATAAGGAGAAGTTGTATATATTTAGGTAGACACTTTGATGGTTTGATACACATTGTGAAACCATCCCAGGCAGGTTAGTTAACATATCTACCATCTGCCATCATTACCGTGTGTGTGTGTGTGTGTGTGTGTGTGTGTGTGTGTGTGTGTGTTGAGAATACTTAAGATCTGCTGTCTCAGCAAATCCCAGATATACAACGCCTTCTTGTTAACTTGCGTAACCATGCTGCGCCATGCATAACTCAAAGCCCATATCCTGTACTCACTGAGTTCTCATTTCATCTCACATTTATTATTTATTTTAAAAATAGATTATGTTTTATTTTACTTTTGAGACAGGGCCTCACTATGTAGCCTGGGCTGGCCTTGCACTTTGGTGATCTTCCTGCCTCAGCCTCCTGAGTGCTGGGATTACAAGTATGCACTACTACGCCTGGCTCTTCTTGCTTTTAGACCCTGGTAACCACCATTCTCTTCCCTGCTTTTATGATTTTAGTTTTTTTTTTTTAGTTTCCACACATAAGCGAGATCATTGTTATTTGCCTTTCTGTCTCTGGTTTATTTTGCTTAGCATAATGTCCTCCAGGTTCATTCGTGTTGTTGCAAATGACTGGATTTCCATCTTTTTAAAGGCTGAATAGTATTCCATTTTCATATATGCATTCCTACATGGGTATGCCACATTTTCTATGTGAATGTGAACTTCTTGAAGGGTGAGGGTGGTTCCACAAAGGAACACTATCGGCCAGAGAAAGTGACCACTAAACATGGCCACATGCTGCATAGTGAAAACAAGGTACAATACTTTGAACCAGCTTCTCCCTTCTCCCCCTTAGCATAGGTTATAGTACAAAATGTTTACATATTGCAAAAGCTTAAGTCACCAATTTTCTGCAGGATAAAGAAGAATGTTCTTTAGAAGACAAATATTTATTCAATAATTAGTATGAAACATGGAGACTTCCATTTTTTTCCCTAGCTGCTAGAAAACTTGAAGCTATATTAATGCTCAATTACAGAGGTTTCCACTTCCCTAATTTTATCATTATTTATCTTATCCTTTTAAAGTGTTTTTTTTTCAAACTTAAAACAACAACAAAAATAGAAAACCACATATATTCTTGAAAAAAAATGGAGAAGAAAAATCCAGAGTTAAATTATGCTTTCTTTCTCCCTGTGTTTATGCAAAAGAAATAACTCTAGTAAAACTGAAAAGTCTATGACTGACACCCTCCCCTCCCCATGTTCCTCTCCCCTCTCGGGACATAGTCCTGTGCACTCAGAAGGAGGTTATCTGACCAAGAGTCTTCGGTCTAACCTCCTGCCTATGGCAGCTGTGCCTCCTTGGGGCTAGGCTGACGTTGATTCCTCTTATTAAGAAGTGAAATGATTATTTTAGGACATGAGCGACTACAGCCCAGTTAGCAGGGTCACCTTTACTCTCTATGGAAAGCACTGGCCCACCAACGCTGGTATGACCCGCTTTTTTTTCCTATTTGTTACCAAAGGTGGTTGTTCTTGAAAGTTCAAATAATCTAGGATCTAGCACCGTATGACTTCCGTGGCTTCGATGGGCCAACACCAAGGTGGTTTCCTGAAGCTTATCCTGGCCAAGTTCTGTGAGCAGGTCCTTTCCTATCAGGTTGAGCCAGTAACTCTAGCTCCTATGGTTACCTCCCTGCGGGAGCAACTGAAGTAAGTGCTCTTCTCGTGGCACTGGCAGTCTCTACGGGCAAGCTTTCTCTACACCTAACAAGAATATTTAAAAACTCAAGTCAATGCAGTGGCTGGACACAAAGGAATTTTTACAGAAATCTTGCATTCTCTTCATGTACCATCTGCCGTTAACTGTCTTGTCCCTTTGACTTTCGTCATGTGAGGCTCCAGCCACGAGTCACCAGCTTTTGGTCGGTAGGCAGCCACACAGAAGGCCACTGGAGTGGAAATCTGGAGGGGGCACGTAGCCAGGTGCGACTGCAGACAACTATCCCATCCCATTCGGTTGTCATGACAAGGAAAAACATAGCAGAATTTTTCAGGGTGTTCCAGCCTTTATCAGTTTACGGCAGTGGCTGAAGAAACAGGAAATCTGATGGCTCCAGAAATGTTCCTAAGCATTTCCAGACAGGTGGAGTTTTAGATTACTGTTTACCAGTCTGAAGTTCCCCTGAAGTAAATACCTAGTGTGGGGTCACCAGCAGTGCTACTTGGCCCTGTGCTCTGGCCTCTGCACGATAAAGGTTCCCAAGGGCAGTTCGGTCCCTACAGGGAGGATCTCTGTTGGTAAAAGTGGACATACTCAGACCACCGACTGAATGGCCTTCAGAATACATCCTTGTTTGTCTTTAAACACCCCATGCCAAGGGCGGGGCTTCTGTCTGGAGTGCCCAGCACCTGCCGCAGTGCTGGCCCACAGTAGGGGTCAACATCTGCCAGGAGGAAGAACAGATGGAAGAAGGAAGCAGAGCAAGGAGCGTCCCAGCTGCCTCCAGTCCTGCACATCTGGTGTTTATGAGTGGACAGTGCTGCAGCACAGCGAGGGAGCTGAAGTTACAGAAGCTTCCAGAAGGCAGAGCTTACCACCTTGAGCCCCAGAGCCAGACACATCTGTTTCGCTGTTACAGGTTAAGTGTGACCTCAGATCCATCACTTGATCTTGGACCTTTTGTTTCCTCTGTTATAAACTGGGTGCAACAAAATATACCTCATTTGGCTGTGAGGAGAATAAAAGCAGATCATGCCTAGAAAGGCTTTAGCTGAATTCCTGGCACCCAGTAAGCGATCAGCAAATGGGCCCACCTGGGATCCGTAGACTGAATGCTCTCAGCCCAGAGAGCTGCCGTGGAGGAGCAGCATGTGGGACTTTCTAGAGGGAGTTCTGGGCCCTGCAGTCATTCAGCGTAGTGCTAGGTGCTAGAACCATGCTGGGAGGCATGGGAGAGGTGAATCATGAGTGAAAGCTCAGAGGACACACATCTGGGGGCAAAGGAGAGGCAAAGTGGAGTTGAGGTCACACTAAGCCAGCAACACCTGCTGGATCCTCAGGATACCAGTTATGGCTGGGTCCATGGAAGACGAGGGATGGAAGGGCACTTCACCTGGGTCTCGTCCAGGGTTCAGTTTGATGGGACTTCCTCATCAATCAAGGCAGATTTCTGCTCTGCAGGCATGGACTCTCTCTGCCAAGCAATTTTACGGGGGCCGTCATGACTGTTAAATTCGATTCAGGCAAGATGCACCACTGCGTGAATATGATTGTGAATTCTCTATGCCAAGAACTCCTCCGATTTGTCATCTGAGAAAGCCCCAGGGTGTTGAGATAGGTGCCAACCTCTGCTCCACGAGCCAGGTGGGTGATGATTCTGTTTGTGAAAGTTAGTTGCGCAGGAATGACTGATGGTGCTGCAGGTGATTACTGAATTATACCTTTGGTAATCAGCTGTTGCACAATAATGTTCCTTTCTCTTCCTTGTTTTGCTCATAGGTGAAACTGTAGATACAAGGGACCATCCATTTGGGTCACAGTATGTCATGAACGTGGCTTGCTTCTACCCGGCCCTTTTCATTTTGCCTGTGTCCACATCCACAAAGACCTCTGCCTGTGGCTCCCTGGAGTTTTGATGACATATTTTCATATTCCCTGGAGCTGCCTTTGAAAACAGCAAGGTTACTCATGTAGAGAACGATTCAATGCTGAACATGGGCATGTGGAAGAGCACACAGACCGCAGCTGCTGTCCAGCATCTCTGAGTGTGGACTCTTCTCGCTGAAGATCGACACTTGGATGGATAATAACTCCCGAAGGAGACTGAAGATTTTAACAACAAAACTATTGTTTTGCATTGATCAGCTAGGGACCAGGTCATGCTCTTCTCCCTGAAGTCTATAACTATGGCTGCTCAGGGAGCTCAGGAGTAAACACAGTAGGAGGAGATCAAATCCCAGGGTTCCTGGTATATGGGGCACAAGCTGCGTAGACCAGCTCTCTCTTGGAGGAGCCGGGGAGGTTTGGTGATGCCAAGCTCTGAACTTGAGGTCAGGACATTTGGGTTCACAACTCCTGCTCTGCCACTTCCCAGCAAGGTGATGTCCTTCAGGTGACTATGTCTAGGCTGCTGGCTGCTTTGTGTATAAGAAAAGGCCTGGCCTTAGAGTTAACCACCAACTTGCAGAAGAGTTGGCTTTGAGTGTCTTTCCAAATTCTGGAAACTCTGTAATGACTGTTTAAATGCAGTTTTGGAGACTTGAAACAAGGGTCTCAGATATATGGCACTGGATGGAAAAATCTCACAGCTATCGAGCTTCACTTAAGTGTAAAGTCCCCAAGCCACTCACTTGTCACTGAACTTTAATGTGAAATTCTTTGACAGATAATCGCATCATGTTATGGATAATGACTTATTGAACAAATGCTCTTCCAAAAGTAGCAATCTCAAGTCCTTTTTTTTTTTTTATTACTATGACCACTAATAATACAAATAACAGCACCAACTACTTCTTCAGTGTATAGAACATTTCAAACACTTTACACCGTGGTAAACATTATCTCATTAGATCTTCCCAATTGCTGTTCCAATTTTATAAACAAGGCAGCAGGCTCAGAGAGGTCCAGACATCTTCCCAAGGTCATATCAGGAAGCAGAGGCGCTAGGATTGAAATCTGGCTCAGCTTGACTTATGAGCTTTTCATAAGCTTTTCTTCTGGCTTGAAATGAGTGTCTCAGAGCACTTATTGCCAGCACCGTTACAATCAACACGCATTTCCAAAGTGTCCTCTGCAAGGGGACACTTGAGACAGAAGAGGAGGCATCAGGCCTCCTCTTTGCCTTTAAGCCCTTCGGATCTAGGAGGCAGAGCATGTCTGTGAACGATACAACATGAAGCAGGGAACAGGTTCAGTAGTAAGGACTGCAGGGTCTCAAGGGCAGAAAAAATGCTTAGATTCTGAGAAAGCTTTCCCTACTCATTGGGGCTTTATTTGGGACCCTAAAGGATGGGGGCTGACAGCTCGGAAGGAAGCAAAGAGGTCAGGCATGGAAGGAGGAGAGGAGAGCGGTGGTGGCTGGATGTTCTCAGAGCACTGAGTAGGCCGGGGCAGTGGACTTGGAAGAGAATGCAGGGAGCTGGAGACTCATTCTGGGGAGACTTCGGCACCAGGTGAGGATGCGGTTGTCCCTGATAAGAGGCGGGTGTGCGCATACTGTGTCTCCTTGGAGAAGCAAGGACCCGGTGACTTCTGTGGAGATCCTGGATTGTTTCTCCTAAGTATGCTGATTCAGACAGAAGATCTTACTGATGAGAGAACACAGCCACTTAGAACACTTGTGAATCCCACGAAATACTTCCACGCTAGCTCAGGCACACTCGTGGGGCACCCGATGGGATCGCTTCCTGTACAGCCCAGTTGCAACTGGGAGGAAAGCTGGGTATGGTGGTGCACACTTGGAGTCCCAGCACTCAGGTTGAGGTAGGACGATCTCTATAAGTTCGAAGCCAGCCTGGACTACATAATGAGTTCAAAATCAGCCTAAACTACTAGGTAGACCTTGTCTCAAAAACAACAAAACCTAAAACCAAAAACTTTTCGTATTAATGAAAAGACTTGAGAGGAAACAGTAAAAATACAGAGCTGGAATGGTGGCATTAGGGGTGACTTTTTCTCTTTTTAAAAGTTGCCTTGAATATTTGCATTAGGTACTAATTTGACTTTTTAAAAAATGAGCCCAGTCATGTTGGTGTCCTTGGAAAAATTCTGAATTGAACATGAACTGAACTAGTTGCCCCCAAATTATGTTAGACGCTTAAAAAACTTCATGCGAATCAGAGGGGATTGCACACAGCGTTCACTGGTCCCGAGCCTCCCGCTACCGAAGAAGCTCTTACTCCCCCCTCCAAAGCCACTCAGCTTTTACTTTCGCTCCACAGCCCTGGGACACGCTGCCCACCCTAGTCCAGCTCGTCAGAGTGGGGCAGCCCCCCGCCTTCTGCCCCTGGAAGCTGAGGTGGAGTCAGGCAGTTCAGCTCCACTGCCTCCGGGGTGTGCTGCTTGAGCGCTTCAACTAAGCAACTGAACCTCATCTGTGAAATTGGGATACTAATTCCTATTGAGTAGCCGAGGACTGAAATAAAACACAATGTTTAGAGCACCTGGTAGCGAGTACTGCTAAAAGCGCTTCCGGGGCGGAGCACCCTGCCGGTGGTGCACTTTATTTCCACGGCGTCTGCCGCTCGGTAGGTTCTCTTTTCCCCAGATCCAAAGGGCTGAGGCTCTGGCGCCCCGAGCTTGCGCCCCCGGGAGCACAGCGAGAGGTCATCGGCGACCGCAGTGAATGGCCCGGCCCTGCCCGGGGGCGCTCCCACCTCCCGGCTCCGCGGGCTGTGGGAAGGGGGAGCCCAAGAGCTGAGATCCTGGCGCGCACCCCACGTCCCGGGCAGCCCGGGCCACACCGCCCCCTTGCAGTCGCTTCCCAGGTGGGGACCTGCAGAGCTCTGGGCGGAGCCGGAGGCCAGGATGCGGGGCGCTGCGGGACCCCAAGCCTTCGCGGCTGGCTGCAGAGCCTGGTGCCCGGAGGGAAAAAAGCTGGGAGCTACGGCGCTGGGGACTCGGGGACAGAGGCCGCACCCAGAGCTCTGACGCCAGGGGGGCGTGGGGCAGCTCGCTGACGTTCTAGGGGGCAGAGCTAGCCGAGGGGGGAGAAGAGAGGAAGGGGGAGACCAGTAGCGAGGGGAATGGGGACGAGTACAGGGGGGAGAGCAGAAAAGGAAGGAGGGACCCAGAAACGATCCGAGGGGTGGGTAGAGAGGGGGGTAGAGAGGAAGGGAGCGAGGGAGGGAGGGAAAGAAAGAGGGAGGGAGAAAGGGGGGAGAGAGAGAAAGAGAGAGAGAGAGAGAGAGAGAGACAGAGAGACAGAGAGACAGAGTCTTATCAAATGCAGAGGCCCACAGACAGAAAGCACAGGCCTCTGTCCTTCTGTCCCTGCTCAGCAGCACGGTGGCACTGGGTTCCAGCGCTTCTGTGTCTTCCTCCAGGTGACAGGACCCAAGGAAACGAGGGAAGGAGTGCCATTGCGGAGGAAAGAGAGGAAAGGAGATAAAGTGAGAGAAATTTGATTTGCTGCCTAGGCCCCACCAGAGGGTCACAGATGGAAGGAGGCGGGGTTTATGCAACCTTCAAGTGTTTCTTAAGCAAGTGTCCTGGGCCCTGGCTGAGTCTCCCAGAACAGACATACAAGCATACGCTGTGGACAGTCTAGTGGAGAGAGACAGAAAGCAGATGTCCCAGCAGGACAGTTCTTGCTCGATGCCTCCGTTTACTCAATCTGTGACATTGGGCTTCTTAAGAGATCTACTCTGTAGGCTTGCTGGGAGGACTAATGAAATAATCTAACAAAGCGATAAACTGATTCTGGCAGAAAGTGAACACCCTGAAGGGGTTTGTCTTAGTATTTGAGCTGCTGGGTTTTGGAGGATGAGAAGGAGGAGGAGGAGGAGGGTGGAGGAGGAGGAAAAAAAGGAAGAGGAGGAGGAAGAGGCATTTGCCCAGTAGGAGCAGAATCTTCCAGGCAGAGGCCACAGAAGTTGGAAGGAGGAGTGACCTGGATGACAGTGGGCTGATCGCCACGGTAGACATGTGGGTTACTGCGGAGAATCACATTGAGGGTGGGAGGCTTGACAAACAGTCAGCTTCCTGGGCTTCTCCTGGGATCTTCTAGATCAGGGTTTCTGTGACAACAGGCTGGAAATCTGTATTTCAGTTTTCTCCCCAGAGAAAAAAGTTCTGATGTACTCCTTCCCTCCTCCTGGTTACAGGGCTCCGGCTTCCTTCAGGTCTTATCAGGTTTTACTGTACTCTAATAAATGGTTTCTCACGGGTCCGGCCTATAATTTAATCCTCCCTCAGCCATCTCAACCAAATGCTGTCTCCTCTGTGAAGCCTGCCCAAATACAGGACAGAATTATAGTTTACTTCTTTGTTCCCTCTGAACCTGGACACCCTCAGTCCTACCATTCAGGAAACTGTATCATTTATCTACCTGTGTCTGTCCCTATTCTTGCCCCTTGCATGAAGATACATTTAAGGGCAGAGGCAGGGTCTGGTTTATCTTTTATCATCTGATCTGACACCAGGGGAATCTCAGGAAGGCAGTTCGACAAATGGCTGTCTGCCTTGGCTCTCTGGAAGATCCCAGTGAGAGAGAATCCTCTGCTCTTCTCTTCTAGGGTGTTTCTGGATTATTATTTCTCTGTTGTCTTTTGTTAGGGCTCACTTGGCAGGCAGGGAGATGATGTCCCATAGAAGTTTCTAGAATAGCCCTTGGGCGTGTGAGGCTACCTCTGAAGCACAGGGTAGAGCAGTGTCTTGGCGGGGTCCCAGGCCTGTTGCCACACTTCTCAGCACATCCTGTCTCTTTCAGCAGCTGGGAGGAGCCCCAAACAGGGGCATATAGCTGACTGACTTTGAAGAGCAGGCACCAGAGGACCCGGCCTGGAGGCCTGTTGTCTGTTCTAAGGTTCTAGGTTCTCCGAAAAGCTGCTTGTTTAAAGACCTCATTTTATATTTTTCTGGCTTGTGGTCAGCTCATAAGTTGGGACAATTTGGGGATCCCATCAGGTAGAAGTCTTCAGGTGGTCCATGTTGTGGTGGTTCAGCTTAATAAAGGTGCCAACCAGGGCTGGACAGGTAGTGCAGTGGGGCACAGAGCCTGCCTGGCAAGTGCAAGGTTTTGACTTTGATTCCTGGCACACACACACACACACACACACACACACACACACAAAAAAAAAAAAAAAAAAAGAAAGAAAGAAAAAGATACCAAGTGTAAGTGTCTCCTTACACTATGTCATGTACATTGGATAATAACCATGTATAGTGGGTGACATTCTCTCCTCCCCCTTGATTACTGAGGAATATGAGATACAGGAGGGTAATGAAACAAACGGGTCTGGGATCCTGGGGTGTAAGTAGCAGAGCTGGGGGTTGGATCCCTGCTGGGTCATTAAAAAAAAAAGAAGCTCTTATCATAATGCCTCCCAAACAATTTAATGTCCTTCGTCCTGCTCCATTATGGCAGCATTTATTGAGACTCTAGTATTTACTGCTGCTGAAGAGAATGATTACAGAAACCTTGAATGAGTGTGGAAGGCACAGAGACCAGGTTTCCACTGAAAAGAAAGGGAATGGAGACCTTTTTTCTGTCTTTGAAAACATTAAAGACAAAAAACAGATATAAAAATAGTCCTGTTAGTGTAATTGTGGGCGGACTTCAGCTTTTTCTTTTTTAATTCTCAAAAATATCCCTCGTAGTCTTTATAAAAACAATGCCACAGAGAGTTCCCTGGCCTGATGTGTCATACTAGCTCAGGCCACATGGTGTCCCTCCAGCTCAGGGTAAACCTTGCAGACCACCGACTACATCCTCCGGGTCTCCACCACAGGAGCAGCAAAGCCCACGCCACCGAGCCCACTTGTGGCTGTCAGGCAAGGAGGGCTCTACAGCCCTGGGAGGGATGGGGACCCGCAAATGGTTCTTGGATCAAAGGAAGCCGGTGACTTGTTTGAGTCCAAGAGTCTCAGAGAACAATTCTGACTCAGAACATTGGTTCCAGAGGGGACATTAGGCTTGCTGGAGTAAGGGGACCAGAAAGGTTTTAGGTTTGTGGGGTTTAGGAGGGCAGCTTCACTAAGAAGGGAATTATGTTACTTGAATTAAGACAAGAAGGAGGCTGAAGTGGAGCTGAAGGACAGGGGGCTCCGAGTATTTTGTAGGAGGGGTGAGAGGCACCAGTGCAGTTAAAGATTCAGGGATAGGGGCTGTTTGCACACTATGCTACATATCCAGAAAGGGGGGGGGGAAGCCTAAGAGGCTCTTCTTGGCATTTCTCTTAGTTTTCTTGCCTGTCTGGTTCCAACTTCTGGCTTTTAATCTAGGCACTGGAAAACGGTTTTTTTGGACAGCAGGGCTTCAACGTTTTTAGTGGCGTTTGCATTTCCTGAAGGGCAGTAGCTCTCCAGCTGCAGCGCATCTGATTACTGGAGCCCTGTTTGCAGAGGGCTAGGCCCCAACGCCAGAGATTCTGATCCAGCAGTCCCGAGGAGACACACTGCTAATCAATTCTCTGTCACCGCTGATGCTGCTGGGTCTGAGGACCATCAGTGTGAAGAAATTACTCTTAATACATGATTTGCAGTTCTTGCCTCAGTCTAAAAAAGTCCCAGGCTGGAGGCCTGGGCTTAACGAAGAGTGGGGCTGAATTTGTCTTGG
>NW_004524643.1:3768975-3770188 GCF_000260255.1 Octodon degus
GAGGTGCGAGATGGAGGGGCAGCCGCTGAGGCCGCTGCAGCCTCTCTCCCTTCTTTACGCTGTATGCTGATTACCCAGCCCAGGGCGGGTGCAGCACTCACACCCATAGTCCCAGCATTGGATCATGAATGAACCACAGACTCTAGCAGACATCCCTGTGGCTGCCTGAGGCTTTGGGGGACACCTGGACACAAACCATAACAGGGCCCAAGGCAGCTCTGTGCTCCCTGTGAGCGAATAGAGCGAATGTGGGGGGACGCAGGCTTGGGTGTCAACAACTCCTCGGTTACTTTGAGTTTTGCCCCTTTCGGGTCTTATGTCAGCTTGGTGTGGCTGCTGTAACAAATGACTATGCGCCCCACGGCTGCAAGCCACACAGATGTATTATTTTACGGTTCTGCGAGCTTTTCGAGGCCGCCTGTGTTCCTCCGCCCCTGCAGACATCATTCTGACCTCCGCTTCTGTGTTACGCCTCTTCCTGCTGCGGCTCTCTGCTAGGATACGGTGATCGCAGGCCCATCTGGATACTCCAGGATCATCATCTTGTCTTGAGATCCTTAATCTAGCCACGTCTTCAAAATCCCTTGTGCCAAGTGAAGTTCTGTGGTTCTAGGGATTAGGATGTGACTTCTGGGGCGGTGTGTGTGTGTGTGTGTGTGTGTGTGTGTGTGTGTATCATAATACTCATTTAATAAAAATTAGCTAATTTGAAATTTAATTGAATACTAACCTTAAATTTAAATCAGGAGATCAGTTGAATATTAACTTTAATTGCATTTAAATCATTTCAATAAAATACAGTTCAAATAATAATAAGAAAAATAGGGGGCCGGCCAAATAGCTCAGTGGATTAAAGTGCCTGCAAGCAGGTACAGAGGCCGGGAGTTTGATCCCCAGGCCTGCCGTGCCTGTAATCCCAGTTCTTGACAGGCTGTAAACAGGTGGATCACTATGAGTCTGATCAAGTAGTGAGACCTGGGGCACCCTGTAGATCCTTCCCTAAAATAAAAGAGAGAGGGAGAAGCATATTCTTGGACCCACTCCTCAGAGGTAAATATAATAAACACTTGAAAATGAATAGCTTTTATGTAGTTACAACTACATCATATTTAAGATTGGAAATGCTACTTTTCATTAAATATTATGCCATAAGCTCTACTCAAGGTTTTTTGTTTTTGTTGTTGTTGTACCAGGGATCTAATTCAGGGCCTTG
>NW_004524643.1:3771223-3772255 GCF_000260255.1 Octodon degus
GAGAGGCTTTGGGTCAGGAACCCTTGCACAGAGACCGGCACAGCTGGCACAGAGCTCTTGGCTGGTTCTGATGCAGTAGCCATCAGAGCTCCTCTAGGCGAATCTGTGGGCAGGCTGCCAGCCCCTGGGAAAGCTGCAGCAGGTTAATGGCAAAGCAGGACACACAGTATTAACCCAGACAAATCGCCCTGGCGCCCAGTGGGTGCTACTTTGGGAGCTCTGTGTGTAAGGAGACAGAGCAGAGGGTTTGTTCTGCGCCCATAGACACTGCTTCTTTCCACCCACGGTGACGCCACACCAGGCCTCTGTGCATAGTCCCTGCACAGTCCCAGCTCTGGAAGGGGAACATGTGTTGGCATCTCCTGATTTCTGTAGGTTGGGCCCAGGGCCGCGCAGGAGCCCCCTGATTGGCTGGCTCTCCTGCCCTCCTCCCAGCACAGAGAGGGCCTCTGCTCAGCCTGCAGGGTGGAGTCCTGGAGACTTGGAGGAGGGACAGGGAGCAAGGCAGTGTGCTCTTCTAGGCTCCATTGGGATGAGCAGCACCCTTTGGCCAGTAGACGGGGACTCCTGCAACATGAGTTTCCTCTTTCTAGATGCGGAAGCAGCGCCTTTGGCAGGGCCAGCTGCCGGGGCTGTGCGGAATTTAAGCTGTCAAGCTGGGAGGCTTTAAGGCTGACTCTGGGTTCTGCCTTGTGGACAAAGACAAGACCCACTTTGCCTATCAGCCCCACTCGTTTTTATTGAAGAGCCCTGGAAGAGATAAACACACACACACACACACACACACACACACACACACACACACACAGTGCTTACTGTATACCACTATGTACATTTTCACAGTCACTCCACACAGTGACCTAGGAATATAAGAATTACTTTTTCCTCTGTTTTATGGATGAAGAAACGGTGCCTTAGAAATAGTGTCTTAGTTTGGTTACCTCATTTATTCAGAGATGGTGAATGGCAGGTCAAGTCCAGCCTAGCATTTGAGGCCAAACCTTCTCCCTCCCCTCCCCCCCTCCCCTCCCC
>NW_004524643.1:3772632-3778112 GCF_000260255.1 Octodon degus
GACTAGGAGACACTGACTGTCACCTGGAGCACAGCCTGGTGTTCTGTGGGGACTTTGAGCCCCTGCTTCAGGGGCAAGGAAAATGCTGGGAATTCTGGTCCAGCAGTGGATTGGTCTGGAATTGATAATGAGGAGTTTGACATTTCTTGGCCTGGGGGTGCTTGAGTCTAAACCATTGAGGGAAGGGATCCTAACGCTAAGACGAAGCTCAGTGCCCCTTGCCGAGCCCAGCAGAGGTGCCCAGCAGGACCTAGGGCCTTTGTACCAGGTCCCTGGTTGGTGGTGTTCTGCAGAGGTCTGCAGGGGGGCGCTGTTTTCTTTCCTTTTGTAGGGAGTGCTGTGCAGCTTTCCTGCCCTTGCCAGGCTGAAGCCGAGAGAGTACTGGCTTCCCAGAGAACCTGTGTGGCGACTCACCCAGCTTGTCTGAGTTCTGCCCAGCGGCCCACTCTGGCTCACCCTCGGTGACTTCTGATGTGTGTGTAAAGAGATGCCTGTGTGGGCGCCCAGACATGCTGGGAACACACAGATTGGCTCTGGGAAGACGGGAGCAGCAGCAGCTCTATCATCTCAATTTGGAATCTGCATATGACAACACACACAGTCCCCAGGGAGGGACAGGAATAGCTCTGGCCAGCCAGGGACACCCGCTAAATGGCTGCATGTCAGTTGGCAGTTTGCATGTGTATCTGCTTTGGACCAGATGTGCTGGGATTACAAGCGTGCACCACCATGCCCAGTCTGAGTCTCTGTCTCAGTGTGCCCCTGGGGATCAAACCCCCGTCCCTGCATTGGCCTGAGCAAGCACTTTAATCCGCTGAGCTATCTGGCCCACCCGACTATCTGGAAATAAGTCTGTGCAGATATAATCAAACTGAAATGAGGACATTAGATTGGTCCTCATCTCGTATAACTGGTGTCCTCATAAGAAAAGGAAAACACCTCAGGAACACAGAGGCACATAGGGAGGAGGACCCACAATGAGAGCTTGCAGAGTCGGGGTGGCCTGTGATGCGAAGCAGGTAAATAGAGGCTTGGAGGGTTCTACCTGAGCTTTCAGAGGAAGCATGGCTTTGCTGATGTCTTGATGTTAAACTCGGAGACCTCAAAGCTGTGAGCCAGTCAATTCTTGATTTATGTATTTATATTATTATTATTATTATTATTATTATTATTATTAGTTTTTGCGGAACCGGGGATTGAACTCAGGCCCTTGTACTTGCCAGGCAAGCGCTTATTCGACTGAGCTATTTCCCTGGCCCCGAATTCTTGTTTTAAGCGACTGAGTTTGTGGTCCTTTGCTGTGGGATCCTGGGAAGCTGACGCAGCGCTTAGCACAGCGGGCCTCTGTTCCTCCGCGCGCCTGTGCTCTGAGGCCTGGGATCATCCACTGCGGCTGGGCTTCAATGGGAGGAGGTATCTGCGTGTGGGGCCTGGGGTCCAGGGTGTGGCGAGAATGGTGCTGGTCAGTCTCCCCTTCCTTTCCTCTTCTTTCCTCCCTGTTCTCCTCCTAAGCTATGCTCTAAGCCTTTGAGTTTGAGCTCTTGTGATCTTGGTTGATTCCAGATATAGAGCCCGAGGCAGGTGATATATTCTGTTTGCCTCCCCAGTGAGAAGATGGGTCTGGGTAGGGCAGGGTGCTGAGTAGGGGTAGGCTGTCCAGGTTCTGTATGCCTTCAGGGGTTGAGTCCCCGCTGGCTGTTCTATTAGCTCCTTTGGTCGCTACAGTCCTAGCATTGCCTTCTTCCCTGACACCCTCACTTTTGTGATTGGGGGTGAATAGGCAACCAATCCCCAAATCCAGGTCTAAGCCAGTCAGGCAGTCCCACCACCCCCTTGCTGCCATGATTGCCCCAGGTTGATGAGGTCTAAGGCCTTAGCACACTATTGTCCCTTGACTACAGGGGACTTTTGTGCGAGGGGAGGAGGAGTTTAACACTTTTCTCTGGCTAGACTGGAACAGGGAAGCACATAACCTCAGTGGTGTAGGCAGCCACTCTGTGCCTGTGAGGAGAGCCAGCTCAGAAACAGCAGAGGCAGAAAGATACTCGATCTCTGATGACATCAGTGAACACTGGGTCAACCAGGACTCTGAAACCTGTCCTCTGAATTCTAGATGAGTTAGTATCATTTCTTCATTTTTCATGCAAATTTGAGTGCTTTTTGTTATTTCTGTTGTAAGTGATTATGATAGTTTAAATGTATGATCATAAAATTTTCATACACCTTTTTTTTTCTGAGACTTAAGTTTCCTCAAAGGGTTTATGAGTATAAAGGGATTAATTTAGGAGAACTGGGTCTGACATTCATATATATGGCCACATAATTTTATTTATTTTAAAATTTTTATGTATTTGGTACAGGGTCTCACTACATAGCTTGGACTTGTAGCAGTCCTCCTGTGTCAGCCTCCCCAGCGCTGGGATTACAGACATATACCACCATGCAAAGTTTCAGTAGCCGGCAGCGCAATGCGCCCAGGGTTCCAGGGCTGGCAAGGCATGCGGTACCAGGAATCGAACCCAGGGTCTTCCACTTGCCAGGCAGGCCCTTAGACCGCTGAGCTATCTCCCCAGCTTGGCAACATTGTTTTAAATATGCAGGGAGAAAGATAATTTGCATTTTATTAATAATAATTGAGATGCAGTTCGTTATGTTTCACCTCATCCATTAGCTCAGAACTGTTGGTTCTTCAGAATAACAAAGAAAATTAGAAATGAGTCCAGCAGGAAAGGTCTGAACAGGCGCGCCCTCTGTCTCCGCTCACGTGTGATTGCGGTCATTGCCCTCTAATGCGTTCCTGTGCTTCCTAGTCCACACTCCTGGGAGCGCTCCGAATGTGTTTCCTGTGGCTCAGGTCTGCGCTGAGCTCCTGCGCGGTGGCCTGGCTGCGCTCACACCCGGCAGGCAGCTGCTGAGGACGGACCGTCCAGGAAGCACCGCGTCAGGGACTGCAGACGGCAGCTGGGCGGGTAGCTCTGCTAGCTCTGGTTTGAGTCGGGGCCTCTCATGAGGGCTCTCTTTGCTTTTAAGGGAGACCTCTGGCCCTGCAGTTGCTCTAGCGATACTTCCGGGGCCCTCCCCTGCCCCCAGCTCCTCCAGAGCTTGGGCTGCGGCTCTGAGCTCCTGCAGGAAGATGCTTGAGACGCTGCCCACTCTCTGGCCCTCCTCTGGCTCCCTGAGCTCAGCCCGGCGTTCCTAGGGGACCAGTAGTGACTCTGTTCTGGGACTCAAGCCGGCGTGGCTCCATGTGAGCTGGCTTCCTCTCCTGCCTAGGCTCGGGATCAAGCCCATTGGCACCCACCCCTTGCCGGTTTGCAGGTTAGAAATGCTCTTTCCAGCTCAATCTCAGTCGTGGGTTTTGGCTTGCCAGGCCCTCTTTCTAGCAGCACCCCTTCACTCCCAGCTGCTTCACTAATTAGGCAGCCACTGCTGTGGCAAGTACCCGTCTCAGGTCTCAGCTGTGGAATTTCATTCCTCTTCTCCAAATATGCGCTGATTCAACGAGGCCAGACGCCGCTGCCATTGTAGGAGCCATTTTGCATGTGCTCACAAAGCAGCCTCCAGTTCTGCACAGGAAATGGATGGGCTGGGTAACCTCTGTTAATCCAATATGCCAGGTATCAAAACAGAATTTAGAATTAGCCATGACTGGGCCATCCAGTTCCCTGATTAAAAAGGTCAGAGAAACTACCTTCCTGGGAAAACAAAGTGGCCCTCAGACAGGCAGTTTGAATAAACTTTGGACAAGCAGGGACATCGCCTCTGACTGTGGCCGCAGGGAACGAGATTACCTGCCACTCATGCTACGGTCATCTTGCAAAGCCACTGCAGACCAAGGAGGGAGTTTCCCGATGGCTGTGTGACAGTTGCTGCCGCTTTCAGGGTTTTGCAAGAGTGACTGGTTCTTTCTTCCAGGAATTTATGGGTCCTAAGGGCACTTACTGTCAGGCGAATTTAGTGCCTGGATCGTGGCTGCAGTTAGACTTTCCTCAGGTGTTTTGAGAGAGAGAGAGAGAGAGAGAGAGAGAGAGAGAGAGAGAGAGAGAGACAGAGAGACAGAGAGACAGAGACAGAGAGACACAGAGAGAGAGACAGAGCCCTACGATCTAATCCAGTGGTGTGCAAGTTTTGCAGCATGTTAGAATAATATGTACAGTAAAAAAAAAAAAATCTTGTGCCTAGGGCTGGCTGGATAGCTCAGCGGATTAAAGCACCTGCTTAGGCAGACGCAGGGACTGTGGTTCGATCCCCAGTGTGCCATACCCCATTCCCCAGGGTGCACTGAGATGGCAATTAAAACTGTGTGTAGTGTCAGATGCCTGTAATCCCAGTGCTTGGGAGGCTGAAAACAGGAGGATCACTAAGAGCCTGATCTGTGTAGTGAGACCCTGTAGACCCTGTACTAAATACATAAAAAACAAACAAAGGAAAAAATTCTTATGCCCATGCTGTACCCAGACTAACTGAATCAGAATTTCTGGGAATGGCGCTCAGGTGTAAGGATTAAAAAAAATTTCCCAGGTTATTGAAAGTCACCGGGTGAGTCCCTTACTCTCTCCTTGTCAAAATCTTGCACTAAAATAATCAGAGTAGTTACTAAATTTATCCCTAGTGATAGTGATAACAATCCAGATTCACATCTCAATAAAGATACAGCCTGAGGACAATGTAGAAATCCCCTAGTGTGAGAGCTCAATAGCTATTGATTACTTCTCTCTAGGATGCTGATTTTCTTTATTCTTCTCTTCAGAAAAGTCCTGAACTTTCTCTGCTTCTTTCTCCCAGTGTTGAGGAGTCCTGGACCTATTCTGAGACACTGGTGAAGTGCTAAGGATTTGAGAGGAAAATTCACTCTTGGGAATAGAGGTCAAACAGGAAATAGAGGAAAAACACTTGGACTTGAGGGGGATGGAAACTCTGACAATAGCTGTGAAAACTTTCTCTGAAATGTCTCTCATTTACTACTCCCCCAATAAGGTCATACTGTAATTTCTAGCGACACCCATATTCACTGTTTACTTTCTTATCATCATTTAGTTATGGCTAGCCAAGAAGTAACCTATGATTCCATTTCCTTTCTTTTATAGTATTTTGTTTTTCTTGGAATTAATGATTATCTTGTTTATTTAGTTGCTAGGATTTTCAAAAAATGAATTGATCTGCCATTTTTTCCGGAACTTCCACAGAGCAGTAAAAATCCTCCTGGTGAGGTCAACAAGTTCCCGAGGAGCCCAACAGCTCCATTCCTTTTCCTGAATGCGTCCCTCTCACAGAGCTTTCGCTCTCTTCCAGATGGGGGAATGGGTTGTTAGCTCAGCCCCAGGAAGAGCTATTTTCATTAAGTCCTGTTTCCTTTCTCCCATACTGGATCTTTGCACCTAGAGATCCCATATCTTCTTTCATTTTACTGTTGTGTTTGGCAAAGTATTTTCTTTTTGCCATAATTTTATTGAGAAACAAATAGCAATGAGACAGTTTCA
>NW_004524643.1:3781862-3786292 GCF_000260255.1 Octodon degus
TACCTATTCTTATTCTTTTTATTTCTTTCTCTTGTCTAATGGCTGTAGCTAATGTTTCCAGAACTATATTGAATAGGAGTGGTGGTAGAGGACATCCTTGTCTTGTACCAGATCTAAGAGTAAAAGATTTCAGTTTTTCCCCATTTAGAATTATGTTATCCGTTGGGTTTTCATAAATGGCTTTTACCAGATTGAAGTAGAAGCCATCTAAAAATATGGAATGCCTCACGAATTTGGGTGTCATCCTTGTGCAGGGGCCCTGCTAATCTTCTCTGTATCATTCCAATTTAATATATGCGCTGCCGAAGCGAGCACTGCCAAAGTATTTTCTACAGAAAGAGTACATATACAAGTGCTGGGACCGGGGTTTGATCCCCAGCACCACATGCCATGCTGGCCTGAGCCCCAGACACACTGAGCTGGCCACTGAGACCAGGCATGGTAACGTATGCCCATAATCCCAGTGCTGGGGAGGCTGAAAACAGGAGAATCACTATGAGTCCAAGCTGCATATTGAGCCCCTGTACCAAAGTTTTTTTAAAAAAAAAGGGCACACATAGCTATTTTTTGTGTTCTTGGGCTATAATTCACATCTAGCTATCTCCCCAAGAGATTCAAGCACCCACACTCAGGACCTTTGGAAAGTGAAGCACTGGGGGCTCTGTATCTGGCTTGTTGTTAGGAGGGGCGTCTGGTTGGAAGGCAGTCACAGGAGGAATGATCCAGAAGGGTGCCTGTCTCTTTTTCTCCTCTCTTCCTTCTCTTCTTCCTGGTCACCACGACGTGGGTGGCTTTCCCCTGCCATTCCCCTTTGCCACACCACTCTGTCTTGTAGTTGGTGAACTGTGGATCCAGTTGTGAGCTCTGATAAACCTTTTTTCCTTTCAGTTGAGGATGTGCATATTTAGTTTCAGGGAGAGCATGAAAAGGTCTGAAATGGAAGGGGGCTGGGGCAGCGGGGCAGGGCCAGGGGCAGCTGGAGGCTGAGGCCCTGTCTTAGGGAGGCAGAGAGGCAAGAAGGGGGCTATCTTGAATCTCCAAGCTCCCGGCTTGGTGCCTCACTGGAATTCACTCAGAAGACACAAGTGGAAAGATCCACTGACAAATAATTTAAAGATGGCAAGAGCAGAGCATAAAACCAAACAAACCATTCATCATAGTGTGGAATTCAGGGTGACTGCACATTGCGGTACATCTAGAAAGCCAGCCCTAGTGGAAGAAGAAGGACGTATTTTTCTTATATTAATTTTATTGAGAAAGAAGTAGCAATGAGACAGTTTCAAAACAGGTTGGTAGGATAGTTGCAATAATTAATACATTGCATATTGTTGTCTTTGTAGTAGTTATTCGTAGTACAAGAGGCAGACATGATAGCTTGTCTAAATGCTATTAGTTCAAAACTTTCTTCTCAGTAAACTAAGAGAAAGTAACTGTACATCTATGCTGATATATATATATATTTTTTTTCCACTACAAAATAGTCCTTCATTTATATCCCCCTTTTTTGTTTACTTTTGTCAGAGATGGGTATTCCATTGCCATTTATGTATTGTAGGTGCGTGAATTCAGCAAAATATTCCAATATAGTCCAGTAGTCCATAATAGTAGTGGGTTATCCATAGGACTGGCAATGTCAGAAGTTGTTGACTTGAGCCTTTTACAGCTCAGCATATTAATATGGCTTTACTTTTTATACCTCATTTTTACACTTTTCTGCTGGATGGTTAAGACCAAGATAAAGCAAGACCTATATAACAAAAAATGTAACTTTTGTATCTGATAAGGTCAGTCAAATCCCCTCAGGTAAGACCTATGTTCTAAGTTCATGTCCTTGAATCAACCTCATCCGTCTAGAAGATGAGAATTTTAACTCCTTCCTCACATCCTAAGATAAACTCCCAGTGGACTTAAGATTTAAAGTTAAAAAGTGGACAAAACAACAGGAGAAAAAAAATTAGGGGGTGTTCATATTACCTTGTGGTGTGGGCAATCTTTTAACCCAAAACAATAAACACAGATATTATAGAAGAAATGATAGTTCTATTTGCCAGCATAAACTTTATGCTTATGGGAAGAATATTTTATAAATGAAGGCAAAAGATCAATGAAAGACTGGGAAAAATTTTCAGCATCTAAAGAAGATAATGGATTAATGTTTTAAATATTCAAGCACCTCTACAAACTAATAAAAGACATCTCAGCTGGGAAATAGGCAGAGCATATGAATAGACAATTTTCAAGTGGAAATCCAAATAATATGTGAAAAGATACTAGGGAAATGTAAATCAGAGGGACAATGAGATCATACTTCTCACATATTACACTAGGAGAAATGAAGCAAAAGTGATACTTAGAGGATACTGCCGGTGAAAGGGCACTAACTCATCTAACTGTTGGAAATGTGAATTGTTACAGAATTTATGGACTGCAAAGTGCTTATGATGCAACATATTTATTTCTGGCGATCTCTGGAAATTAAAGGACCAAGAAAGAAGGATATACTCGAAATGTTTAAGTATTTTAGTTGAGGCAACAAACAGGTAGAAATAGTAACAACCAAATGAGGACCTAAACACTCACCAATAAAAGGCTTATTTAATAAACTGTAACATAGTCATGCTTTGCAGTCATTAGAAAAAATGAGTTATACCTATAGGAATGCATCTAGAGAGCTTTCCAGACAGATGAGGAAAACGTGACACAGAGAACTGTATATAATACAATAATATTTTTGTGTGTGTGCAAAATAATGTTCAAATCCCTAAACTGTGCATGTGTATAGGAAGCATATAGACCTGATATTTGTGGTATTTGGGGCAGGAGTGGAAAGTTATTGGAAGGCAAGCAAAGAGGTTTTGGTGAAAAGAGGTGGGTCTGAATTCATTGAGGAATGTGGATTACTGTGTGGTGGTGGGAGGGTTTGGACATAAGCTTTTTCTAATGCTTATTGAGGTGAACTGGTCCTTACTTATTGCCCCAGCTCCTGACTCTTGGGTTCTAGGGTTAGCAACAACTGGAGGATCATTTCAAGGATGTAAGAATTATACAGATAAGCAAATAAGTCCACCACCCCAACAACAAATGAACAAAACTAAAGATACTTTCAGAGGAAGTTTTTTTGGTCAGGCTTAGCCCGCCCTGAAGGCGAGGCTGGGGCAGCGTGTGATGCCAGGGATTGAACCATGGTCCCCTGGGCCTGCCTAAGCTTGCCCAACCAGGGTTTTTAGACTGCTGAGTTATCTCGCCAGCCCCACTTTCAGATGATTTTTTTTTTCTTTCTGTATTTAGGACAGGGTCTACAGGGTCTCACTACATGGATCAGACTCGTAGTGATTCTCCCGTTTTCAGCCTCCCAAGTGCTGGGATTAGAGGCGCGCACCACCACGCCCAGGCTCAATTGCCGGCTCAGTGCGCCCCGGGGTGCGCTCTGCCTAAGCGCTCTGCCTAAGCGCTCTGCCTAAGCAGGTGCTTCAGTCTGCTGAGCTGTCAGGCTGGCCCTTTCAGAGGAATTTAAAATTGACTAACATCAGATTTTTTCCTCTGAAAGAATGGCTTCCAGAAGGTAGCAGTAGACTGTTTACAGAGATTTTGCCAGAAAAATTCATGATATAGAACTTTAATCTGTCCATGTTGTCATCAACATATAACAGCCAGAGGCATTCTCTGTCCTCCAAAGGCTAAGAAAAATTAACACTCAAGAACCCTTTCTAGGGCTGGCCAAATAGTTCAGCGGATTAAAGCGCCTGCAAGCAGGTACAGGGGCTGGGGTTCAATCTCCAGGCCTGCTGTGCCGGCCCTGCCCCCTGTAATCCCAGCTGAGTTCAATCCCCAACCCTGCCTGCCATGCCAGCCCCAGAACCCTGGGTACTCTCAGACAGAACCCCAGAACCCTCTTTGCTATGCACACCTGTAATCCCAGCTCTTGGGAGGCTGTAAACAGGTGGATCACTGAATCTGACTTAGTAGCGAGATCCTGAACACCCTGTAGACCCTTCCCTAAAAAAAAGAAAGAACGCTTTCGATAAAAAGCATTAGAAATTTTTCCAGCTGATATGAAAATGAGTCAGGAGAGAGTGAGATGATATACTCAAATGGTAGAAGAAGAAAACTGCCAACAATAATATCTATAAAGCTATCCCTCAGACATGAAAGAGAGATGAAGCCTTTCCTAGGTGAAATGAAAACCAAAACAAAAATGTGAGGGAATTCATCACTACTAAACTTACCTTATAGGAAATGCAGAAGGAAACACTTTAAGTGGAAGTTAAAGGATACTAACTGCCAACATGAAAATGTATTAAGGTATAAAACTCACTGAAAAAAGTAATATAGAGTCAAACTGAAAATATTGTAGTGCTTTAATAGTAGTATGTAATCACTTAACTATACTATAAAGATTAAGACAAAAGTATTAAAGATAGCTATAGCTG
>NW_004524643.1:3786392-3803048 GCF_000260255.1 Octodon degus
GATCATTTATTAATGTTCTACACAGTATAAAGAGATGTAAATTGTAACATTTGTGACATAGAATGTAAGGTAAATAACTCAAGACTTTCCTTTTTTGAGCTGAGCTAGAAATTCAATTGTTAATAGTTTTTTTTTTTTTTTTTTTAACAGGGTTTTGCTATGCAGTTCAGGCTGGCCCTGTGCTCACTTTGGTAGCCTCCAGTCTGGTCTGAAACTCACAGCAGTCCTCCTGTCTCAACCTCCTGAGTGCTGGGATTTACAGGCATGTGCGACCATGCCTGATTCTGGGGCTGGCACAGAGCACCCAGGGTTCTGGGGTTGGCATGGCATGCAGGGCTGGGGATTGAACTGAGGACCTTGTACTTGCCAGCTAGGTGTTTATACCTTTGAGCTACCTTCCCAGCCCCTAAGTTGTTATTCATTTAAAGTAGACCATTATAAAATACTTGTGTAAGCACCATGAAAATTACAAACAACAACAACAACAACAACAAACTGCAATTGATACACAAAAGATAGTGGAATCAAAGCATACCAGTATTAAAAACCATCAATTCATAAAGCAAGATGGCAAGAAAGAAAAATCTACAAAAAGAATAAGAAAACAATGGACAAAATGTCAAAATAAGCCTTTAACTCTCAATAATTACTTTATGTGCAAATGGACTAATTTTCTAATTAAAAAGCCAAAGTGATTGGATTTACAAAATGAGATCAAATTCCACTCAGCCTGCAGGAGACTCAGGTTTAAGGACACACGTAGCCTGAGGTGAAGGATCAGAAGTAGGTGTCTGGCAATCACGACCCAAGAAGGAGCCAGGATGGCTATACTTTAATCAGCCAAAACAGACATTAAGTCAAAAGCTGTCAAAAGAGATAAAGAACATCATTATATAATGAAAAAAGAGGTCAATTTGTTAAAAGGCTATAATAACTGTAAATATGGATGTCCCCAAATGGGGGGACAGCTAAACATATCACACAACTATTACCAGAGCTGAAGGGAGAAATAGCAATACAATAATTTTAGGGAACTTCAATTCTCTACTTTCAACAATGGATAGATCATTTAGACTGATAAATACAGAGACAGTGGACTTAAGCAATGCTATATCCAAATGGATCTAGCAAACAAAAATAGAACATTCCATCCCAGAATGTACCGCAGAATGAACTTTTTCTTAGGCAAACAGAATGTTTTCTGGGATAGATCATATACTGGGGTCACAAAATAAGTCCTAATAATTTTAAAAGCTTGGAATCATAATGATTATCTTTTAAAAACCACATTGGTATGCGACTAGAAATCAATAATTGACTGGAACTTTAGCAAGCGTGCAAAAAGTAAGCAGCACACTCCTATGCAATAGCTTGAGACAAATAGCTGTGGAAATACAGCATACCATAAAAGAAGAATGTGAACCAATATATGTTAACAATTTCCATATTCTAGAAGAAACTTGAAAGTTACTCAACACAGGCAACCTACTAAGAGCGAACCTTGAAGAAGCAGAAAATCTGAACAGATTGATCATGAGTAAATACTGTAGCTTAAATCATTAAAAAAGTTTCAACAAGGAAAAGCCAAGCACCGGATGGCTCCACTGGTGAATTCTATGAACATTTAAAGAAGAATCAAGGCCAAGGCTTCTATGCTTCTTTAAAAACATTTACGAGGGGAAATGCTTCCAAACTCGTTCTACTAGGCAAGCATTACCATGATGTCAAAGCCAGATAAAGATGCTATAAGAGACGAAAATTCCAGGCCAATATTTCTGATGATCGTAAATGCAAAATTTCTCAACCAAATATCAGCAAGTTGAATTCAACACTACACTCGAATGACCATCCACCATGAGCAACTGGGACTTCTCCCTAGGGTGTAAGAGTGGCTCAATATACAAGCTTCAATAAATGATAATGCTGCATTAACAGGAGGAAGTACAAATATATGGTGATTTTAATAGATGTCAAAAAAGGGTTTGACAAAATGCAACATAATTTCTGTTACAAACCCTCAACAAAGTAGGTATGGAAGACATACTTCAACATAATAAAGACCATCAGTGATGAGCCCACAGTTAATATCACCCACAATGGTAAAAATTTTTCCTCTAAGATCAAGAGCAAGACAAAAAGATGCCACTCTAATTACTTCTTCTTTTTTTTTTCTTCTGTATTTTAGGGAAGGAAGGGTCTACAGGATGTTCAGAGTCTCACTACTAGATCAGACTCATAGTGATCTGCCTGTTTATAGCCTCCCAAGAGTTGGGATTACAGACATGAGCCACCACGTGCAGTCTCTAAATTACACAGTATAGGGAAAGTGATAGATTAGAATTTGCCTGGAATTAGGTATCAAGAAAGCAGACACTAACTCTCTCTCTCCTTTTTTTTTTTTTTTTTCCAGTGCTGGGTATTGAACTCAGGATCTTGCGCTTGCCAGGCAATCACTTACTCTACTGAGCTATCTCTCTAGCCCACAGTCTAGTTACTTCTGTTCAACATAGTACTGAAAGTCCTAGGCAGATCAAGTAAGCATGGCAAAATAAATATATAAATAAACATATAAATAGATGAATAAATTGAAGATGATGCAGATAAATGAAAAGACATCCTGTACTTTTGACTTGGAAAAATAATATTAACATGATAGCATTGCCTAGAGTGATCTATAGGTTTAATGTAATTCCTGTAGAAACTCCAGTGCCATTTTTCACAGAAATAGAAAAAATTTCCCATTACAGGATAATAATATGATTAAGCTTCTCTTCTGGATGTTTAACAACTAAAGTTTGAAGACCAAAAATTAGAGAGATAGATGGGCTAAAAGGATAGCCAATATTTTGGTCCTAGCCCTTTGAGGTCAGTGAGGACTCAGGACATAAGAGAACCTCTGCTGTGACATCCTGTAACTCAGTGGTGTCCCAAATTTTCTGATCAAGGAGATTATGGGGCCACAGAGGAAAATGATCAACATTGTATAGTGTGCCTAAGGAGAGTCGCCTAGAGAGAAAAAATTCTCTCAGGCTTCACAGAGAGCAAATTCGTCAAGTAATGGCCATGACTCATCCAGATGGCTGACACTGACAAAAGATCCATGCGATTCTGTACATGGTTCCAGGGTAAATCTTGAGGGGATTTGACTGTCAGATAGCAAAAGTTACATTTTTAGTTACGTAGGTCCTGCTTTAACTTGGTCTTAACCATCCAGCAGAAAAGTGTAACCACAAGGTATAAAAAGTAAAAGTATATTAATATGCTGAGCTTTAAAAGGCTCAAGTCAATAACTTTGGACAATTGCCAGTTGTGCTGATAACTCACTACTATTATGGACTATTGGACTGTATTGGGTTATTTTGCTGAATTCGAGTACCTACAATCTTTGGACTGGCATCAAGTATGAAAAGGTCCTTTTAAAGACTTCTCCAAATGCAGCTTCTCTAACTACAAGGGAATCTCTCTCTCTCTCTCTCTCTCTCTCTCTCTCTCTCTCTCTCTCTCTCTCTGCGGTACCAGGAATTGAACTCAGGACCCTGTGCTTGCCAGGGAAGCGCTTATTCTACTGAGCTATCTCCCCAGCCCCTAGAATCAATATTTATTTACTTATTTATTTTTAAGTTCTGGAAATCTATTGGACACCATAGTTTCTATAGTTAATGACAATGTTTTATGTATTTAAAAGCTACTACAGGGTAGATTTTAAAGGTTCTTACCACATATACACACAAACAGCGATGAGCTGCCTAGGATGATAGTGGTGATCACTTTAGAATATATTCATATATCAAAATATCAGGTTATACATTATAAGTGTATAGAATTTTTAAATTTATCAACAATACTTCAATGAGAAACAAATGCTATCAGTTATAGAAGGGACCCCAGAAAGTGAAGTCTTACAAAATTGCTATAATGGCAACAAAATGGAATGAAAAATTATATAATCTTAAATATTTATTTAGCTATTTATTTTTAATGGCATTTTTCTGGCTGTAAAAGAACACAAACTCATTGTAGTTAATTTTAAAATACAGAAAAAAATCAAGAAGAGAATAAAACTCATAATCCCGTTATCCAAAGGCAATGCTGTTGCCATTTTTATGGATTTTCTTTTTACCTTTCTCTGTGTGTCTTCTTGTTTTCAAGATAGCTTGGTGTTCTATTTCTTTTATTTTTGCTACATTATGTTGTGGATATTTACTCACATCATTAGATATTCTTTGAAGAAAGTTTTGTAGATTTCAGGATATTTTATTTTATATTATGCATTATTGATCCATTTCTCACGTGAGGACATTTCATTATTTCTAGGTTTCATATACATATATTTAAGAAAAACATTTGCAGCAAATAGCTTTCTTATTTTTTTAAAATTATTTTTCTTTTATTTTTATGTATGTAGTACAGGGTCTGCAGGGTCTCACTACACAGATCAGACTTGTAGTGATCCTCCTGTTTTCAGCCTCCCGAATGCTGCGATTACCACCCCCAGCCCAGTCTCAGTCGCGGTCTCAGCGTGCCCCAGGTGGGGGTTGGGTAGGCCGGCATGGCTTGCTGTGCTGGGGATTGAACCCTGGTCCCTGTGCTGTGCCTAAGCAGGCACTTTAGTCCACTGGCCGGCCCAGCTTTCTTAATTTTTAAAACTGTATTGATGGTAGCTGTGTTTACACACTTTCTGAGAATTACAAGGTAAGAAGGATAAGCCTTTTAAGCCTCTTGATGACAGTTGCCAAGTGATTTTCCAAGTTCCCTGTGTTTTATTCTCCCACCAGCGGTGCCCGAGAATGGCCCTTTTGCTGTACTCTCTCCTGTCAAAGGAAGAAACCAAAGTGTTGCCAGTTTGGTAAGTAAAAGGCACTGTTGCTTGAAAAACATTTTTATTTTTGAAAGTTAAATATAATATGTTTTATCTCCTTAGAGAAAGAAAATTCTACATTTCGGAAAAATGTAGAAAACACAGAAGAGTGTGGGGGAGAAAATAAGCATCCCAAGTACATTGCTTTTTGGCGGACAGCATTTCTGCACATTTTTGCTTGAGTCCAGGACTCGGCATCCTGAGCTGTGACTGAGTGTGGTCCTCACTTGGCAGTCACCGCTGCTGCAGCCAGAGAGGTTAAGGGAAGGGTGGTCCTGGGCAGCCCATTAGGCCTTTGGTCATTTAATCCTGAGCTTTCTGCAACTCACGAGGGGCCCTGGAAGGGCTGGAGAAAAGCAGTGAAGGCTGCAAACGCATTCCTGGCTCCTCAGGGCAGGGCACCCGTTACATGTTCCTGGGAGACCTACGGCAGAGCCTGGAAGCAAGAGACCAGGAGTTGGCAGTCCTGGGCTATGCTCTAGTCCCAGGCCCAGCTTGACCATGGATTTGACATACCTTGTGGAAGTCCTGTGCCCTTCGAATCTCAGTGTCATGATTCTTTAAGTAAGGTTTTTTGTTAGGTGCCTCACTGGCTGAGACTGTAGGAGACAGAATGTGGCATCTGAAGAGGTGGACAGGAGAGATGGGCATGAAATGCCAGGCCACTGGATGCTGTGTCTGTGGTATCTGGGTCTTCCTTCTGCCTACAGCAGGGAAAGCTGCTTCCAGGGCTACCTCCAAGGGCACCCTGGGAGTAATAAAACAAACTTGCTGTCTCACTCACTCTTCTCTTGTTGCTGGGACAAATACTTGACACCCAAAAGGAAAGAAGGAAAGGTTTATTTAGCTCACAGTTACTGGAGGTTTCAGTCCATGCTCCGCTGACTCCAAGGCAGTGGCACGGGGCAAAGAGCAACCTTTCCTGGCATCAGCAAAGAGCAAGAGAAGTAGCAGCAGCAACAATGGCAACAGAGAGAAAGTCTGTCTCTCTGTCTCTCTTATATTACATTCAGGCTTTCTGCCCCAGGCTAGGGGAAGTACTCATACCCATAACCCCAGAAGTACTAAGAACCATAATCCCAGCCTTGGATCACCCATAATCCCAATGGATCATGCGTTAATCTCAAACTCTAGAAGTCCCCACTGCATTACCGCATGAGGCTTTGAGGGGACAGCTAGACATGAACCATAACACTTGCCTTCCACATCATGCTTCTTGCCCTAGGTTGGGCAGGACCAGCCTTAGGAGATGCAGGGACTTGGGCAGTCCTGCCTGTTGATGTAGCCCTCTGGGATCCTCCTAACTCTGCCTCCACAGTGAGAGTGTGGAAGGACATGGCTATTTTCAAGAGGATAGGCCTGGCATAAGGTGTCCCTAAACTCCTGCTAGCCTCATAATGCTCTCTTGATGGACAGCAGAAGATGCAGTTCAGAAGGCAGGGCCCAGGTCTTCTGAAAAGCTGACTTGGGAAGATTCTTGTAATGTGTAGCAAATATCCCCTTGTGCTTTGCAGATTGCTTTGGCAAAGGACCCGCAGTTGCATTCCATTTTGGCATGTTCCCTGCTTCTCTAAACACAGAGTTTTGATTCTGGCCTCCTTTAAGATTTCTGGCTTCTTGACTGTAAGTACTGGCAGGCTCTGGGCTGGATTTCATACTTCTGAGGTAAAACTATGTCCTCTTCACACTGTGGACAGCTTCCCTCCTCCTGGCTTCTCCTTCTCCTTCTCCTGTTAGATTCTGGGTAAGGCAGAACCACTGGTCCGAGAAGCAAGCAGGACAGTAGCCCTGTGAATGCCTCCTCTCGCCTTCTTGCTGGTTCTCACTGGGTCTTAGTTTTCCCATTCTGGTCACAAATTGCCAATAAGTTGGCTGGCCTTGGACATTGCATTTGAGATTTGGTTAAACCTGGTTTTGCATGAAGACAAAGTGTGCTGGCTGTTAGGGTTGGAGTTCCTGTGTCCCAGGAGATGATGGTTCTAAGGGACAGGTACTCTCTAAACATTCATTCATCAGATATATACCTATTGAACAACTGTCACATATTGAATACTGTTCTAGGTGTTGGGTTGTAGTGGTGAATGAAACAGATAAAGCTTCTTTCTCTCTTGGAGCTTACAACACAGTAGAAAGGGAACAGGACACAGGCGCAGGGGGGGGGGGGCAGTTCATGGCTTCATGAAGGAGCCAAGGGGTGCAGTTTGTATTACTCCAGTGTGTCAGTCTGCTTTCTTGCGGCTGAGACATAATACCCAACACCCACAATTCAAAGCAACGTAAAGGACTCTCACATATTAAGGGTACTCAGTCCATGTTCCAAGGGCCTGAGACAGGAACACTGTGATGGAAAGGTGTGGTGGAGCAGAGCTGCCTAGCTCAGGGTAGCCAGGTGGTGAGGGGAGCAGGGCCAGAGAGGAATAGGAAGTGATGGTAGAGCACCCAAGCTCACGTCTCCACCCAGCTACCCTGAGGAGCATGCGGTACAAAATCTGCTAGGAATTTTTTAATCCAATGAGGTTGATGTAACAGGATTAATGGCCACACCCAGAGACAGACTGTATGCTTCAC
This sequence comes from Octodon degus, assembly GCF_000260255.1. Classification (NCBI taxonomy): domain Eukaryota; kingdom Metazoa; phylum Chordata; class Mammalia; order Rodentia; family Octodontidae; genus Octodon; species Octodon degus. The sequence continues at coordinate 3,793,819 of NW_004524643.1, forward strand.
ATTCACCCGAATTACTAGACTGGCACATAATGCTGCAGTGTCACATGGAAAGATGGCTGTCCTTTTCCTCCCTGTGATTATCCATAATCATGGAAGCTAGAACTGGAGATGTACTAAACATTAATTTAGTTCATCCTCATGCCAACCTTGAAGGGGGATATTACCACTCTCATTTTGCTGGTGACTCAATGGAGACACAACAAGGTGAAATAATTTTACCAATATCATGCATCTAGAATGTCCATCTTATTCTCCTGATTGCTTGGAAGCATTTCTCCTGACTGTCTCTGCCCATCAGGCCTGGAAGCTGTTGGCCCTGGAGGAACGCCATGAACTACACAGGAAAGTCGAGGCCAAGAAAGCCAAGCAAAGGCGATGGCTGGAAGCCAGTTACATATTGTTCAGAGCCCTATTAAACTTAACCTTTCCCTGCACTAAGGCTACTAAATAAAGACTGTTTATAAAACAGTTAGAAGAGCTCTCTTACAGAAGCAGCTGGTGACAGTGGCCGGTTGCTAGGTGTTGCTAGGGCAACTTAGCTGGGAGTCTGGTAGTGAGGTAATTAGCAAGGTATGTAAATTACTTCAGTTAGTTTTCCCCAGAATAGGCAGCTCCCTACATGAAAGGACTGCAGCTAGGCTCTCTCTTTCCTCCTAAAAAACAAGACACCTGGGGAACCATTAGAAGATGGATAGGAGCATCTTATCACCATAAGCACACGGAGCAGCGGGGCCTGGCTAGGGCAGGACGACAGGTGCTCTAGCATGGGTGCGGGCAGATGCCAGCAAGTGAGAGCATCACTGGGGCCTAGGAGGGAGAAGGGGATCCAGGCAGGAGTTGGAAGGCAGGGCCAGAGCTGACATAGATCAGGGAAGAATGGATGTCATTGCAGGACAAAAGCCAAAACAAGCTGTGAGGAACCAGGCTGCACCAGGCGTGAGGGCTTGCCAGAACTTACATGAAGGTGTTCCCCAGGGATGTATGGGGAGAGAGTCAGCTTCCCTTCTTCCCTTCTGTGTCTACTATTAGCAGCAATTTTTATGAAGTAAGTTTCAAGTCTTGCTGTTAATAGTTCCCCAGATTTAATGTCATTTCATGTAAGACAGGTTAGTATAATGCTCCAGTTTATAGGGAAAAAAATAGTTAACTCCATCAGCTTGACAGTTTCTGGAATTAAACCTATTTCTTTCTGGTTCCTAAACTGAGACCTTTAACTCCGCTGCTGATCTGTGGCCAGTCCTTGTTCAGAGCTTCCCATGTCTGGCTTGCTTGTTCCCTGACACTATGTCTTGCCTTGGAGTGGCTTGGTACCTGGTGCGGGCAGTGCTCTTGCAGGTGTGCGTGCCAGTGCGGCTGGCTGCAGGTTTCAGGGGAGGCCGGTGTCAGGGGTGTAGGCAGGGGCCAAGAGAACGAACCCAGCTGCTGCCAGGGGTCAGGAGACGAGAGCCTCAGAGTCTTCTGAGAGCCGAGCCAGGTCTTGGGAGAGTGGGTAATGAGTAGCCTGAAGATCACCCGCGGCATCTCTCTCTCTCTCTCTCTCTCTCTCTCTCTCTCTCTCTCTCTCTCTCTCTCTCTCCCTCCCTCCCTCCCTCCCTCCCTCCCTCCCTCCCCCCCATGGATATGTGAGTCTCTATAAAGTAGCCAGCTTGGCAGAGCCCAGGTGGGCTTCCGATCACTTTGCATTCACTTCAAGGAGCAGGCATTTTGGCTTTGGCATATTTGGGAGAAAGAGAAATAAATTCCATCAACAAAGCGATGAGAGTTGAGGAAAGCCACAGCACAGATTAGTTATCTATAACTACCTGATAGATCACCCCTAACCTAGCCACTGAAAATAGCTAAGTTTATTCTATCACATAGTTTCTTTTTTTTTTTTTTTTTTTGGCGGAACCGGGGATTGAACTCAGATCCTTGCGTTTGCCGGTCAAGCGCTTATCCTACTGAGCCATCTCCCAGGCCCCTATCACATAGTTTCTAAAGGTGGGAGTTTCAGAACTACTGAGCCGGGTGGTGCTGGTGGGAGCTCTCCCCTGAGGCCAGGTCATGTCGTCAGCTAGGGCTACGGTCTCATGTGAAGGCTCTGCTGGGCTGGCTCACTCCTGGGGCTGTTGTCACCAGGTCTCCTCTCTATAGCACTGCAAATACCAGTTTATTTTCCCCAGAGTGACCAACAGGGGGTGGGGAGAAGAGGACAGGAGATGCATTTGTGTCCCAGCCTCAGGAGCTGTGCTTGTTGGAAGTGGATCACTAAGTATAACGGGAGTTGATCTATACCTCTTGATTGGAGGGGCATCCAAAAATGTGGGACATATTTTTGAAACCAACACATGGTCCAGACAAAGGCCTGGGTGAAAAAAGAATTTCCCTGGCTAAACACGGAGATATGGAATGGGCAAATTCCTCTTGAGGGGCTGGGGAGATAGCTCAGCAGAATAAGTGCCTGCCTGGCAAGTGCAAGGTCCTGAGTTCAATCCCCAGTACTGCAAAAAATAAAAACAAACAACAACAACCAAAAAAGTCCTCTTGAGATGGCTGTGGGTGCTAGGCAACACACTGGGCCCAAGAGCGCAAAGCAGACAGTGTGCGTGCCCTCGTCTCTGGAGCCTGCTACCACCCAAGTGACAATGACTCATTCCAATTTCTCTTTGTCTGGGGAAGAATCTTATTCTATGCAAGCCAATCTGTGTATGGATCTTTCTATCTATTCACCCATTCATATGGGACCCAGGGCATGATAACAGCTATTCAAACCATGGAATGTTAATTAGATGGAAAAATGTACACATCAGCTATCTCCGTTTCAACTGAGAAGGCTGGCTGAGGTACATAATTTGCTTCAATGTCATTTGTGTCAGGATTTTGAAAGGGTGGCAATATGTCACTGTGTTAGACAAAAGGCGCGGGACAAAGGGAGAAGGAGCGATTCACAGCAACATGGGCTTCAGATTATTAATAAGTGCAAATATTTGCCTGTCTGTGGAAGCATTAAAGCGCCATTCTTATTTCTTGGTTCTCATGCCCAAAGTTATTTGCTTTTTATTACTGACATTGAAGTAGAACGTTAGCGTGTCTTTTGCTTCAGAAATTTAGCTTTTGTAATGGGCAAATGGAGCAAACAGTCTCAGTGTGGCCTCCATCCTCAGGGGCCTGGCCTGGAGAGTTCTTCAGACTGACACCAAGTGTGACATTAAACAGACTATGAGATCCTCTTCCCTTCTCCCCCTTCCTCTTTATTATTTTATTTTTTAAAGAATAGCAGTAAAAAAAGAATTAGAAAATCTCAGGGCATCTGAGATAAATATACACTTCACAAATGAAGAGGTACAAACGACAAGTAAATATATGAAAAAATGTTCAACATCATCGGTCCTTTAAGAGATGCAAATTAAAGCACTTGAGATTCCGTCTTACTCCAGAGAGAATGTCTGTCCTCAAGAAGTCAGCCAATAATAAATGCTGGAGAGGCTGTGGGGAAAAAGGAACCCTTCTCCACTGTTGGTAGGAGTGCAAGCTGGTAAAACCATTATGGAAATCAGTATGGAAATTCCTCAGAAAGCTAGCATGGGAGGTCCCATTCAAGCCAGCTATTCCCCTCCTAGGCATTTTCCCCAAAGAACTGAAATCTCTCTGTTCTCTTGCTCCTGTAGCACCGTAGTGGACCCCTTTGAGTATGCAGGTGCCTTGGTGACCTTTTCTTGGCTCAGGGAGTCGCTGATCTTGCCTTTTTGTGCTTGATTCTAAGGTGGCCTCAGCTGTGCCCTAGATTCAGCTCGCACCACTCTCCATGCGAGGCGGCAACACCCCAAGTCAGAAGGGCTCACCACATACAGAGAGAGTGATGCTGACTGTCTGTAGAGCTGGCAAGAAAGATGTCACAAACTTCTGGTGACTTAACTTGAGTAGGACTTGCTCAGGGAGGACTTATTTCAGACAACCATGTCCTGTGCTATGGAGATTCCTCTCAGTGGGCAGAAGGCAGAACTTTAAATACAGATTTTAGGTCACAAATGTTGTACAATAAGAGCAGATTCCCCCTCCCCCATTCCTCTCCATTCTTTCATGCACCCTATTACTAGGGGAAATGTCTGGTTCTTGTGGGCCAGACTTAGTTTGGAGAAAACTTCTTTCTAAAAAAAAAAATTCTTTTAATTATTCATTTGGTACAGGGTCTCGCTATGCAGCTCAGACTTGTAGTGATTCTCTTGTCTCAGACTGCCCAGCTCTCGGATTATAGGCGTGCACCGCCATGCCCAGTTTCAGGGGCTGGCACAGCATCTGGGTCCCGGGGATCGAGCCCAAGTCCTTGTGCTTGCCAGGCAGGTGCTTAGACTGCCAGGCCATCTCCCCAGTCCTGCGGAGAGCTTCTAAACTGCGTGTGAGATGTCTGATGTTAAAAAACTCAGGAGAGCACATCCTGCTGCCAAGAGGAAGACATGACTCTTCCACCCTGAGCGCCATCGATGGAGCTGGACCTATCCCAAGGGCGTGAGAGCCCTGCTGTGACTTGCCAAGAGAAGGAGCCACGTCCACATCCCTTCATGCTAACGTGTAGAAGCCAGGCCCACCGAGACAATGGATGTGAAATTGCTCCACATAGCGGGCCCTCAATCAGTCAGTATTGGTTGAATAAATAAAAGCATAAGCTCCCAGGTGGTACAAAGGTGCAGCAGGAGGATTACAGCTATTTATTTCTTTGCCATAATATTCTTGTCAAAGCATGAAAAAGCCCATGTTCTCTCAGGGACCACCACCCTGTTATCTTCAGTTCCCTTGCTAAAGCCAGGGCAAATTTCCATTTCCAAGTTTAATGTTTAAGGGCCGATGAGATAGCTCAGTAGGCTAAGCACCGGTTTAGGCAAGCACTGGGACCGGGATTTGATCCCTGGTACCACACACCGCTCCAGTCCTGTTCATGGGCACACTGAGCCAGCGACTGAGTCTGGGCATGGTTGCACATGCCTCTAATCCCAGTGCTAGGGAGGCTGAAAACAGGAGGATCACTACCAGTCTGAGCTGTGTCGTGAGACCTTGTACCAAATATATTAAAAAAAAAAAATTAATGTTTAGTCAGAGCACACTGCAAAGATTCAACCAGTTTTACAAAGTTTATTAAGATCAAAAGTGCATGGAATACAATGAAGGAGCCATGGCCCAGCACATGTAGACAGGGATGTTGTACGCAGCCGTGTCAGAGTGCCTGGGTTTGAGCTCTGGCTCTGTTACTAGGAAGCTGTATGAATGTGGGCCAATTACTTAACCTTTCTGTGCCTCAACCTTTCAGTCCACACACAGGGACTAGAATGCTGTGAAGATTACACGCTACGCTATATATGAAGAACTTACCACCATGCCTGGGACACAGACACCAGTAATACCAGTTGAGAGGAATATAATCTGTTAGGGTACAAGCCCTGGCCTGGCCTGCCTGCCGCTCACAGCTAGCTGGGTGTCCTTAGGAAGCCCTTCAAACTTCTTGGCCTCAGTTTCTTCATTTGTAACACACAATAATAACAGTATCCACTTTGCAGGGTGGTCACCACAGGGTACTTGTTAACGGTTCTGCTGTTTCTCCTTTGTTCCCCCCCAGAGGATTCTCCCCATGGAGGCTTCTGTCCCAGTTGTGGCCCACCGCTCACAATGCTAGAATGACCCCAAGCCATGAACTTCACCCAGCTCTGCCTGGTTTCGAGGTCTGTGCCCTTTAATTTGTCGCGGTTATTATGATTTGTGTCTAGATGCCCTCCCCAAGCCTCCCTCGTGCAGTCATAGGGTGGGGGGGCTTTGCAGAGGTGGCTGGATCTAGAGTGTGTGATGCCGGGACTGAGGGTGTGATGCCGGGTCAAGGACGTGTGACCACTAAAGTAGTCCGCTGATCAACGGGTTTGGCCTGGTTCTGAGTGGACAACGGGAAGGACTACGGCTGTGAGTGTTCCGGCCCTCAGGGCGTGTATCCTAGATAGAATGTAAGAGACAGGAAGAGGGCTGCTGTGGCTGCCTCCTGGCTACTTCACTGCCTGCTGCCTTCTGCCCACCATGAACTGTTTGTCCTCAGTGGTGCCCGCTGCCCAGAATCCCGCCAACTATGAGCTGAAACTGCTGTGCACTGTGAGCCAAAATGAGCCCTTCCTCCTCCTCCTCTAACTTTGGGTGTCAGGCACTACAAGGAGAAAAGTAGCTAAGGCAGCAGGTCACGCCGTCCTCTGGGGGAAAAGTGAGGAGAGAGATTGACTTCTGCCAGGATACTGGCCAGAGCTGCTGTAGGAAAGAGCAGTTCTGACAGGTGCCAAGCAGCTTCTAATCTGTTCTCCCTGTGGCATCAGGAGGAGGCTGTGTTTCTCCCAGAGGGGGGACTGCTGGCCCCTCCTGAGGTTGGGGCGGGAGGGGAGAATGGCTGCTGCCAGCCGGTCCTGGCCCTGACAGGTGCGTAGCTGGGAGCCCAGGGGAAGGCAGCGAGGACAGGAGGCCGCAGACATTGCTCAGTGGCCTGGGAATCGGATATCTCTATAATGACAAATTACAGCTGTTTCTCTTGTCATCAGTGTGAAAACATTTCCAAAGCAGTGATTTCCCAGGAGGGGCAGGGGTTGTTATCCAGTTATGATTATGGAAATGCCCAGCGCAGGGGCCGTGAAGCAAAGCTGAGCGGAACCGCGTTTCCGCATCGCTGGCCTCCGAGGGCCCAACTCTGATGCCGAATGCAGAGAGATCAGCTTCCTGTCAAAACGTCATCCCCGCTACCTCTGCGCCAGTGCCACGTTCGATGGGCTTGCAGTCTTATGCTGTTACTTGGCCTCAACCTCCACTGATTCTTAATTTGACCAAAAGATGTCATGTTGCATAAACAACAATAGGGAGTTCAGTCTTCCTTAGCTAGAACAACGCTTAGAATTAAAAATGAAGAATACTCTTGGTAGCTGGTTCTCAGGCTGCTGATCTGCTTTCTGAGCCCTGAGGTACAGACAGGGGCCAGAGAGACGGTCCAAAAAGTCTGCTTTGGCCTCTGGCAGGTCAAACATCTTCTTTGCCCCCAAATTTAACTTTCACTAGAGAAGCGATAGAAAACGAACTGAGTTGATCCTGTCCTAAGACTTCTAGGGACTCCAGAGAAGGAGCATAATAAGCCCCTGTATTGAGAAAGTCTCATATTACTTAACCTTTCCCAGCCTCAGTTTTCTCATCTGTAAAATAGGGCTGTTGAGAATATCTGTTGGCACAAGGGACGGACTACCTTCGGTAGTGATGAGTCATAGGTGTTTCAGAGCACTCAGAGTCTGAGCAACTTCTGGCCTGCGAAGTAGCATAAAGTCAAACTGTCAGTGGGACCAAAGCACTCTCCTCGCCTTCTCTTTTCTTCTGAGTAGGTGCCCTGTGTGGTCTGGGGGGCACCCCTGTCTTCTCCAGTCTGGCTCAGCTGTTTGCAGGACCTCCTGCCAGTGGCATCAGCTGCCCAGTTGTCGAGCTGGTCCTGGCTCAGGTCATTTGCTCATGCAGAGGTCCTCATCCTGGCTGCTGGGTGTTGGGTACACAGCACGAGAGGACTGAGGCCCTTGGCCTGAAGGAGCTCACAATTTGGTAGCAGCTGGGCATGGGCTAGGTTTGGTGGTGGTGCACAGCTGTAACCCTGGCACTTGGGAGGCTGAGGCAGGAAGATCGCCTGTACTACAGCCTACACTAAAATAAACAAAAACAAAACAAACAAACAAAAAATATATATCTCAGAAAAGAGCAGGGGATAGAAGCAGATCCTAGCCATGCTTTGTAATAAATCTGGGAAGGAGGAGTGGACCAGGACCCTGTGAATGCAGAGGCCAGCTGTCCACCAAGTGCAGGCTCCTTTTTCACTGGATGAAGCTGGAAGGTGCAGGGACTACATTTCCCAATCCTTTTTGCACCCAGGACCGGCCCTGCGTCTAGTCCTCCCTAGAGGAAGGGGAGTGGGAGGGGTATGTGCATATGGCCTGGGATTTTCAGAAACAAGTGCGCCTCTTGCTGTCCCTCTTCCTCTTCCTTTTGTCATCATCTCCTTGCAGAAGGCTCTGAGACCCTAGAGCTTATGAGGCCGAAAGAGGCCTCCCTAAATTTTTACATGAGGGAAAGCTGCTTCTGGACCAAGAACACCTAGACTAGGCCATCTTGGGATGAGAAATAGACTACTCCCAGGTTAAGCTGCAGAAGCCGAGGACTTTGTTTATCACGTAGTGTCATATTATTGGAAACAGGTGTCTAATCCTGATGGTAGTTTCTGGGAAAGATTCCGGGAAGAAGTGACACTTGGGTCTGAAGGACCAGCCAGTTAGGTTGAGCCACAGGCTAAGTGATGAGGCAGGATGCTGGCGTTGAGAACAGGGATGAGGAGTGGGAAGGTATTTTAGGCAGAGAAGAGAACAAATGAAGTGGGGGGGGGGAGGGAGGAGAGATCCAATGACTCTTATAGACCCCCGGAGGACCTCAATGGGATGGCTTAAAATAAACAGTATGAACTGTAAGTATGAACACTCAAAATCATGAGCTGTAAGGATCACTTTGCTGGCAGAGTGCTGAATTGTCTAGAGAAAGGAAGCCTACGGCAGGAAAGCTGGAGCACAGGTAGGGGCTGAGCTGATGTGGCAGTCCAGACAGGGGACCGTGGCAGCGTGGCTGGGCCACTACTCCTCTGTAGGTACAAGAGAGGCAAGAAGACGAGGCGGCTGGGGTGGTGGTGGGGAGAGGGCAACATTAAACACACTGCCCGGGTTTATAAAGCCACACTTAATTTTTACTTGGGCTACAAGGGGGTAGGGAGGAAATTAAATTTTCTGAGATAGGGTAGCTCTCCTTTTTGTTTTATTATTAAAGTTCACCCTGTGTAGCTCTTCCTAAGTGCCAGGTGCTTTTCTGAGTTCTTTACATGTAATTAGCTCATTCACATACACTATGAGGTATGTTTTGTCCCCTTTTAAAAAAATTTAGCAGGGGACCACGGTTTGATCTCCAGCTCCACATGCCATATTAGACCAGCCCTTAAGACAGCCTAAGACAGAAAAAAAAAATCCTTCTCAATTTAGGGCTGGCCAAATAGCTCAGTGGATTAAAGTGCCTGTTTAGGCAGATGCAGTGGTCAGGGTTCATCTCCAGCTTGCCATGCCAGCCTTGCCTCTAGGGCATGCTGAGATGGTTATTGAGACTGGGTATGGTGGCACATGCCTATAGTACAGCTCTTGGGAGGTTGAACACAGGCAGATCACTATGAG
>NW_004524643.1:3826639-3838698 GCF_000260255.1 Octodon degus
TTATGGCTTTGATTTGGATTTCCCTTACACTAATGATATCGAACACCTATTCAGATGTTTATTGGCTGGCCACATATGTCTTCTTCACAGGCATGTCCATTTAGATTGCCTCCTCTAGTGCCCCAGTGCAGGGCTGGAATGGAAGGAATGTCCCCACGTCTGCTTTCACCCTGCCTGGGGCAGCTCGGCTTGCACAGACATTGCCAGGAGCCGAGGATTTGGGTTGGAGATGGAAGGGGCTACTTGGTGCCCGGAGGTGTGCAAGATGAGCTCTGTCATGGTTCACAACAGAGAGCTGAGGCTTTGGTGCCAGAGTCCTCGTGCAGGCAGCCTTTGGGGTTGGCGTCTGGGTGACAGGTGGGTGGCAGTGCTGAAGATGGAGAGGAAGCAGGTTAGTGATAGGAGAGGTCACAGGCCACAAGAGCTGCATGGTGATGGCTAGCAGTGACTGGGCTTGTGTGCACGTGTGTGTGTGTGTGTGTGTGTGTGTGTGTGTGTGTGTGTATGATATGTCCTAGAGTGGAGCCAAGACAGGGGATGGGGTTACTGTACTACTTGTACCTTATAGACTGTGGGTATTTGCTTCTGAGTAAGGCTCTGTGGTGGTTGATCTATTGTGTCAACTTGAGAAATGAAAAGCTTAATTAAATTGGCTCAGCAATTCTACACCCTAGGGTGTGGAGGCCCGCCCTAGAGTACTCATTACTTAAAGGATATGAAAGGAAACTGAGGAGGGATGGAGTGTTCCATTTCCTGGAGGAGCTCCTGGCTTCCCAGTCAGCTTGGACATGTCTTCTGGCTTCTAAAAAGACTCTTCAGCCTCTGCCTTGGGTCCTTCCGCCTTCTGGTGTAGCCTTCCTTTGCGGCCCCATTGGCCTCCTGAGATGACTTGCTTGGAACACTGCAGTGGGCTCCAGACCTGGGACTGAATCCTTCAGTCTCCAGTGTGCTGACTCCCTCTGCGCACTTACTTCCTCATCCAACTCTGTGGCTGACCTCGTGAGCCAATATTGTAATTTCTCAAACATTTGCACATCTAGTGTTATATCCATTCCTCTAGCAAAACCTTGACTGATACAGGCTCTGAGATTTTTGTTTATTGTTTTGCTGTTGTTTTTGCTTTTGGGATTGGGGCTTGAACCCAGGGTCTCTACACTGAGCTGTTTCCAGTTTTTTAAAATTTTTAGACATAGTCTTTCTCAGATTGGGTTTGAATTTAGGGTCCTCCTTTCTCAGCCTTTCATAGTTCTGGCATTACAGGTGTCCGCCACCACACCTGCCCAGGCTCTGAGTTTTGCTTCTTCATAGCACAGCAGCAAGAGCACTGGTGTAGGAGTCAGGACACACAACACCTCTGCTTCTACTGACGTATAAGGACAGGCTCATGCACTTCAGCTGGTAGAGGGTCTCTCTCCTCTTGGGATGGAGCACCCGCTTGCTGAGCCTGTCCCTGCCAAATATGGTTGGCACTGTACATGTTGAATATGCTTTCTCAATTTAGCTACTCTTCCTTAGAGGTATTAAATGTGCCCTTCAATTTGCAATTTGTAAGTCCAACAAAATAGTTAACAAAGATGTGAGCTTCTGTGGTTTTTTTCTCCATAATTTTATTGAGAAACAAATAGCAATGAGACAGTTTCAAATCAAATTGGTTGGACAGTTTCAATAATTAACACATTGCATACTGTCTTCCTAGTGGTTATTTGCTGTACAAGATGCAGACATGATATCCTATTTACAAACACCATTAGAACAAATCCTTCTATTCATTAAGAGAATGTAACTATATATCTATCCTAACCATTTTGAATACACAGATACAAAATGGACATTCATGTGTATACCCTTTTTTGTTTAGTTCCATCATTGAATATTATAGGTGTGTGAACTCAGCAAAATATTCCAAAAGAGTCCAGTAGTCCACTGCTTGACTGGCAATGTCAGAAATTGTTCACCTGAGTCTCCTACAGCTGAACATAACAGCATGGTTTACTTCTTATACTTCGTTTTTATACTTTTCTACTGGATGGTTAAGACCAAGATAAAGCAAGACCTATGCAACAAGAGTTGTAGCTTTTGGGTCTGATAAGGTCAGTGAAATCCCCTCAGGATTTATCCTGAGATCCTGTACCTCAGATTGTAGAACCTTTGTCAGTGTCAGCCATGTGGATGAGTCACGGCCATTGCTTGGCCAATGTGCTCTCTGTGAAAGCCTGAGAGAATGTTTTCTCTCCATGTGACTCTCCTTAGGCACACTCTACATCATCAATCACTCTCCTCTTTGGCCCCATAATCTCCTTGATTAGAAAATTTGGGACATAACTGAGTTACATGTCATTACAGTACAAATTCTCACATGTCCTGAGAGAGGGAGTGCTCATGTATCACTATGGTATGTTTTTTGTTGTTGTTGTTGTTTTTGTGGTACGAGGGATTGAACTTAGGACTTTGTGCTTGCTAGGCAAGCACTTATTCTACTGAGCTATCTCCCTGTGTTTTGTTTACTCAACACTTAACTTGTAGGAGTCACTGTCAGGTCCTCGTCTCAGTCCAAGAAGCCAATATTTGTAATCCCAAAGTTACATTATTGGATTCCCATCAAGTTGATTCCAAACTACCACTCCCAGTGCAACCCACGGCGAAAGCAGACACCAAAACATATTTATAATTATTGGGGAGCCAAGGGCCCCATGAAGGTGGCTTTCTGGAACCAAGAGAGCGACCCAGGGCCTCACCCGGTTTTATTCAGTGGAGGAGTGACTTGAGGAGGATTGACTGAGAACTGTGGGAAAGCGACTACTATGAGCTGAGCTAGGTGGGTGGCCTCAATTTACCTCTGCGATATGCAGAGCGGATATGCAGAGAGAGTAATCTGCGTTATATAGTATCTACTATTTTGGTAAGTCTGGTGCTTCAGCTTTGGTGTAGTCTTTCAAGCCCCAGGAAGTCACAGCCTCTGTCTCGAGGCTCGATCCCAGCTGACAGTGCGGAGCATTAGCTCTACCGTCCTGTCTTGACCCGGCTCACATTAAAGAGCAGCAGGTATAGGTTACCAGGGAAACACACACACCACCTTCAAAGACTGTCACCAGCACCTCAGCTAGACCAATACACATTGCTTAAGGCCGACTGAAGGATAAACAGAAGTCCTAGCCAGCTCTGTACAGAACAATATGAGAGAATAGGTCAGGCTCAGTCAAAATGGAGACAGTCGCTCTTCTTTCAAGGAGAGCTGCTCAGGTGGTCCTCCACATTAACTAGTTGTCACTGTCCTTAAATTAGCCACACATAATCTGAGATACTACTTCAGAGTGGGTTGGGTGCCAACTGCCAGCCCTAGCTCCCCAGGGTGACACTGACCTTCTTATACAGAAGCTACTTAACCACCATCTGGCTCCCTTGTCACCTGCCTTGTCCTGATTCTGCATATTCTCTGAAACCATTTCTGCTTCCGATGCTGGCCCATGACTTGGACATACTGGTCATTTCCTTGTCCAGTATCTATATGCTGCTTGCCCAGAGCTATTAGGCATCCTGGTGTGTGTGTGTGTGTGTGTGTGTGTGTGAGAACATTCAGCCTTCGTATATTTTCATCACTGTGTTTCTAGGTTTCTAGATACTTCTGGTCCTATGTGCTCCTGCCATAGCGAAAGGTAGTGTTTACTCCTTTCCCACGTAAATCAATAATGGCTCCTACAAACAGCTGACCTGGGCTTGTAGGACTGAGCCCAACACACCAGGCTTCAGCCCCAGCAATAGTCAGTTTCCAGACTTTGCTTTATCTTACAGTTTTCTCAGGGTGACCCCCAAACCTCAGGGCCTTCAAATGTATGATGTTTAATTTCATACAGGAACTTGACTGGGTTTCAAAGTGCCCCCATATTTAGTTACAGTCCCCTTCTGAATGGGTTTTAAAGACACTTTTAGGTGAACGTAACATTTGAATTGGTAGAGAAAGAAAGAGTATAGCCTTCACCATGTGGGTGGGCCTCACCCAGTCCATCTGTGGCTGGAGTAAAACCAAAAGCTGAACAGGAAAGAATGCTTTTCCTCTGCCTGGTTTTGAGCTACCACACGAGTCTGAGCCTTTGGACTTGGACTTGAACCAAAGCTTACGCCTCAGAATCTCCTGGGTCACCACCAGCTTGACAACTACAGATGTTGGATTTCTCGGTCTCCACAATTATGGGAACCAATCCTTACGGAAAATCTCTTTATCCATGTCTGCTTCTCTGTCTTTCTCTCTTATTGGTTCTATTGCTTTGGAGAACCTGGACTAATACTCTAGGAGGAAGCCAACCGGCCAGGCAGGTAGCCCAATTGATCCACCTCTTCCTTCACATATGCGGACCCAGGCTGGGTGTTAGAGTTCTTTGACATCAATCCAGTTCAGGCATTTCATTTCTTTTCTTTTCTTTTTCACAATGTTTTATTTCATTCTGATGCCGTTTGAGTTAGTGGTTTGGTTGCTTTGCCATGGACCTCTTGCCTGCCTTTCTCTAGTTATTTTTGATCACAGCTGCAACCCCAGACAACCCCAGAGAAGGCCCCCTGCTCCGGGGGGGGGGGGGGCTGGTAGAAAAGGGAGCTTATGTCAGGGAGCTGGCAAATCTGGCAGAAAGGTCTTTGTTGGTTTAATGTTTCATTAGAGTTCATGTAGCAATGGATATTAAACAAGTTCCATGGTGGGAGAATCCAGAATAAATTACTGCCTGCAATTTCCTGTTTGGCACTGATTTTTGTAGATTGGAGACCCAGGACGAGGGCAGGAATGGCTGGATATTATCATGCTAGCATCACTGGTGAAGGGCTCACAGATTCCTAGCAGGCCAGCCAGTAAACCCCACAAATAAGGGGCGCTCAAAGACCCACAGAGGTTGAGGTCACCTGGTGCAGAAGGACGTAATCTTGGTTATAATATTCGTTCAGCACCAGCATCCCGAGGCACAGATTTTTAATAGGTGTGAGAGATTGTTTGAGGCATCTGTGACCCACTGCTGACCGAGGGTCCCTGTCCGAATGATTGGCCTGCTTCTCCCTCCATGCTCTTCCTTCCTGTGTGCTATGGCTCAGCCTCGAGGCAGTTTGCATTCCAGCTTTTTTGGCAGTTAGAGGCTTCGCAGAGCTGCTGAGGGCTGTTGTGGGGGCAGAAAGTGCCCAGGGCCTGAGTAAGCCAGTTGTCAGTGGGAGCCTCCATTTTGCCTTTTGTGTTATAAGGGTAATAATCCTTAACTTGTCTCAGTCACCTGGAGAGGAGCAAACACAAAAGACCTCAGTAAAGGGAAAGGGCTCTTTTGGAATAACAAAGCCAGGGTTTGGAAGAGTTTAATGCTGAAAGGAAAATCTCCTGTCTCTGGCACTGGTCTCCTCTGGAAATTGTCTTGAAATGCTTCCCCATCCCTGGGCCCCTCACCTTCCAATTCTAGCACCCAGCAGGGGAGAGAACTCATCCTTTACCACTCTAGCCCAGGGAACTTAGCGCTTCTCTGAACTCTATTCTCCAGTGTCTGCACCCTTATTCCCTCTCTATTGCAAGTTCATTGTGGGCATGAGCGTACTGGATTCTCCTGTGTACACTCCACTGAGTTTTGTTAGTTAACTGCTGCTGTGAAACACACCACCCCCCAAACTAGTGGCTCCATTGCTTTTAAGTTTACTGGCACACTTTAGATAAACAAACTAATCACATTAAATCAAACCTAGTGCCTTTAAACAACAATAGTCATTATTTACCTCTCCTGGTCTCTTTGGGACGGAAATTCTAGACAACTCGGGTATCCTGGCGTTCTTCTCTACTGAGCTTAAGGTCAGGGGCTTCCTGGGCTGCGGCCACCATGCCTGGGGCTGCCACCTAGGTGGCTACTCGGGGGACCTGCAAGTTGGAGCTGGATGATGAAGGGATCCCTGGTCCTCTCCACAGGGCAGCGTGGGCGTCTCACATCATAGCAGCAGGCTTCTCTCAGAGGTCGGGGTCTGAGGCAGAAGCTGCAAGGCCTGTTCCGGCCAACCTTGTCTCCTCTATATTGTGTTGGTCGCACAGAGCTGCCCCTGATTCTGAGGGGAGGCCCCCACAGGGGCAGGAACACCAGGAGACCGGGATCAGGGGAGTTTGGAGGCTTCATCCCACCTGTTAGCTCCTGAGAACTCTCATCATTCCCAAGGTCCCCAATGGTCCCTAACATCTCATGTGACAGTATCAGCTTGAGGTCCTGTACCTTGTCATCTGACCAGGCCTAGGCTTGGTGAGGCTCCTTGGGTACATGCTGAATCAGAACTAGCACTACCCACACAGTTTCTCTTGCTCTCTCGGCCTATGAACAATGAGAATTTCTCTTCGCTCTAGGTCTGTGGTGGTGAACCTGTGGCATGGGTGCTGTGGGAGCTGTTTGTATCACTGAAAGCTATCACTGCTCTGGACACACTACACAGTGGTGGAATGGGAACAGGGTAAACACAGCAGACCCATCAGCAAAACTGGAAAATGAAGTACCCAGGGGTCCATGGCGATTCCAAAATTCTGCTGCCCATAAACAGTGTCTGGATTAGAACTCAGTCTTGGGGCATGGGGATGGTTCTCTGTTATAACCACAGATAGACACGTGCCAAGCTCCTTTCTGGCTTGAGTTTCCTCCAAGGCGACTGTGGGACCTGCACTCCAGGTTACCAGAGCCCTGTCCTTTGCTTTTGTGTGGAGGAGCCTCCTTACAGATTTCTGACGTCTTCATTAAAGGCTTGGCATTCACTTCCTCCACTTGAACTCTAGACCACGCTTTGGTGACAGCACCTTGGATTTGATTATGCCTGAAGGACATTTTAAACTTTTAGTATTATTTTGTGAACGCAGAGACTAGGAAGAAGACATCTGCATTTCAAACCTTGCAAGTCCTGGCTCTGTTATGCTCAGTGGTCCTTTCTGTAACAGGTCTTCTCTCTTTTTTCACATTTTATTATAAGCAACCAGAAGTTGTAACATCATCCACATTCTGTCTTGTAATCTCTTTTCCTAGACCAGTCAATTCATTAGCTACATTTTTAGTTACCACAGAAGTATTGTGAATTTTTCTTCACCGTATGCTATGAATTAAGCATTTGTGTCCTCTCAAATTCATATATTGGAGAACTTAATCCCAGTGTGACTATATTTGGAGACAGAGGCTATGAAAGGCAACCAAGATTAAATGAGACTGTAAAAGGGATAGCTCAGTTGACTAAGTACCAGGTTCAATCCCTGGCACCACAGGCCACACTGGCCCTGCTCCTGGCGCACTAAGCTGGCCACTGAGACCAGGCATGGTGGCGCATGCCTGTAATCCCAGCGCTGGGGGAGGCTGAAACAGGAGGATCACTATGAGTCTGAGTTGCATAGTGAGACCCTGTACCAAATACATTAAAAAAAAAAAAAAAAAAGGAGACTGTAAAAGTGACCCCAGTCTGATGGGGCTGGTGTAGTTACAAGAAGAGGAAGAGGAGCCAGAGTTCATTCTTTTTCTCTTCTCCATGTGAAGACACGAAAGTTGGCTGATTGCAAGCCAGAGAGAGGGCCTTCACCGAGATTCATGTTGGATAGCACTGTGATCTTAGATTTCCCAGTATCTAGAGCTGTGGGAATTCCTGTTGTTTAAGCTGTTCCGTGTAGGTATTATTTTTGCCATGATAGCTTATTAGAGTCAGGGTTTACAAGGGAAAAGATTTAATACAGGACATATAATTTATAGGATTATTTTATAAGATTTAGCCAAAGAGTCAAATGCACAAGAGTGTAGATCTATCCACACGCTAGAGACCCAAAGAATCCAGCTGAGGGCCTGGGTCCCAGGGCAGGGCCCTGCATGAGGCCAGCTCAAGATCTGGAGCCCATGTTCTTTTTTCTTTCTTTCTTTCTTTCTTTCTTTCTTTCTTTCTTTCTTTCTTTCTTTCTTTCTTCTTTCTTTCTTTCTTTCTTCTTTCTTTCTTTCTTTCTTTCTTTCTTTCTTTTTTTTTTTTTGAACCGGGAATTGAACTCAGGCCCTTGGCTTGCTCAGGAAGTGCTTATTCCACTGAGCCATCTCCCCAGCCCCAGGAGCCCATGTTAATGTCCTCCATGACTCCTCCTGGGAGCCTAGAGCCCACAACGATGCCTTGTGCAGGTCTGTATCAAGGATCTGCACTAGGAAGGCCCAGAGGTCAGTGGTGGAAGCTAGAAAGTCTGCACCAGAGGACGAAGGGTCTATGCCAACAGGCTGAGGGATCTGCACTAGAGCAGGAAAGCAAGGCTCAAGCTAAGGATCAGCACTCCCCTAGAAAGAACCACAGCCATCCTCAGCAACAGCAAGGTCTTGAGCTCCTCCAGTGACAATAGCTGAATTCATATGAAGAAAATCAGCATGACAAGCTTCTTCAGGAGAAGCTGTTGGCACCAAACTCAGGGGGCCCTCCACACCCAGCACCACGCTGATTCAGCTCAGCTGGGCGTTATAAGTTGCCCATTAGTTAATTTACCACACAGCCTATGCAGAATAATATTCTAGAGAGCAAAGATCTCCTTTTTTCCATCTTTCAATCTTATCTCTCTTCTCATTAAGCTTTCATGGCTATCTTCCTGAAAGGCCATCAGATCTGCAATCTGTTCAGGACGCTTCCAACTGGGCTATAAAATATCACTGCTCCCTGAAAAAGTGTTCTTCGTAGTTGTTCTTAGCACAGCCCCTCTTTCAGCTACCAAAAATCTATCTCACCTATCTGTTATTGCTTGAGAATCATCCCAAAACGAAGCGGCTTGAAGTAATAATCACTTGTTATTGCTAACCGTTTCTGTGGGTTGCGAATTTGGGAGCAACTTTACTGACTGGTTCTGGCTCAGGGGCTCTTCTGAGACTGCAGTCAGAGATGGGGTCTTGGCTGTCTTAAAAGCTCCTTGACTTGTATGTTTGGTGTCTAGACTAATAAACGTGGGTAGCCAGGGGTGGGAACAGCCGTGGCTTCTTAGGCATCGTTCTCAATGTAGGTTTCTGCGCGATTTTTCCAGCACAACACCTTCCTGTTAGGCAGACTCCTTACATGTTGAGAGGGACTCCCAACCATGCAGGTGAGGAGCACAGAGTCAGAAGTCATGTTTTTTTCTCATCTCAGAAGTCATACGGCATCATGTCTTCCACAATGTATAGGGGATCCCCGTCCAGTTTCAAGGGGATGGCAGATAAACTCCATTTCTTGGTGGGAAAGATAGAATGGATATTGTAGCAAGAGGTTATGGGACACACACACACACACACACACACACACACACACACACGATCTGATACTCCAATGAATGCTTGTTGTTCTTTTGTCTGTTGTTGACCTTGTGGACTAATAATAGCAACAACAATGAAAATGGTAATAATAATAATTCCAACAATTTTTTATTAAGCGCTTATTATACTATGAAGGATTTCTTTTTCAGTTTCCTTTCTGATTGAGGTATTACTCAAATGTGATAAAGTTCATGGGGCTTATGTGGGCAGTTCAATGAAATTAAAAAAAATTATGTATTTGGTACAGGGTCTCACTATGCAGCTTGGACTCATCGTGATCCTCCCATTTCAGCCTCCCTAGTGCTGGGATTACAGGTGTGCGCCACCATGCCTGGTCGCAGTGGCTGCATCCAGGGGTAGGGCAGGCATGGCCTGTGGTGCCAGGGATTGAACCCTGGTCCCTGCACTTGCCTAAGCAATCAAGTGCTTAGTCTGCTGAGCTATCTCCACAGTCCAGTTTGTAGACAGATAACCAAACCTAGAGCCAGACAGAACATTTTCATCATACACCTTATGCCCTTGCAGGGTCCCTTGGTGGGCTACACTGACTGCATGTTGAGTGTATGTCGCCAACATTTAGTTGTATGTGTGACACTTGCTGACTATATGTTGCCCAAGTGGGCTTGGTTTATTTTTTATTTTATATTGTCATCATTATTATTATTATTTTCTTTTTTTGGCGGAACCAAGGATTGAACTCAGGCCTTTGCGCTTGCCAGGCAAGTGCTTATTCCACTCAGCCATCTCACCAGCCCCTGGTTTGGTTTAGCCTGTATGATATTTTAAAACATTTTGAATATGACGACTTTTAGCATTAGAAGTCTAATGCAATCCCTGCTACTTCTTGTCACTTTGTACCCAGGCAGTGTGACTGATTTTACTGTAGCCATCTGAGTTTGAATTCTCTGAAGGGAGCATTATAATTCTTTCCAGTTGCCAGGGATTAGCTAACGGGGTTACAAAAATCTCATGTAAAGGAAGGGCAGCTTCTGTTGTCTGTGTTTCTGAAACGCCCTGCTTTGCTGCGCCGCTGCCGCTCTGCCTTGTCCCACGGGCAGCAGCAGGACTGTCGCGAGCAGCCCTGCGCACCCCGGGCAGCCGGCGATGCTCACAGCGTCGCGCTCCACACTCCTTTCGGGTCCTGCCGTTCCCAAGCTTGTTCCGTGTTCCTCGCTCCCCATCCACCCTGGAAACAGCTTTTGCCCAGCCCTCCACGGTCATCCTTCGCGGTGCCCTTAAAAACGCTTTCTCCCGTTGGCCCTGCCTCCCCCAGGCAACCAAGTGCTTCTTTATCTAAAAATGTGTACCATTGTTGGATTACTCTACAGTGGCGTTGGGAATGTGACCAAAGAAACAGACCCATAAAAGGTTAAGAAAGGTCCCCAATTTCATTTATTTGATCTCAGCTAAATGCATCGCTAACTTTTTATTGATTCGTAAGAAAGAGAGATGAGAAGAGCCTGCGCTTCCCCACTGGCTGCCAACTGAGCGAGTGGGGGCGGGTTTATTACTCCCAGATGCTCTGCTTGCCTCGCAGATGCCCCGCTGGGTTTCGATTCCGTCACAGCCGAGCTTGCTCAGCAGTCTTAGGCTTGGCCACGCAGCCTGGGCGGCTGGGAGGAGACAGAGGGGCAGCCCTGAGCTGGGGAGCTGGGGTCCGGGCTGGGAGTCCGGAGGGAGACAATGGCAGGGTGGCAGGGCGGTTGGTCTGGGGGACACCTGGGATCGTTGTTAGACTTCCGGCCCTTCTCTGCTCTAGGAAAATGCATACTTTAATTGGCTGTAGGAGGTTTTGGACCTGGGATCGATGAAGTTACTCTCTATTGGATTTTATGGTTTTTTTTTTTTTTTTTTCCTTTTCTTTTCTGCTGCACTGGGGATCAAACTCGGCACCTTGTGCTTGCCAGACAGGCACTTATACCACTGAGCTATCTCTCCAGCCCTGGATTTTATGTTTCATGCATGCTTTAAAAATTAGCTCAGAACTTAAAGATGCAAAATGACATTTTCTTATAGCAGTATCCAGATAACAAAAGCGATAGATGCTATCTTTTATTGGATATTTACTGTGTGTCAACCCTGTACAGGAGAGGCTATTACATATATTAGCTCATTTATTCTCCTTATGACCACAGTCATTCCCACTTGACAGAGGAAGAGAGTGAAACCTTAGGGAGGTGAAGTGCTTGAGGTCACATGGTCAGGGAGCTACTGAAGTTCAC
Organism: Octodon degus; assembly: GCF_000260255.1. Taxonomy (NCBI): domain Eukaryota; kingdom Metazoa; phylum Chordata; class Mammalia; order Rodentia; family Octodontidae; genus Octodon; species Octodon degus. Next base: position 3,838,134 of record NW_004524643.1, read on the forward strand.
CTGAGCAAATAATTGATAAAATGGGGTGGCACATCTTTATTTATTTATTGCTCTGAGTCTCCCTCGCTCTATTCCTTACTTTTTGACAGTAAGTCTGGACTCTTTGGCTTATGGCTGAGTCAATCAACGGTCTCAGGCCGCTGGTCAGGCCGGGTCCAGGAGGGTCTGTGGGGTACAGACTGGGTGCGTCAGAGTCCTCCCCCAATAAAGGTCTTCTTCTCCCCCTTTAGCTGTTTCTTCTCAGCTTTCTGTCAGCCTTTAGGCCTAACTTACTTATCATCATGTCCTGGGATTCTGTTTTCGGACCTCTTCCTTATAACTGCACTCATTTTCTTTCTGATTGAACTTTCTAGTGACTTCATCGGCCACTTTGTTGATGCTCCCCACTGTCCCTCCAGGCCCAAATTCCCCCTGCCTTCTTGAGCTGTATGTTTGGTTGGTAACTAGAAATTTCCTGTTGGAATTGGGTAGTGTTGTGGGTTGTCTTGTGGCCCCTCAAAATGATAGGTTGAGGTCCATATCTGAAGAATATGACTTTATTTAAAAAGTAGGGTCTTAGGGCTGG
>NW_004524643.1:3839223-3842083 GCF_000260255.1 Octodon degus
TCTTCTTCTTCCTCCTCCTCCTCCTCCTCTTCCAAACAAACCTGAAACAAACCATATCAGTACTGATCTCAGCTACCAGAAATGCTGAAGTGAACGGATAACTCACAGGAAGACTGAGGAAAGCTGCTGGAGAACCTGCCCACTTCCTGTCCACCAATAGGAAAGCACCAGTTATAACTTGTTTCTCTCCCACCTCCCAAATCTCGAGAGTACATCTTTAACGGGTGACCTCAAAAAGCCGCTGACAAGGGAGTCTGGGAAATGTAGTCTTGTTTCCAGCTTGCTCATAAGACAAGAACTCAAAAGGGCTACCAACTTCTGAAGCATCTTCAGGACCTAGACTGGACCACCTTCTCTGTCGCTTGGCTCTTCTTGTTTTCCTTCCTAACAGCTACGATACATACCCAGCACCTCCCCTTGTGTCCCCACTGCCTCTGCTGTGGCACAGACATTGCCATCTCTCCTCTGGTTGATGCTAACAACCTCTTTGGAATCACTTTCCCCTCTGTATTCAAACCTGAGAGTGCCCAGTGACCTGTCTTTCTTTTACTTGATAAAGCTTTGTGAATGAATCTGGAGAGGATCTTGTAGGAAAGGAATTCGTTGCCCCTGAGTTGGCAGAAGTCATTATGATTTGAAGGCAGCACTTAAATTATTTAAGTCACCAGAAAAGCAGCAGCACCCCACACTGGCAAAGTCCTTCCTTCTTCCTCTGTCCCTTCCTCCCTTACTAGCATCTACTCAACCCTAAATGAGCTCCATGAGTTGGTCCATTGCGCATATCCTCATAATCTCTGGAGCTCAGAGCTTTGCACTGAGTGGATAGAGGATTTTGTCATAATGTGAATATGCCAAGGACTCTGCTGACACTGAAACAAGGGTGAATCCGACATAGATGCTGCCCGGGAGGAGGACAGAGACAAAGAAACTAATGCTTAAAACACAGAAAGCTAAGGCCAATGTGAGAAGTCTTTCTTTCTTTCTTTCTTTCTTTCTTTCTTTCTTTCTTTCTTTCTTTCTTTCTTTGTTTGGTACAGGGTCTCGCTATGCAGCTTGGACTTGTAGTGATCCTCCTGTCTCAGCCTCTCCAGTGCTGGGATTACAGGCATGTACCACTATGCCAGGTTTCAGTGGCCAGCATAGCATGCCCAGAGCTTGGGCAGTATTGGGGATTGAACCTCGGTCCTTGTACTTTCCAGGTAGGTGCTTAGACTGCTGAGCTATATCCCCAGCCTGCAATGTGAGAAATAAACATATGTGATAAGGTAGCCAGGAGGAGTTGAATCTAACTCTCACAGACAGCCAATGTTTCTTGGAAGGAGAGAACAGACTAAAGTGATTGTAAAGGATATAGGCATTTTCCTGGTGGGAATGAGAAGGAATTCTTGGCAGAGAGAATAGCATGGGTGGAGGTGTAAAGGAGGCATAAAGGACCAGGATGTACAGGGAATTTCAAACCGATATGAGTTTAACACAGAGGGTGAAGAGGCAAGGGATGGGATGTGAAGCTAGAAGGGCTGCTGGGCTTGCTCATGACTAACTTTATGTGGGAACAACACTGAGGGAGGGACTGAGGCTAAAATGTGAGGCTATATATTTTGTGGGAGGCTTTCCCGGGGGGGGGGGGCTCTGTTTGTAACACACAAGGGCTCTTTTGGGAGAGCACCATCCCTGCAGACGGTCTCACCGACTTTGCTGAGCATGTGACTCTATCCAAGGCTGGTTCTTACCCTTGGTACATGAAAACCACTTGGGGAGCTGACTAAAACCCAGCCCTGGGGTTTCTGACTATGAGTCTGGGGTGAAGCCGGAGCATTTTCATTCTTTTATGCTCTCAGTCAATCCTAATACTACTGGTTTGGGGACTCAGTCTGAGAATTACTCATGCGACCAGCAGGAAGCCATTGGAAAGGGTTAGGGAGGAGGAGGAGAAGGAGCGCCAAGGTCTACTTTCTGCATTGGAGTTACTGATAACCCTTGGGAACTAGTTAGGAAAACGAGGTATGCTATGAAGCGTGGAGCCACAGTAAGCCATCCTGGTCATTCCAGCTGAAGTTCATAGCTCCGTTCATGTGAGTAGGAGTTCTGTGCAGGCATTCTGTGTAGGAAGGGTTCATTGCAGAGGATTTAAGGACTGACCTCTAGAGCTTTTACATAGTGAGCTCCCCAGTGATTTCAATGTTTGTTTACTTCAATAATGATTCCCCAGAGAAGGCTTCAGCTACCAACTGAAAGATGAGTCATACATGGCGATAAAGCTCCTTTGAAAACTTTTGTTCAATAAGTTCTTGACTTCAGAATTAGAGTTCACCTGCTTATGTATGTGTGTGTGTAGTTGGTGAGGAGAGGGGGGAAAGGAAGACAAGGAATCAGAGGGTGTCAGGGCAGCTGGGTTCTGCCTCTAGGGGTCAAGGAGAAAAGGAATGAGGAGGAGGAGAGTGGAGTCCACTCAGAAGCTACAATCAAGATCAGGGTGCTCTTTATTCATTTATTTATTTATTTTTATTTTAGGGAAGGGTCTACAGGATGTTCAGGGTCTCACTACTAGATCTGACTTGAAGTGATCCACCTGTGTACAGTCTCCCAAGAGCTGAGATTACAGGCCTGTGCCACCATGCCCAGTTTCTATTTATTTATTATTAAAGAATACAAAATAGTGATAGGTTAAAAAAAAACTATTAGAAACAATACAAGATTTCACTAAACAAAGTAATAGAATTCAAAATGGTCACTATATTACATGATGCTATCTTTAAATTAGTTGTTCAGATTACCAGATACAAATGTGTAAGATTCATTTAAACAAAAGCAAAACAAAACAATAACAAAGAAGTTAAAAGAAATTCAAAAGAGGAAAAGA
>NW_004524643.1:3842723-3844366 GCF_000260255.1 Octodon degus
TAAGATGGAATCTCAGTGTTGTTTTTATTTGCATCTCTTGAATGACCAATGGGGTTGAACACTTTTTTCCATTTTTATCTCTTCATTTTTGAGGTATACATTCATCTCAGATGCCTGTTTTTGGATTGAGTCTTTCAATTTTGGAGGACTGATTTTTAAAAATTCTTTATATGTTCTAGATATAAGTCCTTTCTCTGATGGACAGTCTACTATAATTGTCTCCTACTTCATTGGCTTTCTTTTTATTCTGTTGGTGACTTTTTTTGACATGCAGAAACTTCAAAAAGATGAGATCCTAATTGTTGATTCTTTGAAGTATTTTCCTTGCAGTTTGATTTTTATTCATGAACTCATTACCTACCCTATGTCCTTAAGGTTTCTACCTAATTTCTCTTTCATTAGGTTTATTGTTTCAATTTTAATATTCAAATCTTTGATCCATCTTGACTGTAGTTTTGTACAACATGATAGGCATGGGTCTATTTTAAGCCTTTGACATGTTAAAAGCCAGTATTTCCAGCACCATTTATTATAGGCCATCTTTCTTCCAATGAACATGTTTGGCCTCTTTGTCAAAGATAAGATGGCTGAGTGTGCTTGTAGTTGTGTGTATAACTTCTAAAAATCTGTTCCATTGATCCTCAGGTCTGTTTTTTGCAATTACCATGCTGATTTTATCACAGTAGCTTTGAGGTATAATTTCAAGTCAGGGAGTGTGATGCCTCCTGCCTTTCCTTTGTTACCCAGGATTGCTTTTGCTATTCTGGGTCTTTCCTGGTTCCAAATGAATTTTAGGAATGTTTTTTTCTAGATCTGTGAGGTATACTAATGGTATTTTACTTGGGATTACATTGAGTCTATAACAATTTTGGGAGTATGGGTATTTTCACAATGTTGGACCTTTCTATCCAGGAGCAAGAAATATCTTTCCATTTTCTGAAATTCTCTTTGCAGATCAGGGTGTTCTTAATTAAGACTGCTCCAAGTAGCACATTTTCATAATTTCCCATTAAAGATGTCTTCATCATTGCAGGAGTGGTGATTCCTAGAGTCAGCACTGTTCTCAATCAAATATCAGACATTCTTTCTGTGCTTTCTGAGCACTGGGGATGTGCCCTGTCCTGTATCAGATTCTATGCCTAGCCTCTGCAGGGATGTAGTGTTGGATGAGGCTGCAGTCCTTGCTGGGTAACGCTTTGCTGGACCCTGACCTTGGGGAGGAACATAGATAAGGGAGTGTTGGGTGCAGGGCTGTTCAACATGGGCCCTGGTGCTGGTGACTGGAGGGTGGAGGGAGAAGATGTGGCTTACATTTTGAAGAACTAAAACTCTAAATAATATCTGTGGAGCTTGAAGGGGCAAGATATTTCTGTAAAATCTTGCTGCTTTTCACAAGTAAGTCCATAGAGTAAGTGGTGACAACTACCCACCACTGATGTGCTCACTACTGACCTCATTTTGACTTCATACTAATTTACAAAATGTTGCACAATACACGTTCAGTGTGATACTTGGCTCCAGCAAGAGGGCAATTTAAGAATGTGCAAAACTAGGGCTGGGGAGATAGCTCAGTAGAATAAGAGCCTGTCTGGCAAGTACAGGGTCCTGAGTTTAATCCTTGGTACTGCAAAAAAAAAAAAAAA
>NW_004524643.1:3844936-3847921 GCF_000260255.1 Octodon degus
AAAAAAAAAGAAAACAGAGGCAGAACTATAGAGCTGAGAGTTCAGCTGGTGTGTGTGTGTGTGTGTGTGTGTGTGTGTGTGTGTTCCTAGTCCATTATTTTATGGGATTAGATTATAACACAGTGGGATGAGAGAGGAAATTCTTGAACTTGCTTAAGGCAGATTTTTGTGTGCGTGTGTGTGTGTTACCAGGGATCGAACTCGGGACCTTGCACTTGCCAGGCAGGCACTTATGTAAGCAGAATATTAGGAATGAGTCTTTGAGTCCTTGAGAGGAAAGCTCACAATAAAAGTTAAAAAACAAAGGAAGTCAGCAAATGTAGTAAAAGGTTAAATAGGCAGCTAAGCACTTAAGATGCTAAATGTCACTATGAAAGAGAATAAGTAAGGATTTTTAAATTATCAGGAGATAAGAAAAGATCAAATACATTAAAAGTATAATTTTCAGAATTAAGTTTTAGTCACTGGAAATCAAAAAGTTATTGAATTTTAAGTTCAGTAAATTAAAATTAAATATAGCTGAGGAATAAATAAATGAAATAGATGAAAGATAGGAGAAAAATCTCTGCTTGCAAAGCAGACAGACAAACATATGAGAGCTGTGTGTTCACCATAAACATAAAGATTTAGTATAAATATGTTCTAGATACATAGAATAAAAAATTGGAGCATAGGGAAGATTTAAAAAGATACAGAGATATTAGCTGACAATTTTTCAGAACTGATGAAAGGCAAGGAATATAGCAGGTTCAGAAATACAAGGAATTCTCAGAATTATTTAAATAAAGCCTCCTATTACAGGGCTTACAGAGTTCTGAGAACAAAAATGATGATCAAAACAACAATAAAAGAGAAAGACAAGCTGGCCATAAAAGAATGCTAATTAAGCGGACAGCAGTTTTCTCAACTGCAACACGAGATTCAAGAAGAAAACGGAACTCTCTTGTCAAGCACTGAAGGAAAGCAAGTGTCAACCGATAGCTCCCCGCACTATCATTCAAGAGTGCAGGCGAAATCGGGGCACTTATAGGCGCAGGCTGCATAAATTACAGACCGATTGATCATACCTTAAAGAACCAGTCAAGAATATGTCAAAAAGAATGAGACCTAAAGAATTAAAGCCTAAAAGAGAGTGCATGTAGGAAACTGACAATGAAAAAATAATTTCAACTTTGTGTGTATACAAAGGATGTGTTCTTATTGGCTGAAACCAGAATAACAATGGCCAGTGCTCGGGTACACAAACCATACTGGGCCATAAAACATGAATGGTGAGAGAAAGCGAAGTTTTAAGACACATTGTCATTAGGAAGCATATATATATATGGCTGGGGAGATAGCTCAGTCCTGGCAAGTGCAAGGTCCTGGGTTTAATCTCTGGTACCAGAAAAAAGAAAAGAAATGTTTTCATACTAGGAATTGAACTCAGGACCTTGTGTTTGCCAGGCAGGCACATGAACTATTGAGCTATCTTCCCATCTTAGATATTGTTAAAATAATATGCATATTCAAAAAAAGTAAGAGTAGATGCTGGGAGAACAGGTATTGATGGTGCCTTATTCACTTTTCTTTGTTGCTGGGACAAATTACCTGACATCCTCAATTGAAAGGGAGAGAGGTTTATTTAGGTTTACATTTCAGTCCACAGTGGACTGGCTCCAAGGCAGGGCGCCATATGAAGCTCTAGTTCATGGAGGTAGAAGACAGCAAAGGCAAGCGAAGGAAGCAAGAGACAAGCCTCTTTCTGTCCCTTACATTGTTTCCAGTTTACCAGGATTAGGGTGGTGCCAGTCCAATCTGTGGCCTGACCCAGCAGTCACTCACCCTTAATCCCAGCACCCTCCATCCTAGCATTGAGCCATGAATCGATACCAAAATGCATATTCAGCCACCTCTCTGAAAGAGTCCCACCTAAAAGTTCACGAGGCTTTGGTAACAGCATCTGGCCACAAGCCATACCAACAATTTTCACTTTCATCAAATAGAAGGAGGGTCATTACATAGTGATGCAACAAAGCAGGAAGATAAAATAAGTATGGGTTTCTATACTGAAGCCTTAAAATACCCAAGACAATGGTGGGGTAAGAGAAGACTGACAAACTCAAAATCATACTTAATGTGCAAATAGATTTGAAAACCAAATTCATGTGCTTTATTCCATGGAAATACGCAGAACTTTAAGCCTAGTCACCAGGCAACATGAATTCTTTTCAAGGATATCTGGACCAAGGGAAAGAAAAGGGGAAATAAAAACAAGCCGAAACATGTAGGTGTGTCAGCTCTCCAAGATGAACGTATTCAGCATGTATTGCAAATGTATACTAATTAACAAATTAGAAAAGAATGTCTTTGGCAGTTCTAAAATGTGTTCATATACTGAACCACAGGGCGAAGACTCAGTATCAAACAGCTACATTTTCTGCCCCCTCATTTTAATAAAATCAGACATCACTGATGAAGAGAGCTGACCAATCCTCCACTTATTCATAAATCAACAATTCTATGTAGTTCGTGATTCAAAGAGAAAATTATTGAAATGAGAAGGGTTTTTTTTTGGTACTGGGTATTGAATTCAGGACCCTGTACTTGCCAGGCAGAGGCTTATTCTACTGAGCTATTTTCCTGGCCCCTTGAAATGAGAAGTTTTAAAAGAACTGAGTAACAAAATTCCTGCAAACTCAAACTTGCTAAACACAAGCAAAATAGTGCTTAGGGGAAATTAATGGTCTTAAAAGCAAATATTAGAGGGAAGATTGAAGAGAAATCTGTGGTGTCCACTGCTGGGGCCTTGGAAAAGAATCAAATAAATCTAAAGAAAATAGAAGGAAATAAAGATAAGAACTCAACATAATAAATTATAAAATAATATCCAAAAGGAAGTTCCTTATGACTAAAGGTGCTTATTTGAAAAAGCTAATCAGATAGGTGCCTCTAACAAGATTGAATAATAAAAGAGCCAAGTCAAATATGTATTCAAATAAAAAA
>NW_004524643.1:3848586-3862387 GCF_000260255.1 Octodon degus
TTTAAGTAGTCTCCCTTAAACTAATTCTGATACTAAAACAAAAAGAAGCTACTACTTGACAGCTATTAAACTGAGATACAAACAAAAATTACACAAGGAATAGATTACAGAATGATCTCTCTTATTAACAATGATGCAAACATCCTATGTGTACCAAAGTCAGCTGTATATTAAATAAAGAATACAACCAAATAGGGTTTATCTCTGGAATTTAAAGATACAGTAGTTTGATGTCAGAGAATTTAAAAAATCATATGGTTTTTTAGTGTAGAGAAACAATTCTATAAATATATTCATATATTCTTTATTATTTTGTTACATATAATAAATATGTATATTTAATATATATTCTTTTTGTGTATTTGGTACAGGGTCTCACTACATAGCTTGGACTCATAGTGATCCTCCTGTTTTTAGCCTCCACAGTGCTGGGATTACAGGTGGCAGCTACCAGGCTGGGTCTTGGTGGCTGGCTCAGTGCACCCATGGGCAGGGCCAGCTTGGTGTGTGGTGCCAGGAATTGAAGCCCGGCCCCTGTGCTTGCTGAAGCAGGCATTTAGTCTGCTGAGCTATCTCGCCGGCCCTTAATATATTTTCTTCACATCTTATTATCACATCATGGCTCTTAGAAAGTTGGAAACAAAAAGAAAACGTCATGTTCTGATATATAATATCAAAAGCCCCAATGTTACATGAGAGAATATACCTATGGTAATTTCAGATGAGCAGAAATTTGTATCTAGAGGACTCATTTAAATTAATTTTTAAAAAAATCCAGAAAATTGGGGCTGGGGAGATGGCTCAGTAGAATAAGCACTTGCCTGGCAAGTACAGGGTCTTGAGTTCAATCCCTGGTTCTGAAAAAAAAAATCCAGAAAATTAAAAAAATATCAAGAAACAATATGAACAAGCAATTAAGAAACAAGGAGACTCCGAGGGCCAATAATGTTCAATTTCATTGGCAAGAGATATAAAGTGAGTCTTACCAAGTTTTGGGGAGAATGGGAGAAACACTGGAACTCATATACCAATATGGGGAATGGAGGTGAGCACACCTCCTTTGGCAGGAGCAGTTTGCAAAGACTGTGAAGTGAGTTTCAAAGGAGGAGGCAGGTGGCACTCTTGATCATGTGAGGAGAGTTTAATAACAGATTATCTACACAGGTAGGGACAAGGTACAGGAAAGATATCAGTGAGGGAGCAGTGCCCGGGCGTTAGTGTTGGTGGGAGATAGTCACCCTCAGGCCAGAAAGGGAAAGCTGGGGACAGAGAGGCCTGTGAGGGGTGTCTGTGGAGGGAGCCACACAGCCTGCCATGAGACCCTGACGTCACTTCCTGTCCTCTTCTCCTCTCTTCCGGTTTCCCTTTGGTCCTCTTCATGGAGGAGACATAGCAGGAAGTAGAAAGCAATGGGGCCTTACTGGCTTGCACCCTTCAGCCTCTCAGGGCCCAGAGCAGGACAGCAGAGGGTGGAGGGTGGCCTCAGAGGGGTGAATGGAAGAGGGTTAATCACACCAGCTGCTTCACCCCATGCCTTAGAGAGATCTGTACACTCCTGCACAAGAGGATATGAAGGAGAAAGATGTTTATTTTACAGCACTGTGAATAACAAAATATGTGCAGAAACAAAATTTTCCTTCCTTCTGTTGGTTCATAATTCTGTTATGTAAGCTGTAGTTTGTTCATAAAAATGGAGCACCATGATGCAATTAAACCAAGGAACTAGCTGTGCCCGTAACAGTATCAAGAAATTCCAACAATGCAACGCTGGTGGTAGCAATGTTCCCCAGGGCACATACAGTATGATAACATGTACATAGACGTGTACACGCCTGTAGCAGATTATGTTATTTTGTAATAACACTAAAAAAACAAAACACATGTGACTAGGAAGGCAATAAGAAAATGACAATCTCTGATGAAAGGAAGAGGAGGAGTTGGGGGCCCTGGAGCTGCATTTGTTGTTGTTTTGTTTTGAAGTCAAGCAGAAATGAGTATGACAAAGCAAACATCCGCTTAATCTCAGTAGGAGGTATAGGAGAATTATTTACTATTTACTCTTATTTTCTCTATGTTTGAAACAGCTCATGGTTAAAAATTTAAAAGGCTGTAGTGAGGGAAAGGGTGAATGATGTGAAAGTTATTTAGAATGTGAATGGAACACTACATTTCATTTCTCTAGAGCAAGACTGGTCAAGGGTAAGATAGTAAGTAGTTTTAATGGGGGAGGGTATATAGTTTCTCACAGCGACTTAATTTCTGTGTGGCTCAAAAGTAGCCATGGGCAGGACACAGATGTGTGCATGTGGCTGTGTTCTATCTAATAAAGTTTTATGTAGAAAGCGAGTGGCCAGTCAGATTTAATCCTTAGGCCATAGTTTGTAACCCTTGACCTAGACAACCTGCCCATTAGGCACACTCCAGGAATGTGTGTTAAGTAAGCCTCAACTGCAGCCTGCCAGCAGGGTTTTTGTTTAGCCTTCTTAGCACTGGTGAAGAAATATGGCTGAGGGCTGGCCAGATAGCTTAGTGGACTAAAGCACCTGCTTAGGCAGACACAGCAGCCGGGGTTAGATTCCGGGGCACACTGAGACAGTGACTGAGTCTAGGCATGGTGGTGTACTGCTGTAATCCTAGAGCATGGGAGGCTGAGAACAAGAGGATCACTATTAGTCCGATCCATGTAGTGAGACCCTGTAGACCCTGTACTAAATACATCAAAAAAAAAATTATATATATGGCTGAATCCTGGTTCCCTATCTTCATCTTTATCTATTTATTTATTTATGTATGTATTTATTACAAGGTCTCACTACACAGATCAGACTTGTAGTGATCCTCCTGTTCTCAGTCTCCCAAGTTCTGCGATTACAGATGCATGCCGCCACGCCCAGTCTCAGTCCCTATCTCAGTGTGCCCTGGGGGCGGGGCTGGCACTGCGCGTCCCTGTGTCCGCCTAAACAGGCGCTTTAATCTGCTGAGTTACCTGGTTGACCCTATCTTTATCTTTGGCTGCAGGCTTTCCAGTTCTTTCCAGGTTTCACATCAGCCCATTTGTGTGTACTTTTTGAAGGAGGCAAACATGCCTCAAGCCTAGAGTCACTTCTAACTTGAGCTGAGCAGAACAACCCAGACAACGAGGCACTGGAAAGCACTTTGAGACCTGCAGGTGTCAGTAGGCTGGTGTGATTTGGGTATCTGGCACATGTTAGGATAATCCAGGATAATCCAGTTGGTTTTGTTGTGTATTTACCCAGAGAAAGTGGCCTAGAGCAGTGCATAGGGACATGGAGTCCAGGCTAACAACAGCCAAAACCCATTTCAGTTATTTGTTACAGCACAGCAAACCACTTTAGGCCAGTGGCTTAGAGCACTGACTCAGCTGAAGAACTTAAGAGTGGACTGCATTTAGCAAAATGGTTCTGTGTCTGGCTCCCTCTCTTGGCAGTGGTGGAGCTGGTGATGCCTTAAAGGTGTCCTCTGAGCTGGGCGGGACTGGAGAACACTCAGGCGGCTGGAGGCTGGAGCAGCAGTTCGGTCCCCCAGCCACCTGGTCTTTCATATGCTGACCTTAGAGCAGCTGAATTTCCTTCCTGGCTGAAAGCTGCCAAAATCCCTGAGGAGAAGCTGATCCAGCTGCGGCGTCGCGTCAGGGAGCATCAGTGTTGCCACTCAGCTCCCTGTGGCCTCCCCAGAGGCTGGGAAGAGAGACGGCAGGGTTCATCTGTGTGAAGCTCTTCAGCCAGGGGCTGGCTGAGCTATGGGGAAGTGTGTGTGCCTTTGGGGAGAAAGGCGGTGCGGTGGTTCTGGCTGGAGACTTCAGGACTTACAAATAGTCACAGTCCTGCTCTCTCCTCTCCCCGCCTGGTCCATGTGTAGGAAGCTGGCCCTGGCTTCCTCAACCAAATTCACCAGCTGACCCTTCTTCCCCACCCCCTCTCCTGCCCCTTCCCTTTCTCCTTCCTGTTTCCCTTAATCGTCATCATCGTCGTTGTCTTCTTCCTTGAGATAAGGTCTCTCTATGTAGTTCAGGCTGGCCTGGAACTCACTATGTAGCCCAGACTGGCCTTGAACTTGCAGCAATCCTCCTGCCTCAGCCTCTTGAGAGGTTCTGGGATTACAGGCATGTACCACCATGCCTGAGTTGACACATCTTCCGTCTCCTCACTGGCCTTTTCTTCTTCCTTTCTACAACAGCCCTGCCTGTCTATCTGTTTGGAGCTACCCCCATCAATGACTTGGACTTCCTGGCTTGCTTTGACCTCGTTATTCTCTTCCTCAGAGATCAGCAGAGCTCTACCTCTGAGCAGGCTAGACTAAAAGCTCTGGAGACACAAGGTGAAGACGTGGTCTGTGTCTTCTGCTGGCTCTGTGGCAGCTGCTTGGTGAACTTGCAAGAAACATCAGGCCCTTCACAGGTATGGTACCATACATTTGGACATTTACCTGTGTGGACCCTTCCAGATAACCACAAGGGGTGTGTGTGTGTGTGTGTGTGTGTGTGCGTGTGATGGGTGAGACTTAGAGGAAAGACAATGGACGTGGTGTGAGAATGTATATATTTAGTGAGGAGGTCAGAGAAGGCATTGTAGAAGTGACATTTGATCTGAGGGTTGGACAAATAGCTCAGCGGAATATAGCACCTACAAGCAGGAGCAGGGCCTGGGGTTCAATCCCCAGCCTGCCGTGTCTGCCCCGCCCCCGGGGTGCACTAAGACAGCAACTGAGACTGGGCATCATGGTGCGTGTCTGTAATCCCAGCTCTTGGGATGCTGTGAACAGGCGGATCACTATGAGTCTGATCTAGTAGTGAGACCCCGAACACCCTGTAGACCGTTCCCTAAAAATAAAAACATAAAAAAAAAAGTGACATTCAATCCGAGTCTTCTAAGAAGTGTAGGAGCTTCCTAGGCAGACTTCAGGTTAGGGCGTTTCTGGTGAGGGAACAGAGTGTATTAAGGCCCAGTGGAACATTTAGGGATGTTATTCATTTGGATAAAAACAGAAAGAATAGAGAGGCAACTCCAGGAGTTTTTCTTGGAATTTTCAAGCTATTCCCATTCAGATGGGCTTTGGCAGCATCATACGGTATCTGTGTTGCTTTTCTCTCATTGCTGGGACAAAATACCCTATGCCCAAAGTTAAAGAAGGAAAGGTTTATTTAGCTCACAGGGTGTGGAGGTTTCAGTCCATAATCTGCCAGCTCCAAAGCAGGAGGGGGGGGTGGGGAGAGAGAAAGAGAGAGAGAGAGAGAGAGAGAGAGAGAGAGAGAGAGAGAGAGAGAGAGAGGCAACAGTTCATGGCGGCACCAGACAGCAAAAGCCACAAGAGCATGAAGGGGGAGAACGCACCCGCTCATATACTCTAAGTGGGCTACCCGCCCTGGGGCAGGTGTACCTCTCACACCATCTTCCTGCCCTTCTCTTGCACAGGACGAGGATGTTTACAAGTGGAGGACCCTGCTGACTCCTTGCTGAGTCACTTAGGTAGACGTCTAACCTTCTCAGGTCCACACAATGAATCCACCATTAGAAGACCACAGAAAGCACGAGAGCATTGAAGTCGGATGATACTGAGTTTGGATCTCAGCCCTGGCACTACTTGGATTTCTTGTGACTGAACTCAAGCCGCTGAATCTCTGAGTGATGATTTTCTAATCTTTAAAATAGGCACAATAGCATCTTCCTCCTGGGGGTACATAGGGATGAAATGAAAGGATGCAAGGGAAAGCACAGGGCCTAGCGTGTGTGGTTGTGTGATTATAGTCATCATCACTTCCTTTGCAGAGCTACTGGGGTGTGTGTGTGTGTGTGTGTGTGTGTGTGTGTGTGTGTACAAATATAAGACCCAAACAGGAAGTTAAAATTGGATGTGACCTTTACCCCCTGTTGCCTAGTGCTGTCTCTTGGACAGGGAAATGGCTTATGTCATAGCAAATTAATTAAAGACAAACTGGGTCTAAACCACAGTTCCGCCACTGCCCACCCATGTGGTTCTGGCAAATCTGGACCTCCACTGTATTTTCTGGGAAATGAAAGGCAGGAACGCGTCACTCACAAGGTCGCTGCGAGGGTTAAATGGGGACAATCAATCTAAAGTGCCTGGCATCACTCTTAGTACTCAGGAGCTATTTTTGGATGTGAATTGTTTTGCCTGGCAAAAAGCCCTGTACAAACGTTATTTTATTAAGGCAAAATTCGTGCTTCCAGAGATGATGGCTATTTTGAGTCCAAGTTTCACTTTTTTTGCTGACTCTGTGGTTGGGGATGAAGTGATGGAACAGAGCCTTTGTTTGACGCACTCTCTAGGGGTGGATGTTGTCCCCTGACCGCAGAGACTGGTCCTGTTGGACCAGCCCATGTTGGAACAAAATGCTGCTGATGTCCATGTCTTGATGTTCTAGGGGCAAAACCATGCTTGCAATTGCTTGAAATGTGATGGAACAGGACACACGGACAGTGTGATAAACAAGTCATGTGCACTGTGAGGAGTTCATAACGATTCTAAGACACTGTGAGATTTGAAACGCGAAAGTTTGCTATAGAAGCCACAAATTGAGAAACTTAGGAGTGCCATCTTGTGGAGAGATCTCCCTTAAAGTATCACAATCGAGAATGCCTCTGTCTTTATACAGAAACTCTAAAGAAGCAGAGAGCATCCATCCACTCATTATCCATCCATCTAGCCATCCACCCATCTACCCATCCATCCATCCTCCATCCACTCATCTATCCACCACCCATCCATTATTTGTTTATCTACCATCCATTTATCTACCCATTTACCCATCAATCACCCATCCACTCATCCATGTTCCAACCATACCTCATCCATAATCCACCCATTGTCGATCCATCCTCCACTCACCATCCATCTATCCACCCATCCATTGTCAATCATAATCCATCATCCATTTGCCTGCCTGTCTGTCTGTCTGTCTGTCTGTCTGTCTGTCTGTCTGTCTATCCATCTCCTCCCATCCACCACCCATTCATCCACCCACATAATAAACCATTCAGTTATTTGTCTATTTGTTCAACAGTTACTGTGTGCCTTCTATTCTTTGATCTGAGAGATGCCATGGCCCCACTTGAAAGCAGCCTACAGGGAGCAGTGGTAAATATGGAGAAGCTGAGGGTGTTAGGGAGCCTTGCTAGAGGACATTTAACCCAGTTCTTGTGATTGTTGTTGTCCAAGATGGATAAGACAGGCGGAGAAGACTCCTGGGGAAAGTGGCACCTAATCAAGGTCTGAAACAACATAGCAATAAGTTATACTGATGAGAATTTCTTCTGTGTTCACTTCCTCTTGGTGAAGGTAGGTGAGGGAAGAGGAGAGCCCTAGAGCCTGGAGGGGGCTATGCTTTCTGTGCTGCTTGTGCATTGTTGTCCTTCCAGTCTCCATCTTAGTAGTGATGGCAAGTCAAAGCGTGTCCAACAGACATGGCCAGAGTGGTGAAAGGCCATGGAAACAAACAGGGAAGAGCTGTGAAATGAAGTGTCTGCTAAGCAGGCAGATTCTATTATATAAGATTAATGTGCCCTGTTAATATTAGAAAGTATTAATAGCTGCCATTATGTTGGGGTTTTCATTTAATAGGACCTGTTAGACCCACATCAGCAGAGCTGTGTTAGTATAGGCCCTCAGCCAAGACATGGGAATGACCTCATTATGTGTGGCCAGATGCATAATGGTATTCCGGACGGGGGATCTACCTCTATTACCTGTTACGGACTGTTACTTGATAAATGCATTCGGGGGGTGGGGGGGGAAATGCCCAGCAGCAAACTAGCTAAATTGGCCGGTGCAAGGCCCAAGTCTGCAGGACAGATGGCCCTTCACGGTCTCCTCATCTTCTGTTCCCTTTGCTGGCTCTTGAAATTAATGCAGAGCAGAGCAGATATTCACCTAGAAAAGCACACACTGACTTGATCAGGCCTGGGCAGGGTGACACCACTGCCCTCTGGGTCTTGACTTTCAACTGGGAGCCACTAGGTCTTGCATCATCCCTGCAGAGTTTTCATTACAATGAGCAGAATCTTTTTACACCCAGGCCCTCAGTGACACTGAACATAAATGAAGGATAGACCATTTCCTCGTGGGATTAAAAGTATTTTCATGTATCCCATCCACAAAGCAGTGTCTCTGCATTTTAGAGCTGGTCTACCTCCTTTGTTTATATTCTTTTCTAGGTCTTTCTGGGTATTTGCCTCAGTAAAGCAGGAAAAGCCCTGGACAATGCCCTGTCTGGAAGTGAGCTGCCCGTAAGAGAAGGGCCAGGGATGGGCTTGCAGGCCGAACCTTAACATGGCAGTGAGTTCTTCTGGTGAGACTTTCACTTCCTTTCTCTCACTAAACTCTAGTCAGAAGTAACTTGATGTTTTCCTGGGATGACCATGGTGTTTTACTTCTGATAGTCAATTATGTCTGAAGCTATTTTCTCTGCAGCCAGCAACTGACCCACAAGTTCACCAGTGTGGCTCCTGCCTCTTGGCCCTCATGGCTTCCCGCTGGGGTGGGTGTCTTTCCAGGTGCAGGCTTTGTCCCCGCAGCCTATGGAGCCAGTCTTGTTGTTAGTGGGAGGGGTGGGCAGGGAGGAAGCAATGGGGCTGAGCGTCAGTGCTGTCCCCTCGGCTGCCGGAGTGTAGCTTGCCCAGTCCTGGTGCTGGGCTTCTGCTCTGTCTAACCAAACCCTAGTCTTTGAGGCCCTGGCTCCAGGGCTTTCCAAAACTTTCTGTTCTGCTCCTGTTTAGAGGAGTTAGTGGGGTCAGACGGATAGTTTTCCCACTTAGACTATCGGTCCTCCTGGTATTTTTTTGTTTTTTAGTCAAAAGCACAACTTTATTTTCACTTCCGAAAGCCTCCTGGTATTTTCTAAGGGTAAGGATGAAGAACCAGGGGCATGAAGAAATAAAAACTTAGTAAAATATATTAACCACATACAGTAAATAGGGAGCAGATGCCAGTGTAGTAATGAAATTGATGAGGTAATGTTTATAAAATAACAGTATTACAGGAAGAGTGATACACAGACCATTTAAAGAAGAAAATGCTGACCAACTATTTTATTTTCGTAAATATGTACAGATAAACCAATGCCAATGCCTTAACACCTAAGCAAATTTGTAAGTATAAACAACACTGTGCAAACATGAGCTCTCAGAAAAACTTTTACAAATTTATAAAACCCACAAGGTCAATAAGATCCAGGTGAACCTTTATTTTATGTGATGGATGATGTTGGTTTGCCACAGCAGAGTCATGAAGTGCCACACAGAGATGGCACTGGTGGCGGGACTCCAGGGGTGGGCTGACTCTGCGAACGTGTGGCACCTCACCGGGTGACTCAGCACGTCTACCCCTCCCCTCCATTCAGAAGATGAGTCAGTGTTTGTGGAGGCCACCGAGTGGTCATTTGCTTTCCCTTGGTGACAGCTGTGCCATCTGTGTTTAAGTCCATCCCATCTATTTTTCATCAGCGTTTAGCTGAGGCAGTCAAAGCAGCTCTCTCTGGGATAAACGCAAACCTACATATGGAGACAGGACCTCTGTGGCTCAGGCCTACCGCCCCTGCGAACCAAAGACATTTATACGGGTTGTTTTTAGAGTCTCATCAAAATGAAAGCACAAGATTAAAATACAAAGCCAAAGCCAGGCACAACGGCACATGCTTGTCCTCCTAGCTCCTGTGCAAGCGGCTGAGGCAGGAGGATTGTAAGTTTGAGGCCAACCTTGCAACTTGGTAAGATTCAGTGCTAAACAAAACAAAACAAAACAAAAGCAAAAACAAACAACAAACAATAAGGGCTGGGGACATAGCTCAGTGGTGGAGCACTACTGCCTTTAACCTTCAGTATCTCAGAAACAAAGCAAAATAAAATAGCAACAACAAGAAAACCAACAATAACAAGAACAAGAAAAACAAAGTCAAAGACCCACATACCCAGTGAAGATATCCAAAGGCTCTGGGTTGAGAGATCCTGCCCCAAGGATGTCACTCCTCTGTGGCATCACTGTGTCCCTGGGATGGGGCAGCAGACATGGGAGACTTAGGGCTGAACAGTCTGGTCTAGTTCCCCAGTCGCGTCTGTCTTTCCTCTGAGTCAGCCTGTTCTCAGGTTTGCTGGGAGAACTGAGGCAGCTCACTATTCCTATGCATTCTGGTCCTCAGCTGGTATTTTGGGCTAGGCCTGGTGACGCTGCTGTTTCTCTCCGATGATGGCTCCTTGCTACCCTGCCGATGCTTGGCATAGGAGTTTGGGGCTTGCACAGTGGAATTGGGGCTACTCATTGTCCAGGAAGATGGACAGGAAACACTCCTCTGAGAATGTTTCATGCTGTTCCTGTGTTCACCTGTGTGTATTTATCATCGGGGACACTGTAAAGCTATGGAAACTGGTCTTCAGGAGGGTTCAGGAGAAAGGCCTAGATTTCTGATTGTCCAGAATCTTTTAGCACAAGGGAGAAATTGTGGGAACGTGCAAGGCCACTACCAGAAACCCACGAGCTTGCCTTCCTTTAAAGGATGGGTAGATAAAAAGAATTTGGACTGACCCATGCCTGGCAGTGGTAACGTCAAACCCAACGAAGTATTCTGAGTCGTTGCTGGAATGTAATTTATGACCTGCGAATCCTGATGCACTGAGGAGTCACCGATGGGCAGAATCACACAGCCCCCAGTTTTTCCTGAGGATTCTCTGCAGTGGCGGAATACTAATCCTAGCTTGGCCCCATGTCTTCTCAGGCTCGCTCCACCTGCCGCTCGCCCTCCACTGTCCCTGCCCATCTGTCAGAGGTTGTCATAGCCAAGACAGACTTTCCTGGCTTCCCACAGCCCTGCCCACTTCAAGGGCCCGAGCACCAGGTCCCCAGAGGGGCTTCAGGTTGCTCCCCACGTGCCACTCCTGATCCCACTTAGACAGAGCGGGCTCTTCACAATTTGGCCTTCCCACCCTGTCTTCCCTGAAAACACTCAAATAAGTTGTACCGTAGTTCTGTAAAGTAATCCAAAATGTATTTCAGAAACAAGTAGGATGAGTGGCTTGAGTTTTAACTTTATTTTGCCACTTAGGAACATTATGACCTTAGGCAAATTATTAACTCTCTCTAGGACTTAGTGTTGTAGTCAGCTGAGTTAGATAGAAATATTATAGGCAATCAGACAGGGCCAGGCCCTCACGAACAATATGGAAGACAAGGTGAATTTGCAACTTCAGGAGAGACAGATAACCCCTGCTGTGGGCCAGACCTCAGGACAGAAGAGTAAACAGATGCAGCCACTTACTTCTTTAAGAATGGGCATCAGAGATTGATACTCCAAATAGGTATCAGTCACCTGGAAGAGAGAGTCACTGACCCAACCCCCTACAGGAAAAGCCCAGGTTCTGAATTCGTGACAGCTTGCTACCTGACTCACTTCCCCATTTGGTCCTGGATTTAATCCATTTCACCTGAGCAATGGTGCTTGTAATCTTACAGGCTGACCATAGTTTTGTCCCACCTCATGCCCACCTAGTGAATTCCCATGTTTCCCATCTTAGATCCACCTCACTGCATGGTTTTACTTTATAAAAATCCCAGGAAGAGACAGATTTGGGGGCAAATCCCTTGGTCCCCCTTCTGTCCTCTTGGACAGGAGCTTTCTTTCTCCCAGTAAATATATTCTGCTTTTAACCTCCGTTGTTCCTAGAATTCATTCTTTGGTTTATCTTTGGTTTTAGAGAACATGAACTCGGCCCAGGTATCCTTAAGGTTGGGAGTTTCTTTCCCCTATATCCTTAGTCTTTTTATCTATAAAATAGAGTTCATAATAGCATCTACTTCATAATGTTGAAAAGACTAAAGCTGGCACATAATCAGCAGTCAATAATTGGTAATTTAATTACTCTTTAAGTATTTATACAAGTAGACCTTTACATGCGGTGTAGGCCTGCTAAGTAGTCCCCGATCTGGCTGAGGTCTTTCTAAAGCCCTCAGACTGGGTCCAACAATTAGGCTGATCTGACGTAAATTATGGGTCAGAGGAAAAATACTTTGCCCACATCACTCAGGCTGACTAGGATGAGATGAATTTGAAAGCCTGTGTTCTAGCATTAGCTTGTGTGGTGAGACTGAGAATCCAGGTGGGGAGATGGGTAAACTGAGTCCAAATTTCACAGCTCAGACTCCACTTTACTTGGGACAGTCTCGGAAGGCCAGCACACGAGGCCCTTCTGTGGGAGGCACAATAACTCCAGGCCTGCAATCCTATTGCAAGTGGGTTTCCGGGTTCCTCTTCCCCTACCTCTGCTGAGCTAAGCTCCTAATTCTTCTTACCCCGCCTATTTCCCATAAGTCTCCTGCGGTGCCCCGGAGGTGGGACTTCCTGTTATAGCCCTGTTGCCTAGTTACTCGCGCCTTTTACCCGCTGACGTCATTTCCCTATGCCTCCACGATATATACCCAGCACCTCCCCTGAAGGAGACCTGATCAAAATCCTGTCTTGTCTTCGTTTCTCGCGTCTCCTGTCCTTTGTCCCCTCCTCAAGTCCCCACTGCTCTCCCAGGTGACCTTCGTTGACTGACTCACTGGCTCAGGCCAAGTGGCGCCCAACATATGGGGCATCTGGTATGACGGAACCGTTAAAGAGCATGCGCAAGAGAGAAAGTAAAAGAGGCCGGTGCCAGCCGCAGTTGCCTGCTGCGACGTCTGAACCTGGGTAAGCGGACGGCACCCCCTTTCCCTTTCTCTTCGGCAACGGGACAGGCATTAAGTGAACATGAGATATTTGTAGAAAGTTTGAGCAAAGCATTAAAGGCGTGAGGAGTAAAGGTTAAAATTAAGGATTTATGTCAATATTTTGAATATATTAAACAAGTTTGCCCATGGTTCCCTATTGAAGGAACGATTGATCAGAGGCGATGGAAAAGGGTTGGTGATTCCCTTAAGGATTATTATAAAACTTTTGGACCTGAAAAGGTGCCAGTTACGGCCTTTTCCTACTGGAATTTAAGTGATGAAATCTTATCCTAGAGACACTGTGACCCAGTTGTTGCTAATGTGATTTTAAAAAAAGGATGAAAATATACTACAGGGACAAAAAGGTAAAACCCATCTTAAAGGACGAAGAACCCCCTAAGGGTGTGTGCCCTCCTGTAAGGGAACAGAATCTTGAAATTGAAACCAGGAAGCCGCTCGGTATCAGGGCCTAGACAGGCCGCCCGAGGTTCAGGGCCCTCCACCATATAGCACTGATCCTAGTGTGCCTCCTTTGGCGTGTTCAGCTTCTGATCCCAGAAAAGAATTAAAAGGCAAAATTGAACTTCTCAAAGAAAAGATAAAATTAGAGAAAGAGCACCAAGACCTCATAATCCAATTAGAAAGATTAAAATCAGGAAAACCCAAAAATGAAAGTATAACTGGACCAAAGGCCCCCTGTGTTCAAAGGCCACCTGTGAGGGGCGCTATCCCCCAAAGCTTCCTCCTGTTAGTCCCACCCATAGATCTAGATAAGGCAGAGGTATTTCTGGTATCAGAACAACAGGCGCTCAAGGACAGATTGATTTTAAAGTACTAAAGGAACTAAAAGCGGTGGTTGCCCAATACGGAGTCACGGCTCCATACACCACAGCCATTTTAGAAACTGGCCAACAATTAGCTTACTCCCAAGGACTGGCAGGCATTAGCCAGAGCCACCCTCTCTGGGGGGGGGATTAACTCCTATGGAAGTCTTCCTGCGTGCAGGGAGGCATCCACAATGATAGCTTCACTGTTGATGTCACTGTTGATGTTGGATTTGTTACCTTCACCAGCTGCAATCAAA
>NW_004524643.1:3863579-3866275 GCF_000260255.1 Octodon degus
TTCTTACCCCGCCTATTTCCCATAAGTCTCCTGCTATGCCCCGGAGGTGGGACTTCCTGTTATAGCCCGGTTGCCTAGTTACTCGTGCCTTTTACCCGCTGACGTCATTTCCTTATGCCTCCACTATATATACCCAGCACCTCCCCTGAATAAACGAGACTTGATCAGAATCCTGTCTTGTCTTCATTTCTCGCATCTCCTGTCCTTTGTCCCCTCAATTTCCCACTCCTCTCCCAGGTGACCTTCGTTGACTGACCCGCTGGTTCGGGACACCTTCTGCCCATGCTGGGAGATAGCACTGAGGAGGAGCCCAGTCCCACGGGTGGCTCCTGGTCAACAAGATTAGAGGGAACCTGGGGTGATCTTTTCCTGTGAATGAGCAGAAACATGCATCTCATTGGATTTATAAAGCTATCATTTTATTCCTTGCCTTCTTGTTTTGGAGTCAGGATCCAAATAGCTTGGTTTCTGACATTAGCCAGGAAATAATATGGTTTTTTTTTCTGGGCTGACTTTCCACAATGCATTCAAATTCAGAAAGAAAATATGTCAGAAGTTGTTCAAAATCTATCAAGTGGGCCACTTTCCCAATAAAAAACAGATGGGTCCGTGGAGTTATTTAGAGGGAGAACATTTTTCCCCCTTTTGTTCCTCCCAGTTTTTATGATTTAAAAGAATTAGTGTTTAATCCCAATTCTAAAATTGTTAATTAGTTTGTATTTGCTTCACTAAATCTGTTAAGCAGATTTTTATCACTGCAGCTATATCTCCCTGACAGCATCTGGTGTCAAGTTTGCAGAAATAATGTGAGTTTTACAGCCAAAAATCAGAGGTTAAACCTCAGGACTACAGATGTGACAGCATTAAAGGGACATTCATCACTCCGAAAGCTCTTACTCCCATATATTTCAGAATCAGCCTAAACACGAGCCAATGCTTCCCCGATTGCTCTCCAGGAGCACTGTGGCTCAGCTCCTTGTTGAATTATATGTGTGCCAGATGTTGATGAGAGCTGTGGGGGTGGGGGGTAGGGGGCACCTCAGCTCTTCCCAGAAATGGGCTTGGAAAATAAATGGTGGGGAGTCTTCTTGCTCAACCCCTTCCTGTTGCTGTCAGGAGTTTCCGTCCAGCCCAGGGCTTTGCGCAACATCAACAAAATGCATTGACTTCTGCAGGTTAGGGAGCTGTGTAGACATAAACTCTGTTCCCGCACCTACCGGCAGGGAGCGGAATGGAGCACAGCACCCAAAGGAAGGAGGTGCCTGTTGCAAACAAATGTGAAATCAAATCAGGACCTTTTGGGGGGAATAATTCAGCAAAAGACAAGAAATTATAATGGCTGGAGTATATGAACAATAAGGAAAAGCTATTGGGTAGCAATCGGTTGAGGTCTCTGTGGTCAGCGGAAGAATAGCCCTAAAGACATAAACCTTCTGATCTCTAGAACCTGTGAATGTTGCCTAAAATGGTGAGAGACTTTACAGATGGATTAAGTTAAAGCAGCATGGAATGCAGATTTGTTTTTGACTATCGAGGTGAGCCCTGACTGTAATCACAGGTGTCTTTATGGGCTGGTGGATGCAGAGAATGGAATGATGTAGTTTAAAGATAGTAGAAGAGGCCACAAGCCAAAGAACACAGCTGAAAACAAAACAAAAACAGAAACACCACTAGGAAATCGTTTCTCCTCTCAAAGAACGCCTCTGGAACCAATTAACACTGCCAAACCATGGGCCTTCGTCTGCTGAAACTGGTCTTGCACTGACCACCGGAGCCACGGGAGAATAAATTCGTATCAAATCGTTGAGACTTGACACTTGAGACTTGAGACACTTGAGACTTGAGACAATGGGCTCAAGTTTTGCTCATTGTCTTTATATCCTCATTGTTTTGTTTTTTTCTTTCTTACTGGTCTAGGACCTGATTCAGGTCTATGCATTAAATTCGGTTGTCATTTTACTCCAATCTGTTTTAATTTAGCAATTTCCTCAGCGTTTGACCTTGACACTTGTCAAGAGTACAGGACCACTGCAGTACTTCGTTACAGCGGCCCTAGGAAAGGATACTGCATCATTTTCTGTCTAATGGAGAGCTCCCTTTAAGCAAGCAAGCAAGGCAAGGGAGATGGGGGAAGCTCCCGCTGCCGAAGTCTGGCCTTAAATGTAGGTGTGGGCAGTGGGAGCTCGCAGCGGGAGTGAGAGTAGCGGCCTGAAGCCCTGTGCATTGGGAAGAACTCCTCTGAGCATCATGAGTTCCAGGCAGCAGCAGAGCCTGAGAATTCTCTGCACGCATGGCTGCAGAATTGCCCATTTGCAGAAGTACTAAGAAGTGGCCAGCCTTACATAGAGCGTGCGCTGGGAGGGGGAAGGACACTCCCTTCACCCCCATTTCATTCGGGGTAACTGAACTTACGGACTGGATACATGGGGCTTCCAGGTGGGATTTCATTTAAGAAAAATTCCAATAGCAGAAAAAGACTTTTGAGGATAACAACTCTGAATATTTATGAATGTACAGAAAATTAGAATTACTGTAAAGAACTCCCATGTACCCTTTGCTCAGATTCTTCAAGGTTTAATTTTGCCCATTTGCAGTATTATTTATTCTATTTTACTAAGTAATTTTTTTTCCAAATTATTGTAATGCCTTTCCACTGTCAGTGTATATTAAGACAAAGAAAGTTTTGTGAATAACCA
>NW_004524643.1:3868280-3871951 GCF_000260255.1 Octodon degus
TCTGATCTTAGTTTAGTACATGGATCTAGTTTTAGTCTTCAACATGTGGAAAACCAGTTTTTTTCTTTCCAGCACCATTTATTAAAGAGGCTATCTTTCTTTCAGAAAAGTTGTTTGGTACTTTTGCCAAAGATAAGGTGACTAAATATGTCTGGAGTTGTTTCTGTATCTTTTAGTCTGTTCTAGTGCTCCTCGGGTCTAGTTTTTCCTTTTTGTCAAGTACCTTTCTGTTTTTATCACAAAGCTTTGTAATATAATTTCAAGTCAAGAATTGTGATGCTGCCTTACTTTGTTTCTCAGAACTGCCTTTGTTATTCTAGGTCTCTTCTGGTTCCAAATGAGTTTTAGGATTGTTTTCTTTAATTCTGTGAGATATGCTGTTAGAATTTTGATAGTAATTGCATTAAATCTATACAGCAATTTTGGAAGTATGACCATTTTCACTGTATTCATTCTTTTTACCTAAGAACTAGGGCTAATTTTCCATTTTCTGGTATCCTCTTCAATCTTTTTCAGAGTACTATAGTTTTCAATGCACAGTTTTTTAACTTTCATCATTAAATTGATTCTTAGGTATTTCTTTTTCTTTTTCTTTTTTTGGGTGCTATTGTGAAAAGTGTTGTTTCCCTAATTTTTCTCTCTGTGAATTTGTTAATCATGTATAAGAAGGGTGTCGACTTTGAGTATTGACTTTGTATATAACTACACCCCTGAATTTGGTTGTTAAATCCAGGAGTCTTTTGGTAGAGTTTTTGGGGTCTTCTATGTAGTGTTTCATGTCACTCAAAATAATGATAATTTGACTTTTCCCTTTCCTACCTTAATCATTTTATTTATTTCTCTTGTCTAATTGCTCTGGCTAATGTTTTCAGAACTATATTAAATAAGAGTGGTGACAGTGGACATCTTTGTCTTATTCCTGATTTTAGGGTGAGAGCTTTCAATTTTTTTCCATTTAGTATGATGTTGGTTGTTGGTTTGTTGTAGATCTTTTTTCAGATTGAGATAAAGACAATTTACTTCCATTTTTCTGTGGGCTTTTTAAAATCCTGACTGAGTATTGGACTTTGTCAAGTGATTTTTATGCATGTATTGAGAGAATCCTATAGTTTTTGTCCTTATTTTCATATGTTGTACCATTCCTGCATTCCTGGGATGAAATCTACTTGGTCATGGTATGTAATCTTCTTGATGATGTACTGCATTCTATTTGCCAGCATTTTTTATTGAGGATTTTTGTGACTATATTCACTAGGAAGATTGGCCTGTAGTTCTCTTTCTTCGTTGGGTCTTTCTTTGGTTTGGATATCAGGGTAATGTTTTCTTTCAGGAATGAATTTGGAAGTACTCATTCATTTTCAATTTTATTCACAAATTTGAGAAGTAATGGTATTATGTATGCTCTAAATTTCTTTTCCTTTCTTTTCTGTCCCGATCCAGTGGGTCAGTCAACGAAGGTCACCTGGGGGAGGAGCGGGGAATTGAAGAGGGGACAAAGGACAGGAGACGCGAGAAAGGAGGCAAGACAAAGGTTCTGATCAAGCCTCGTTTATTTAGGGGAGGTTCTGGGTATATATAGGGGGTGATGGAATGAGGAAGTCTCGGCTCTTGGGGTCAGCAGGTATCTAGGCAACGGGGAGGGTGCAACCCCTAGGGCATAGCACGTGATTCCCAGGGAATGGGCAAGGTGAGAAGGGCCATAAACTTGACTCAGCAGAGGAATAGAATGGATACCCGTTAATGGCCTCCAACACTTTTCTTTTTCTTTTTTTTTTTTTTTTTTTTTTTTGTGATAGTAGGACGTAGGGTTTTTTTTTTTTTTTTTTTTTTTTTTTTTTTTTTTTTTTGTGATAGTAGGAATTGAACTTAGGACCCTGTGCTTGCCAGGCAAACACTTACTCTACTGAACTTTCTCTCCAGCCCTCTCTAAATTTCTTGTGGAATTCAGAAATGAATCTATCAGGGCCTGGGCTTTTCTTTGTTGGGTAGGCTTTTAATTACATCTTCCGTTTCACTGAGTAATACTGGTTTATTTAGAAATTTTTATCTTCTTGATTCAGGTTTGTTCATTCATATGTATTTAGGAATCTGTACATTTTTGTTGTGCTTTCCATCTTATTAGAGTACAGGTTCTTGAAGGATGTGTAGATGATCTGGATTTCTTCAGGATCTGTTGTAATTTCATGAATTTGAGTCTTTTCTTTTTTTATATAAATTTGGCTAAAAGTTTATCAACATTATTTAGTCTTTCAAAGAACCAACTCTTTAATTCATTGATTCTTTATATTTTTTGAAGCCTCTATTGCATTGATTTCTGCCCTTAATTATCTCCTTCCTCTTATGAGCTTCAAGCTTGATTTGTTTTTCTTTTCTTAGAAGCTTGAGGTTGAAGAGTAAATTGCTTATTTGAGCTCATTTTATTTTTCTGATATGGCTATTTGTCATTACAAATTTCCCTCTTAGGACTGCTTACATTGTGTGCCACAGGTTCTGGTGTGTTGTACTGACATTATTGTTTATTTGTTGAAACTGTTCAATTTCTTCTTTAATTTCATCTGTGACCCATCATTTGTTCAGGAGGGTGCTACTTAATTTCTACGTGTTTATGAAGTTATTGTGACTTCTTCTGTCATTGGTTTCTACTTTCGTTACACTGTGGTATGATAATATGCACGGGAAAATTTCAATGATTTTGCATTTACTTAAACATATTCTATGAGCTAGCATATGGTCTATTTTCTAGAACGTCTCATGTGCTGCTGAGAAGAATATGTATTTTGATGTCATGGGATGGAACATTCTGTAGACATCTACAATATCCATTTCTTGAGAAGCTTGGTTCAGTTCTCATGTTTCATTGTTGATTTTTTGTCTAATTGATCTTTCTATTTGTTTTTTTCCAATAATTTTATTGAGAAAAAAATAGCAATGAGGCAGTTTCAAATCTGATTAGTAGGACAGTTTCAATAATTAATACATTGCATATTGTTGTCTTAGTGGTTATTCATTGTACAAGATGCAGACATGATATACTGTTTACAAACACTATTAGAACAAATCTTTCTATTCATTGAATTAAAAAATGTAGCTATATATATATCCTAACTATTTTGAATATACAGATACCAAATGGCCATTCATTTGTATCCCTTTTTTGTTTAGTTTTGTCAGAGAAGGGTATTCTATTGTCATTTAAATATTATAGGTGCATGAATTCAGCATAATGTTCCAATGTAGTCCAGTAGTCTATAATAGTAGTGGGTTTTCTGTAAGACTGGCAGTGTCAGAAGTTGTTGACTTGAGCCTTTTACAGCTCAGCCTATTAATACGGCTTTACTTTTTTTTGGTTATACCTACTATTTTTATTGTTAGCACTTGAAAAAATAATAATTTTTACTTTATTGATTAGCATTATAAAAATGTAAATGAGTCTATGAATAAATTCAAAAAATCAGTTAACCATAAGCACATTTACATGATATAAATGTTTATAACTTTTTAGAGGCATATTTTTTGCTATATTTGGAAATGTGCAATATCCTGCAACTTTATTAATATTACACAATTTCCCTTATCTAGTCGACACTTTAAATAATTTTTTGGTGGTACTGGTGGTTGAACCTAGAGCCTTTCCACTATGGTACATTCCAGGGTTTTCCTTTTTAAATGTT
>NW_004524643.1:3872151-3878656 GCF_000260255.1 Octodon degus
ATCTCTATCTCTATCTCTATCTCTATCTCTATCTCTATCTCTATCTCTATATATTCTTTTTGCTTTCCCTCTCCAAATATTCTGCAAAATACCTGACCACATATACTAGTTTTCTCACTGCTTACACACAATACTGGATATCTAAATCTCAAGTTACTTTTCTCTCATTGCTAGGGCAAAATACCCAACACCCAAAATTAAGGAAGGAAAGATTTATTTATCTCACAGTTAGTGGAGGTTTGAGTAAATACTTGGCTGGTTCCAAGGCAGAATGCCACATGGCAGAAGGCAGCTGTTCATGGTGGTGGAAAACAGCAAAGAGCAAAGGGAGGGGCAGCAGCTGAGGCAGCTAGCTAGCCTCCTTCCCCTCCTTACATTGTAATGCAGATTACCCACTGAGGCAAGTGTAGCACTCATATGAATTAATCACAAATGCTAGGAGCCACCCCATGACTGCATGAGGTTTGGGGGGAACAACTATACACAAATCATAACATTCCACCCATGCCCCCCAAGGACTCATGCACATCCCTTTATGCAAAAGGTATTTTAGTCCATATTTAAGAGTTGCTAACTCCTAATAGTTTCAGCATTGCTAAAAAGTCCAAGTCCCAAGTCTCCAAGAGCTAAGGCAAACTCTTAGCTGTAAGTCCCTAAATGAAAAGTCAAACAGTTCAAACATTTAAGGACACAAGAAAAGCATTAAGATTCCAAAATGTATGAACAGGGGAATACAAAGCATTGGGACCAAAGTAAGTCCAAAATCCAGAAAGACAAACATTAAGTCTTGTAATTCCATGTGGTGTGGAACATTCAAAGCAATCTGTGGCATATTGTGAATTCCATGTGGCTTCACCTCTATGGCTTCTCTCTTGGACTGGCTTTGCTCCCTTCTTGCAGCTTTTCCCAGATGATCATGGTCCATGTTCCCGGCTTTTCCAAACTTCTGGGATTTCCACTACACATTAGGCTTCTCACTCATAGCTTTACACACTGCCCTCCCAATGGCACACTGCCTGGCCTCCCAGGCCTTCTTTTGAAATCTAGGTGGAAGCCTTCTTTACTTAAGAACTCTTGTATTCTGCAGATGCCTAAAAGCAACACCACATGGGTGATGCTGGAGCATCAGCTGGAGCAGTAGCCAGGCCTTCTCTCTTGGCCGTAGGGGTCGAGTGTCTGAATTGCTGAGCACTCTGAACCTGATTCTGAAGAACAAATTCTCTATGCTTCCACCATTCTGGAACCTGGTGTGGCCACCACCAGTCTGCATAGCTTTGCTTTTTACACTTTGTTTTTATATTTTTCTGCTGCATGGTTAAGACCAAGATAAAGCAAGACCTATATAACAAGAAATGTAGCTTTTGTATCTGATAAGGTCAGTCAAGTCCCCTCAGGATTTATCCTGAAACCCTGTACCGCAGTTTATAGATCCTTTGTGAGTGTCAGCCATGTGGATGAGTCATGACCATTGCTTGACCAATTTGCTCTTTGTGAAAGCCTGAGAGAATGTTTTCTCTCCATGTGACTCTCCTTAGGCACACTCTACATCATCAATCAATTTCCTCTTTGACCCCATAATCTCCTTGACCAGAAAATTTGGGACACAACTGAGTTACAGGATGTTACAGTACAGGCTCTCCTATGTCCTGAGTCTTCACTGATCTTGAAATGCTAGGGCCAAAATGTTGGCTCTCCTGGAAGTCCTCCATTTTCTCTAATTTTTGGTCTGCAAACTTAGGTTGTTAACCCTCCAGAAAAGAAGTTTATTGTTATTACCCTACAACCTAGGCAGTTGAGCTTAACCTTACTATCTGTCTGGATATCAAACATCTTAGGCATAACATAGAACAGGTATTTTTCATCAAGTATTGATAGGTTAAACTTTAAGTCTCTACAGAATATGAAGAAAAAAGATTGAAAAAAATAAAAATACATTAAAAATAGAAATAAATAATTACATATTTTTACACAGAAGCTTAGAAATCTAATCATATACAGCATTGTAGCAGGACAGTCCTGCACCACCCCCTTTTCTCTCTCCTGCCTTCATTCACCACCCCTTTTCTTTTTAAACAAACATCTACCCAAGAGACAGCACAGCAGCAACTGGTGTGTCATGACAAGCAACACGTATTCAGAAGACCAGAATGACAGGCACTCCGAGCATGACCCTACTATTAAACATTGCTATCTTCAGTGTAGTTGCTTAGTTCACAGGTATCAGCATATATAGTTAGTCAGGGTGAGAGTCCTACCAATTAACTGCTAGTTTCAAAAACCTGCTGAAGATTCTCAGGATCATTTTCTTACCCATCTTGTACATATAAATCTATGGCTTTGCACCTGTTATGTTTACTAGTTTTTTCCTTGCTCTTCACTGTCTAATCCTCAAGTTCTCACTTTCCTTTTAATTGTGTTATACCTTTCTATTTGTATTTCTTCTTCTGAGTTCTTATACTAGGGAGACTATATGATATTTACACATGTGGGTCTGGTTTATTTCATTTATGAGTATATCTTCAAGTGGCATCCACTTAAATATGAAGGCTTCAAGTTTATCATTCTTTATAGCTGAGTAATACTCCATTATATAAAAATACCACATCTTTTCCATCCATTCCTCAGGTGATTGGCATCTTGGTTGTTTCCAAGATTTAGCTATCACAAAATGTGCTGCTATAAACATAGGTACACATATATCACTATGTGTTCCTCCAGGAAAATTCCCAGTAGAGGAATAGCTGGTTTGAGTGGGATTTCTAGTCCTACTTTTTAAAGGAGTTTCCACACTGATTTCCATAATGGTTGCACCAGTCTACATTCCCAACAGCAGTGGAGAAGGGTTCCTTTCTCCCCACACCCTCTCCAACATTTGTTGTTGGTTGATTTGTTTATGATAGCCATTTTTTCTGGGGTGAGATGATATCTCAGTGTTGTTTTAATTTGCATTTCACAGATGGCTAGTGATGTGGAGCATTTTTTCATATATTTATTCACTTCTTTAATTTTATCCTCTGAGAAGTATGTGTTCATATTGGATGCCCATTTCTGGATTGGGTCTTTAAATTTTGGGGCCCCATTGTATTTTAGTTCTTCATACATTCTAAAGATCAGACCTTTGTCTGAGTGCTTATTTGTCAAGATTTTTTCCAATTTGTGGGTTATCTCTTCACTTTGTTGGTAATTTCTTTTGACGTGAAAAAAATTCTCAGTAAGAGGAGGTTCCAGTTGTTAATTCTTTCAACTGTTTCCCATGTGATTTGATTTTTGTTCATGAAGTCTTTGCCTACCCCTATGTCTTCAAGAGTTCTTCCTACTTTTTCTTCCAGAAGATTTAGTGTTTCTGTTTTAATGTTTAGATCTTTAATCCATTTTGAGTTTAACTTACTGCATGGTGATAGACCTGGGTCAAGTTTTAGTTTTTGGCATGTAGAGAGACAGCGCCATTTGTAAAAGAGGCTATCTTTCTTTCAGTGAGTATGTTTGGCCCTTTTGTCAAAGATAAGGTGGCTGAGTGTGTTCGTAGAGGGTTCTGCATCTTCTAATCTATTGCATTGATACTCAGGTCTATTTCATTACCAGTAACATGCTGATTTTATCACAGTAACCTTGTAGTATAATTTCAAGTCAGGAATTGTAATGCCTCCTGCCTTGTCTTTGTTGCCCAGGATTGTCTTGGCTATTCTAGGTCTTTTCTGGTTCCAAATAAATTTTAGGAAAAATTTCTCTAGGTATAGGAGGTATGTTGGAGGTAGTTTGATAGGGATTGCATTAAATAGGTACAACAATTTTGGGAGTATGGCTATCTTAACAGTGTTGGTTCTTACTATCCAGGAGCAGGGAATATCTTTCTATTTTCTGACATCCTCTATGATCTCTTTTTTTTCAGAGTACTGTAATTTTCCATGAAAAGATCTTTGACTTCTTTAGCTAGATTAATTCCAAGGTATTTCATTTTCCTCATTGCTATTGTAAAAGGTATTGTTTCTATAATTTTCCTCTCAGTGTGTTTATTATCTGTGTAGAGGAATGCTATTAACTTTTGGATATTGACTTTGTATCCTGCTGTACTACTGAATTTCTATATTAATTCTAGTACCTTCTTGGTGGAATTTTTGGGTCTTCCAAGTAAAGCATCATGTCATCTGAAAATAATGATAATTTAACTTTTTCTTTACCTATTCTCATTCCTTTTATGTCTCTCTCTAGTCTAATGGCTCTAGCGAATGATTTCAGAATTATATTGAATAGGAGTGGTGATAGAGGACATGCTTGTCTTGTACCAGATCTAAGAATAAAATATTTCAGTTTTTCCCAATTTAGAATTATGTTAGCCATTGGGTTGTCATAAATGGCTTTTATCAGATTGAAGTAGACAACATCTATTCCAATTTTCTGTAGGACTTTGAACATGTATGAGTGTTGGACTTTGTCAAAACCTTTTCTGCGTCAGTTGAGATGATCATGTGGTTTTTAGTTTTCACTCTTTGATACAGTGTATTACATTTATATATTTGTGAATATTGCTCCATCTTTACATCCCTGGAATGAGTCCTACCTGGTCATGGTTATGATCATATGATCTTCTTTTTGTGTGTGTGCCTCCAAATGCCTTCAGAGCAGGTTTGGCTAGCTTGAGTTGTGGGGATCGAACCACAGCAACTTGAGCCTGACTGCTTTGTTGAAGCAGCCACTTAAAGAACTGAGCTAAGGGGCAGGTCCCCAGGTGTATGATCTTCTTGATGATTTGCTGTTTTATATTTGCTAGGATTTTATTGAGGATTTTTGCATCAATGTTTATGAGGGAGATTGGCCTGTAGTTCTCTTTTTTAGTTGCATCTTTTCCTGGTTTTGGTATCAATATAATACTTGCCTCCAGGAATGATTTTGGGAGGATTGCTTCCTTTTAAATTTCATTGAAGAGGTTGAGGAGTATAGGGATTATATCTTCTGTAAATTTCTTGTACAATTCAGCTGTGAATCCATCATGACCGGGACTTTTCTTTGTCGGTAGGTTTTTTTTTTTTTTTTCATTACATTTTGTTGGCTGTTATTGGGTTATTGAGAGTTGTTATATCTTCTTGATTCAGTTTTGGTAATTGGTACCTTTCTAGAAATTTGTCCATTTCTTCTGTGTCTTCTATTCTGTGAGAGTAAAGATTCTAAAAGTAGCCATTGATAATCTCCTGAATTTCCACTGGGTCTGTGGTAATTATACCCTTTTCATTCCTTACTGCTTGTATTTGAACTTTTTCTTTCCTTTTTTTGATCAGGTTAGCTAGGGGCTTATTGATTTTATTTAATCTTTCAAAGAACCAGCTTTTTGATTTGTTAATTATTTGAACTGTTTTCTTCCTCTTAATTGAATTAATTTCTGCTCTAATCTTTATGATTTCTTCCCATCTTTGGGCTCTGAGTTTAGTTTGCTCTTCCTTTTCTAGATGTTGGAGGTACAGCATGAGGGTGTTTATTTGTGCCCGTTCTGTTTTCCTAATGTGTGAGTTCACAGCTATAAATTTCCCTTGAGGACTGCTTTCATTGCATCCCATAAATTCCAATAATTTGTGCTTGAATTTTCATTGAATTGTAGATATTGTTTAATTTCTTGTTTAATTTTATCTGTGTGCCATTGATTGCTGTGTCGGGTGTTGTTTAATTTGCATGTACTTAGGGGGGTTTTCTGGTTTCTTTTGTCATTTATTTCCCATTTCATTGCACTGTGATCAGATAATATGCATGGGATAATTTCTGTTTTCTTCCATTTATGTAAGCATGACCTATGGACTAGTATGTGGTCTATTTTAGAAAATGACCCATGTGCAGCTGAGAAAAATGTGTGTTCAGCTGTGGTTGGGTAGAACACTCTGTATATGTCCACTAAGTCCATTTGCTCCAAGCTCTGGTTCAGTTCTGCTACTTCTATGCTAATGTTTTGTCTGCTTGACCTATCTTTTTGGGACAAGGGGGTATTAAGGTCTCTTGTTAAGATTGTGGAATTGGATATTACATTTTTCATGTCCATTAAGGTTTGTCTTATATAGTTGGGTGCCCCTGTGTTTGATGCACACATACTTATGAGTGTTACCTCTTCCTCTTGAATTTTTCCTCTAACCAGTATTGATCATTCTTGAGAGTGTCTGAGAACAGGATTGCTACCCCTGCTTTTTTCTGAGGTGCTGGAGAGTGTAGTATTGTTTTTCATCCTTTGACTTTCACCCTATGAATTTCTTTATGAGTTAAATGTGTTTCTTGTATGCAGCATATTGTTGGATTTTGTTTCCTAATCCACTGTGCCAGTCTATTTCTTTTAATTAGTGATTTGAGTCTATTTACATTGATGGTTTTAATGGAGATGTATTGACTTTCGATTGTCATGTTATTTACCTGCTGGTGTTTACTCCTCTTTCTCTTGTGTTTAATTGTTTGCCCTATCTAGTGGGTTCCTTCTGTTCTCAGTGGTGGAGTTCTGATCATTTTGGTCCCTCTCTAGAACATCTTTCAGTAG
>NW_004524643.1:3880391-3881691 GCF_000260255.1 Octodon degus
TTTGGTATCGAGACTTTATGGCTGATAATTCCTTTATGAGCGTTACTGGATTTTTCTCTCCTGCTGAATCATGATGATTAGACTTGATTTCATATTCCAGCCTGTACTGAATATAATCCAGATCAGAGTCAGCTTTCTGGAACATCAGTTCTAGCTTATCGACCTCCACCTCCATGTTGAATAGTTGACATTCCTTCTGTTGTAGAGCTTTTGTGCAGTTATAACCTTAGCACGTACTAATGTTCGGGAACAGATCTACAAAGTTTGAATTCATCCAGTTGTTTTTGGATTGGACCTCATTGTTGTGTTCAGCTCCTCACTGTTGTGTTCCTGCTGCAGCCCTGTTGTGCACCTCTGGCAAGATGTTCTGCTCCTGGATTAGCTGGTTGGTTCTGTCCCCTACTCTGCAGGGACTTCATCTGCAGAGTTTCACCCCAGGCCTATATGCCAGGCCTGGGCTGGGTCTGGAGGGGACAAGGGGGCACAGGGGAGTGGGGGAAGCTTCCCCATACACTTGCAGTGCCTGAGTTTCGTCTGGGACTGGAGGGGTGGAGGGGCTCAGAGAGTGCAGAGAAAGGTCTCACTCATGTGGCTGGCCTGGGCTGGATCCGGAGAGGTCCAGTAGGTGCAGGGGAGCCCAGAAACTGTCCCACACACTCGCTGGACCTGGGCTTAGGCTGGCTCTGGAGGGGTGGAGGAGTCCCGAGAGCACAACAAAAGGTCTCTCTCAAGCTGCCTTGGTTGGCTCCGGAGGGGTGGGGGAGTCCCGAGAGCACAGAGGAAGGTCTCACTCATGCTACGGGCCTGGGCTGGAACTGGTGGGGTGGAGGGGTCCCTAGAGTACGGAGGAAGGTCTCGCTCACAAGGCAAGCCTGGGCTGGATCCAGAAAGGTCCAGCGGGTGCAAGGGAGCCTGGAAGCTCTCCCACACACTTGCTAGGCCTGGGCTTGGGCTGGCTCTGGAGGGGTGGAGGGGTTCTGAGAGTACAGAGAAAGTCTCACTCATGCTGCTGAGCTGGAACTGGAGAGGTTGTAGGGGTCCTGGAAGTGTAGAGAAAGGTCTCACGTCACC
Source organism: Octodon degus (assembly GCF_000260255.1). Classification (NCBI taxonomy): domain Eukaryota; kingdom Metazoa; phylum Chordata; class Mammalia; order Rodentia; family Octodontidae; genus Octodon; species Octodon degus. Next base: position 3,881,463 of record NW_004524643.1, read on the forward strand.
TGGGCTAGCTCCAGAGGGGTGAGGTGGGACATTCTGAGAGCACCTCTGATCTTTCCATTTGTGATGCTGGGGTATTGAGGTCCTCCATTACTATTGTATTAGTGCTTATGCAATTTTTCATGTCCATGAATATTTATTTTATATTGTTGGGTGCACTGTATTTGGTGCATATATATTTATGATTGTTATCTCCTCCTTTTAGATTGTTCCCTTTGCAAGGACATAGTGA
>NW_004524643.1:3897614-3922134 GCF_000260255.1 Octodon degus
GCAGAAATTCCTACTCGACGGGAGGGGTGGGGGAGGTATGGCGGAGTGGGGGGGGGCGGCCCGAGGGCGTGGGAGAGGGTCCGGCCCATGCTGCGCCCGGGCTGGGACTGGTCCCGCCGGCGCAGGTTAGGAGGAAGCTCTCCACACACTCACCGGACCTGGGCTAGTACTGGGTCTGCCTAAATTAGTATTTAGAAGTGACTGTTTCTCAGAGGCAGCTTCCAGGTGCAGCTGCCTTTTGTATTTTGTGTCTAGTGCAAGAGCCTACCTTTTCACTTTATTGGGGTGAGAAGTTGCTGTCTACTTGGCTCAGGCTCTGTGTTTGGGGATGTGGCCTATAGTTGTGATGTTATTTTGTCCTGTTGACAGAAACATAGCATTGAATCTTTGGGTAAGTTGATACCTTGAAGTTTTCTCTACTGTAAGTTATCATTTTCCCCTTTATAATTAATACATAATTGTGAAAACATACTTTAAAACTAAATACAGATCCTGTTCCTTATCAAATTGTCATCCATTAACTTTTGCATCTACAGATAATTTTTATTTGAACCTATTATTACTATGATGATTGCAAAATGGTGATTTTTCTAACTCTGTTATGCTTTCCACTTTTATTGATACAGTTCTATAAGAAAGATTGTCCCCTTATTTCTTACTTATTTATGTAATTATATGCTCATAGATTTTTATTTTATTCAATGATATCTATATCTATCTATGTATATATATCTGCCATTACTTATTTTGATGCTCAGCTTGACTAGGATTTGACCAGTGGGTGCTCCTTCATATTGGCTCCTGTGCTTTTGATATGTTCCTGTGATTTCTTTTAACATGTTCTATTTTTGAGCACCTCTTTGCTTTTTGTGTCTTCTTTGCATCAACCTTGGAATAAGCATTATGATTTGGTTTGACACGTTGCCCTATGCTCATGCTAACGGCTGGGGTGCAAGCTGGTGAGATTTTTGGAATGAGATTGTATCATGAGAGCTCTGACTTCATCAGGTGAATAATCCAGTGATGAGATCATAATTTGAAAGAAACAGATCTAGATCATAGTTCTGGAAACAGCCCTAGTGGAAAGGAGTGGATCATGGGGATCCAGGACAATGTCTGGTCCCTGACCTCTTCTTCTCTGGCTCTTTTTATTTCTCCCTCTTTGTTTCCTGGCTCTTGTGAGTGGTTTTCCTCCCCCATGCTTTTCCTCCTTGGTTGCTTCTGCCTTGTCTGAAACTCTGGAGCCAAGTGACTATGGACTGAAATTCTGCAAACTTCCAAAACAAACTCTTCTTCCTTAAGTTGTGCATGTCAGTTATTTTGTCCCAGTGACAGAAAGCTAGCACAGTCAGTGTTTTCCAAGGAACTCGTACTTTATATGGATTTATATTTAGAAGATCTATAAGTAACTATGTTGGTTGCATTTGGTGTATGAAAATACTCAGACCTTGTTGGCTTACAGATATAGAACACACTCATCTATCAGCTTTCTGTCTCTGTCTCTGTCTGTCTTTCTCTCTGTCTCTGTCTGTCTGTCTCTCACTCTGTCTCTCTATTTCTCTGTCTGTCTGTCTGTCTGTCTGTCTCTCTCTCTCTCTCTGTCTCTCTCTCTCTGTCTCTCTCTCTCTTTCCCTCCCTCCCTCCCTCCCTCCTACTTCTAGATCTACATGACAGGATTTCTTCTATCCTCTCATTCCCTTTTTGTGACATTTTGTAAAATTTAAAGTTATTTATTCACTTGCTTAAACTTATTTTTCAAAGAAAATAGTTTCAGGATTTCCAGCTCATTCTGCTGGAAAAAAAAAAAAGCCTTTAAGTGGAATTATTTAACTATGATTATTTTCTTGATTTTAAATGGTACTATTCAAAGCACTTGAATCAAAGGTTACATGAGTTCCACTTTATCCCTTCAACATGGTTATACTAAACTCTGGTTAGGTACACTTTTTTTCTGTGTACATTCCACTTTAGACTTCTTAAACTGGCATTCTTTTTTTTTTTTTTTTTTTTGGCAGAACCGGGGATTGAACTCAGGCTCTTGTGCTTGCCAGGGAAGTACTTATTCCACTGAGCCATCTCCCTGGCCCCTGGCATTCTTATTGATTTGATTTAATCTTCAGAAAAAAATATGATTCCAAAGAAATAGCTGTAGCTCAGTTCCACAAGTGATGCCTAGCCACCAGTAACTGTCACAGTCATTATGCATGTCCACAACACACTAGAACTTTGTGCGATATCCTATCCTCAAACTGTTAGAAGTGCTGGTCATTTACTTGCCATTCCAGTATTTATCTTATGTTTTACTCTTAGTACTTCTTTGCTATCATGAAAACTTTTTCTTAGTTCAATTGTTTTGAAACATTTAATTTTTAATTAATTAGTATTTAATTTTCTGAATATTGCTTAATCTTAATTTTTGTTCTAAGATTTATACTATATCTTTGACTTACAATTTATTTAAAAGACATTGTATGATATCTTCTAGTATTAGAAACTTTAAAAAGTATATTTCCATTTTCTGTTGACTTTATATTACTTCTTCCCTGTCTTTTATACACACATACACACACATATATGGGAAAAAATACATGTATAACCCAACATAAGATTGGTACTGTTTCATAGAAATCTTCAATGACCTTTAAATAAGGGTTCATCTAATATCTTTTATATAGTGCTGCATAACTATCATATTGAAAGCTCTTTATTGTTCATCCAGGAGCATACTGCAACTTCTCTTGCCTTTTGAATTATGCTCTTTGTTATTTCCTATATGCTACTTCTGGAGGTATTAAAATATTTCAAGTTTGTATAACTAGAAAATCTTACTTTTAGTTTTCAAAGGTATGTTTGCTAAGTATAAAATTCAAAGAGGACAGATCTTTTCTTTTAGTCCTTTAATTAATCTAGTTTCTTACACACTTGGTCCTTTTTTTTCTTTCTAATGTGGAATAAGATGCTATTTAATTTTGTTCTTCCATAGCTAATATTTTTATGTATATGCTTTGATGATTTTTTTTCTTTACAAGAAGTTTTGGACATTTTCAAATAAATAAATAAATAAATAAAGCTGCATCTAATAGATGGAAAAAAAAAAAAAAAAAAAAACAACCTCAACAAAACCAAACGCTTTCTCTTTTACCACTTCACTGTGTGGGTACAATTTAATTTATTTAACCAGTGGCCTACCTATGAGGGTTTAGGTTGTTTCCAACATTATAAAATTATAAACAATGCTGCAATGAACATATTTGCGCATCAATAATTTTATATAGTTTCAGGTGTATTTGTAGAGTAAATACCTAAAAGTGAGATTCCTGAAACAACAGGTAAATGCACATGTGATTTTATTAAATACTACTGTCATAGTCTGTACCATTTTATGTATGTGTCAGTGTTATGTAGGAAAGATTATTTCTCCCCAGCCTGGTCAACAGTGCTATTAAGTTTTAAAGATTTGCTTTTCTAGGCAATAAATAACATCATAGTGTAATTTATTATAACTGGACAACTTCTTATAAGTGTGCCTCAGTTACTCTTGTCTTGTTGCTGGGACAAATACCCAACACCCAAAATGAAGGAAGGAAAGGTTTATTTAGCTCACAGTTACTGGAAGTTTCAGCCATATTTGGCTGGCTCTGAGGCAGAGTGGCACATGGCAAAGGGCAGCCTTTCATGGAGGCCAGCAAAGAGCAAGAGCAAAATGGAGGAGTAGCAACAACAAAGTCTACAGAGAGGGAGGTCTGTCTCTCTGTCTCTCTTATATTGCATTCACGCTCTCTACCCCAGGCTGGGGGAAGTACACACACCCATAATCCCAGCAGTGCTAAAATCCATAATCCCAGCCTTGGATCATCCATAATCCCAGTGGATCATGAGTTAATCACAAATTCTAGAAATCCCTGCCCCATGACTGCATGAGGCTTTTGGGGGACAACTAGACACAAACCATAACCAAGTGTAAGGGACACTTACAATTTTTTATTTTCAAAGATGAATTGTCTTTTTACAACTTTTCCTCATCTTTCTGCCAAGCATTTGGTTCCTGTTTCTTCCGTTGTTGAGTTCCTGTGTATCATGGATAATAAATATCTAATGATGATGTATGTGCAAACAGTTTTCTAAACCCTTTTTGTCTAATACCAATATTTTAATTTTTTAAATGTATTTGGTACAGGGTCTCACTACACAGCTCAGACTCATAGTGATCTTCTTGTTTTCAGCCTCCACAGTGCTGGGGTTACAGGTGTGCACCACCATACCCAGTCTTGGTGTACCTAGGGTGGGGCTGGTATGACATGTGGTACCAGGGATCAAACACAGTTCTTGCGCTTGCCTAGGCAGGTATTTAGACTACTGAGCTATCTCCATGGCTCAATACTAGTATTCTAAATGATTAACCAGCTGCATATGTTTGTGTTGACTATTAATGAACTTTGTTGTTTTCCCCAGGTATGGGAAATATAAACCTCAGATATATGTATTTTAGCTAGACTAAAATTAGAGTTAAGTACACCTTTCAATAAATGTTTTGGGGCAGTTAGACTCACAGTGCTAACAAGCAAACAACAAATGCATCAAAGAATCTCAGAGGCAGATGTAAAACTAAAACAGTGAGATGTTCAGAAAAACACTGGCTGGGGATATAGCTCCGCCACATATGCGCCTGCCTGGCAAGCCCAAGGTCCTGAGTTTGATCTCCAGTATCACAAAAACAAAAACAAACAAACAAAAAAACAAAACAATAAAAAAAAAACACAGGAGAAAGTCTTTGGGATTTACAGGTAGGCAAAAGTTCTTCGGTTTAACAATTTGAAAATGGTTAAATTAGGTCTCATGAAAATAATATACCTTTTCTCTGTGAAAGTCCATGAAAATGGGATGGAAGCTACAAGACTGGAAAAAAGTATTTGCTAATCAAATATTCAACAAAGGACTAGAAACTACAGTATATAAAGAACTTTCAAAACTCAACAGTAGAAAAGTCTAAACATGCCATTAGAAAATGGGCAGACTATATTAGTAACAAAGTCAAAATAACGATCTAGCCATCCTGAAGAAGGGTTTCTTTTTCTTTTCTTTTTTAAGTTTTGTAAAACAGAGGCTTGCTAAGTAACTCGATTGCCCATGCTGGGCCTGAGATTGGGAGCCTCCTGCCTCATTCTATAGATTCTGGGATTATAAACAAGTGCCTGCCACCACAGCTAACAGTTTGTTTCTTAAAACCAAAAACAAAATAATGAACCAAAGTAACACTAAAACAACAACAACTACACCAAAGAAACAAAACAAAACAAAACAATCCCCAAGAAAAACCAACTTAATACTGCCTAGCAATTGCATTCTCAGGCATTTATATCAGGAAAATGAAGATGTATGTTTGCACAAAAGCCAGCATACAGATATTGGCAGCAGCTTTATTTGAAATACATGAAAGCTGGACACAATCCTGATGTCCTGCAGCCACTGAGTGGTTAAATGATCTGTGGCACACACACACTGTGGCACACTATTCCTCTCTAAAGGAACAAACATTGCCACATGCAACAAGTGGATGAAAGTGCAGCAAATTCCAAGAAGAATAAAAAGAAGCCAAGGCCCTCAAATTGCATATTACCTGAGACTACTTATATAAACTTGAAATGAGAACAGACTATTTAGTGGCTGTCAAGGGTCAGGGATTGAGGGAATATTTATATATGCTGTACCCTAAACTTCAAATTAAATCCATACTTACTCTATACTTTATTATCATTGAGTTGAGGTTTTTTTATTCTGTTTATTAAGATGAACAAAGAATTTTCCATCAATTTTTAAAACATATATTTAGTACAGATTCTACAGGGTCTCACTACATAGATTGAACTCATAATGATCCTCCTGTTCTCGGCTTCCCAAGCTCTGGGATTACAGGCATGTGCCACCACACCCAGGCTCAATCACCATCTCAGCACGCCCTGGAGGCAGGGCCAGCAAGGCACACTGGGGATCGAACCCCCAGCCCCTGCGCCTGCCTAAGCAGGCGCTTTAGTCCACTGAGCTGTCTGGATGGCCCTTCTACCTTTCTTTTTTTAATTGTATCTCTCAGATTTTATTTACTCTTTCAGGTTAGATCTATTTTTCTAAAGGGGTTTGAAATCTCATGGGGTGGAAAGAGAGAGAGAAAGAGAGAGGGAGGACAGATATGAGAGAGTGGGAAGAAGAGAGGGAGAGGGAGAGGGTGAGAAGGAGAGAGTGGAAGAGAGAAGGGGAGGGTGAGAAAGACAGAGGGTGAGAGAAAGGGAGAGAAGCAAGCAGGCAGATAGACACTCGGGGAACACTCAGGACGGTCTTGCGAAAGGCTAGGCCTCAGCTGGCCTGAGAGACCACCAGGGGTCAGTCTTGGGTCCTAGAAGAGGAAGCCAGCGGCATTTGCTAAGCGTTGCTTCTCATCAGAGGACCATTCTGAGGAATTAATTCCACTTTAATATACCATGGAGTTAGCAGCTTTGAAACTCTTTACTGCCAAGGGGACCATAAAGCCAACGAAGCAGGAGCCTCAGGAATGACCCGTAGGTCAGGCCTGTTTGTTTATCAGCCACTGCACCCCCATAAGTGGCAGAGTTTCATCGCCTGGTGAATCGGGGCTGCAGTGCCCGGGTGTCTGTCCGAGCGCGGGAAGAAGGCAGTGTGGTGCATGGCCGGGTGGAAGCACCAGGCCCCGGCTAGGCTGCGGATGGGGTTGGGCTGGGGCTGGGCAGCTTGGACTGCTCAGTGGCTCCCAGGGCACTGGCCTTCCAGGGATGGTACCGGCTACACAGACTGTCAGGGAAGTGGGCTGCCAGGCCAGCTGCCTCGAGTCCCCCTTCCTTCCCTGAAGCCTACGCTGGGCCTCGGGGGCTCCGCGGGGAGCAGGCCTTAGGGCTTTCGGGTGGGTGCTTTGCGTCCCTGGCTTGCTCCTAGGTGCCTGGGTCTTGAGACTCTGGCTTGCTTTGTTTGAGCTCCATATTCTGTTCCAGGGGAACCTGAGAGCAGCAGGTCAGGGGCAGCTCCCTGTGTGCTGTACCCGTTGGACGGCTTCATGTTTGCTTGCTCCAGAGCCCGGCTTCTGGGGCACATGAGTGTTTGTGAGCCCAGGGCACCGGAATAGCTCTCCATCAAGGAGGACGCAGGTGAGAGCCAACAGCTGCCAGGGCACCGCTGGGAGCCAGGCTGCTCGAGCTGGGGGCAGAGCAGGGCATTCTCTTTAATAGACTTTATTTTTTTTTACAGTGGTTTTCAGCTTACGGTAAAATTCTGCAAGTGATACAGAGATTTCCCGTATGCCCCATTCTGCTACACAAAGGCAGTCCTTTTGTTTCACTTCACTTCATTCCATAAATGGGCCTCTCATCAATACTGGCAGCCCACATCACCGGGATCATCCTCATCATTGCTATCGTCATCATCAGCCGTAGTCCTGGTGTTGTCCCAAGACTTGTTTTGCATAATCTTGGAAGCATCCTCTGGGGTAGGTCCTATTATTGAACTGTTTACAGAAAAGGACACCAAGGCACACAGGCAGAGATCTAGGCACCTGTGCCGTCACATAGCTAGCACAAAACAGTCCGGCCGCCTCCTCTGAGCCACTGCTAAGACTGTTTTGGCTTTGACTTGCATGAGCCTGTATGGGTGTGGTTAGAAGAGTGTGCTGGGCTGGGTAGGATTGGGCAGGAGGATGTCAGAGGGAACATTTCTTCTGCACTTTTGATGTTTCCCCCCATGTGGAGGACAAGTTAGCAGAGCCCTCTCCTGGCTTCTGCGCTGCCTGCTGTGTTTAGGACAAGGAAATGAATGCGTGCAGCTCTGCTCTGCTCTTTCTGGGGGACGCTGTCTGCAGGAAGCATGATTCCAGCTCTTGACAGAAGCAGGAGGATGTCCCCAGTGTGGGGACCTGGAGTTGTTCAGTTACTGGTGACTGGGCAGGCACTCCAAGTAGTTCTGGGTTTAGTATCAATAAGCCCTGTTACACTGCTATCCTGGGCCACATGTTCCTGTATCAGGCTTGTCATTGGGAAAGTTCTAACTTTTACCTCTCAGTAGGTTGAGATCTAGGTCAGGGAGAACAGCGCTGCCACTTACAGGCCTTTTCCAAGCCTATTTTTTTTTTTTTTAAATAATCTGAATATTCTTTATTCCATAAAAATTCAGTTTTTCAATAATGTTATCCAGTACATTAATATGATTATACTTTCTGGTAGAAGCTGTACATGTTCCTTAAATACTCTTTAAATTATAAAAGAAGCTACAAATCCAGGGTCATTAGATTTCTGTGCCATTGAAGAACACTGGCCAAAGTTTTTCAGGAAATCAAACTATTTTATGGCATCTTTGGATCAGAACTTTTGCTTCCTTTTAAGAGACAATGAATAAAATGTGCAAGAGTATTTTAAAAGAAACTCATAGGCACGAAGCAAATTAGCAAAAGCAAAGAGCTGTCCTCAGCCCTCCAAACCAGGTCCTGAAAGTTCCGCAGTGGGCAGTGCTGGGCCTCAGGAAGGCGGGCATGCAGTTGAGTGAACTCCCCCACGTTCAAAGGCCAGAAGCACTGTAGCTCTCTGCTCTTTCTTTTTTGAGGGTAGGGAAGGGCTTTCACCTGACTCTGGCATAGCGGGAAGCAAGGCCATAGTGCAAGGGTGCTGGCGCAGATGGGAGGCCTGGGAGGGGCTCCCTGGAGCATGCCTTGGAGAGCCTTCTGGCCTGTGTTCTCAGGCTCACCAGATCACTGTACAGAGCCTGGGCTGTGGGTTGTGCACGCAGCAAAATGGCTTCCTAACTCGTGTCTGTGGAGCAGCTTCAAGAGATAATGTAAACTATGGGGCTCCAAACCCCCCACGCCAAACTGAGGTCTCCTGTCCCTTCTGAGGCTTCCTGGGGCCACGGGCATGTCCTCTGTGTTCCCATGATCTTCAGTTGCAGAGAACTACTTCAGAAGAACAGTGGGTGTCACAAAACCTCTGTTTCACTGGCTGCCTCAAATGGAGCTCATTTTAATATAATGGTTAGGACGAGGCTTAGGTGGCTAATTAGTAATAAAATAACAATACACTATTAGCTATCAAACATTTACTGTATACTGGGCATCAGGCCTATTTACTCCTTGGAAACCTCTTGCAAAGTACCAGTATTGTCTTCATTTCACAGAAGAGGAACAGGTTTAAGAATTTAAGTAACTCGCCTAAGGCCCTCCCAGATGCCACATGGTGGGGCTGGCATGCAGGCGCCCTAGCCATGCTCATAACTCACAACACTGTGTAGTGTCGCAATGTGAAGAGCCCTGGGAGGTTCCATGTTAGTCCTCTAAGTGTAGCAGGCAAGGGAACAGAGGCCCAGGTAGAGGGAAGGGTGGCTCACCGAGGTCACACAGGGCCTCAGTGGTTGAGCTTGACTCTCCCTTAGGTCTGCTGCCTCCCAGTTTTGAGCTTCCGGTCATAGCACGGGCCCACCCTCTATACCAAACCAAGTCTGAAGATATTTTAGCGAAAACTCAAGCTTTCTTAATAAGGAGGGGAAGAGGGGATGGAGGGAGGGTAGGAGAATGGGAAAGAAAAAGAATCAAGTTGTATTATGCACAGGTACAAATTCCCTATCATGAATGTGATCATTATGTATACCTAAAAGCACCAATAAATTTAATAATAATAAAAACAACCAAGGTCTGGGGAGATAGGTTGCCTGTCTAAGCACTTGCCCAGCAAGCGCAAGGACCTGGGTTCGATCCCCAGTACCACATGCCATGCCAGCCACTAAAGCTGGGTGTGGTGGTGCACGCCTGTAATCTCAGCGCTGCAGAGGCTGAGACAGGAGGATCACTATGAGTCTGAGCTGTGTAGGGAGACCCTGCGCCAAATAAACACACAAACCCCAAGCTTTGAGTTGACTAATTGGGGCGAGCCAAAATCATGCTAGTTTTTCTGGGCTTGGGGAATTAGATACTGTATTTCATAGTTGGGTCCAGGCCCTCTCAGCTTGCCAGAGGGCACAGGTGACACTATCTTATGTTGTGGGTCACCTCTGCCAGGCAGGGCCTAGCCTGGCCAGCTAATGGTCCCTGGGCTGCCACCCATCCGCAGGCCAGCAGCATGTCGTGGACTAGTGAGGAAACGCGGTAGTGAGTAGATGAGCTTCCTTCTTTTGGGCAAGCTGGTTTCTCTCAGATCACAAATTGTGACAGGTTTTCCAGGGGAGGTACAGGCTCTGTGAGGAACAGAGCTGCAGTGTAAACAACCCTCAGAGAAGGCGTCAATCATCTCTTGAAATGTTCTTGGCAGCTGTTCTCTCACTAACAAAACATGCTGCTTGGCATCGCCGCGGTCACCTAGAAGCTGCTCCAGAGCCCTGCTGACTTGCAAGGCGTGGCTCTGCCCTTGAATTAGGCCTGGGCTTCTGTTGAAAGAAGGGAGCAGTGTGTACCAGGCTCCTCCGAGCCACCCGGGGTGCCCAGCAGGGCTCTCTGCACAGCCAGGGCTGGAAAATCACGGCGCTGAGCTCAAGCTCCCCAGCCACTGGCCCTTGCGCCTAGCTCTGTGGACGCCTGTGGCACGGAATTGAAATGCATACTGGAAAAATCCTGACTTGAGGTTCAAGACAGCAAATTGTTCAAGTTTAAGAAGCTGGCTTAGTGCAGGCCAGGGCAGCTCGAGCGGGGGGAATGCTCTTGATTATGAGCTAGCTGTGCGCGGGGCTGTCGGCCATGCCCACGAATCCATCCTCAGCACAGTTCCAGATCAGAAGCGGAGCTAATCCCCCGTGGGCTTTGCCTTGGTCAGCCCATCAGTTTGGATCTGAAAATCTGTGTTCACTTCTGCGTCTTACATTTTTAAGGGGATTTGGGAAAATTGGAACCTATTCAGAGAAGAAAGACACGCAAGGATTTGAGCTGTGGCCCCCTGACTGATTCCGGGACTGGCGTCTCTCTGGCTGCGGGGCAGGGCTCTGGGAGATAGAGGTAGAGGTGGGCAGCTGGCCTCAGAACACATGCAGGAGTCTCAAGGAGGGAGAGAATTAAATGTCTGGATTTGGGCCAGTGTCAGCAGGGGTGGGATACAGAGTGTAAGCCTGTTGAGTCTGATGCACTTGGGTCTGCAGGCTGGACCCTCTGCACTGTGCTGTGACAGCAGCGACATCATCTGATCACAGGTGTGGCTGGTATGATCAGGAAAATGGAGAAACACTTCTTGTTCAGCATTGTCAGGATTATACACTGTGCTTCTCATAATGTTGTCCACATGGTGGCTACCTAAGGAAATGTTCCTTTTCTACTCAGAAAACAGTAGCTTTGCAAAGGAATATAATTGCAAAGGAAGACTGGGCCCAGGGCAAGAGCACATTACTAAGAGGCACAGCTGGCTTTGCAAGCATGTTGCTTGCTTTATGTTTCTCTCCTAGAGGAATGCTTTCTCTTTTAGTACCTTTCATTTTTGTGTGTGGTATCATATTTCTTTCTTTCTTTTTCGGTGGAACCGGGGGTTGAACCTTGAGCTTGCCAGGCAAGTGCTTATTCTACTGAGCCATCTCTCCAGCCCCCATATTTCCTAATATAAATTATTCACCAACCTTTCATCTTTTAAAAATGGGAAATACACAAGTATGAGGCACACATGTCTATTTTCAATCAGGAGCTAGTTGTCTCTTTGATTATCTCTGATGAGCTCCTTTTAAGTCTGAAAATGAAACTATTATTCTAGGGCTGCATGACTCATCTGACCTTAATGTCCCTACCTGGAGCTGACATCCATCCCATCCTCAAAGCCTCCGTCTTGAGTCCTGCAGAGCTCCGCCCTGAGGTCAACATCTTTGCCCTGTTCCCTACCGAGACAGCCATAATTGGAAGATCACTCAGGGGCTTGTTAGAACTCTCACTCTCTTCACTCTGCAAATGTGTGAAGGGAAACCTACTGTTGCTACCACTCCTCACTTCTGATAGAGGAGCCTCTCCATTGGGCCGCCCTGGTGGGCAGAGTGTGGAGCTTTACTGTTTAGACTCTGTGATGATTAATTTCAGGTGTCTCCTTGAGTGGATGAAGGGGTACTCAGAGAGCTGGTTGTATTTGTGAGGAGTTTCCAGAGGATGTTGGCATGTGAATTACCAGGCTGAGTTGGGAAGATACACTCTCAGTGTGGAGAGCTGCCATCCCACCGGCTGGGCTTTGGGTAGAGCAGGAAGGCGATTTGTATTCTCCTGGGGCTGTGCTGTGCTGTCCTCCTCCTGCCCCTAGATGCCAGAACCCCAGGCCCTGCAGCCTCTCAGCACTGACCCTAGCAGTCTCCATAGTTCTCAGGACTTCAGCGCTGGACTGAGAGCTATTCCACTGGTCTTCCTGATTCCAGTATCTCAGGGTATTCTTCTTGCATATGACCTGCTGTGGGTCATCTCAGCCTTCACAACTGTGTGAGACAGTGCCCTCGTAAATCCACTCTTACCTATCTATTTATATATCCTATTAATTCTGTCCTTCTGGAGAACCCTAACTCATACTGGTTCTTTGGAAGGAGGCTCCCGTGGAGGCCTAGGACTAATCCATCAGCATAAGCAGGATCCCTGACAATGGCTCATGTAGAGTAGGTGAGTGCTGTGGGACCGCATGCTGCCTGCCTGGGTGGTGCTGATGGGACAGGCGTGCAGGGATCCCTTGAGCTCAGCAGTGGGGGAGGACTGTGCCATGCCATTTACTCCAGGTGGTGGAGGCAGCTCTGTCAGAATGCAGGGCCTGCAGGGGTGGGGGCTGGGACTTCGCAGGAAGACAGTGCTGAGGTCACCTCTGGAGGAATGGATGAAGTGGAAGCAGAACAATGAGCAACAAGGCTTATGAGCCAAGGAGGAAAGAATGGGGTGGGATAAAGCAAGGAGACAGGACCTGAGGTTCAGGGCTGACACCATCGACAGTGGGAAAGCCTGAAGCAAGAGGTGGGAAAGAGATGGCGGATGACAGTGCCAGCAAATAGCAATGCTGTGAGGTGGCCTGAGGTTTCCCGTGAGGCTGGCTGATTCCCCAGGACAGCAAGGCCCACTCTGCTCCATGCTGTATGACTAGTCTCCAATCTTTTTATTTATTAGTTATTATTATTATTATTTTTTTGGTACTGGGATTGAACTCAGGACCTTGTGCTTGCCAAGCAGGTGCTTATGCTGCTGAGCTATCTCCCCAGCACTTTATTTGTAAAGAGAAAAAAAATAGATAAAAAGAACAAAACAGTCTCAAAACAGTTTAGCAGGAGGGTTACAATAATTAGTGCCTTGCGGGCTATCTCTGTGGCAGTCTCAAGTCTCCTTTAAGTCAATTTGTTGAAGAAAATGAGTCTCCTGTCCCGCAGTTTCCCGCACTCTGCACTTTGCCGCTTCTCCCCCGTGGGGTCCCTTGGGGTGTCCTCTGTCTTCTTCACATATGGTGCCTTGGTAGGAAGGTCTAGAGATTTGGTCGGAATGGAGTTTGACTTTTGACCCCCAGGAAATCCACAGCATCTGTATCTGTTTGTCTCTTACTTGGTGATGTTATAAGTATTGATAATCTTTGGGTGAATCCATCAACTCACCAGGAGGTCAAAAAGGTAATATTGTACTTTCATCATTTCTTGTTTTTTAAATTAGAAAACCTGTATGAATAGAAATGTCTTCCAAGAAGTTGTCCAATAATGCTGAGATGCAGTCAAATAGAAAAGGCAGAAAGTGCTCCAAATTCGCCTTGCAGTTTTGTAAGCATGTTGGAGGCAGTTCATCCCTCTACAGCGCCCGGCCTTACGGTGGTGTCCGAGCCGTCCTTCCCTGACCGATGAGGAGGCTGTCACTCCCTTTGCCACAAGCCCGGGAGCCTCTCATAGCTTCTTTGTCCTCTGCTATGAAAATGTGCCCCTGGCCTGCCTCGTGCATTTCTTGACCTAATCTGGAATCAACTTTTCCCCCAGAAATCCTTGGTATTTTGTAAATCAGAAAAATACAATTAAAAGATGACAGTTTGGGTGCTAGTGTTCTCATTAATACTGCTTCTAATCATTTTAATCATTGTTGCTTGACAATATAAGATCAAGCTAGAAACAATGGCATATGTTTGTAAAAATTAGACACCTTATGAATTTTTCTTTTAAAAAACTGATACTTCTAAATCAAAAGCAAAACTATAGTTGTAAAAAAATTATCCATCTTATATTGTTGCATTTTTCTTTTCTTTTTTTTTTGTGATACAGGTAATTGAACTCAGGACCCTATGCTTGGCAGGCAGGCACTTATTCTACTGAGCTCTCTCTCTCTGGCCCTGTTGCATATTTCTGAACAATGTCTCACTTCACAATGAACCACATATACAATGGTGGTGCCATAAGATTACATCTTCTAGTGATATTTTATTTTTATTTCTTCACATTTCCAGAGAGGTTGATTTTATTTCCAGCAACAGTTCAAATTTTTTCTTTTCTTTTCTTTTCTTTTTTGCGGAACCGGGGATTGAACTCAGGCCCTTGTGCTTGCCAGGGAAGTGCTTATTCCGCTGAGCCATCTCTCTGGCCCTCAAATTGTTGATGCAATCTTTCCTCACTGACCCAGAGAATATTTTTGCAGTCTTTGTGGATAGTCTTGAGGTTTCTGGCTTCTGATCCTGGCTTCCCACATCATTTCTAGGGTGGTAGAGTCTTGTCTTAGATTCTTTTCTCTCATTGCTATGACAAAATACCTGACACCCAAAGTGAAGGAAGGAAAGGTTTATTGTGTTCACAGTTTGTAGAGGTTTCAGTCCATACTCAACTGGCTCCAAGACAGTGTGGCACACAGGAGAGGGCAACAGTCCATGGTGGCAGAGGACAGCAAAAGCAACAAGAGCAAAAAGGGGAGGAGAGATGAGAGAAAAGGCCTCTTTCTCTCCCTTCCATCGTATGCAGGCTACCAGACCCGGCGCTGGTGCAGCACTCACACCCTTAATCCCAGCATTGGACCATGAATCAATCACAAACTCTAGAAGCCTGCCCATGACTGTGTGAGGCTTTGGGGGACAGCTAGACACAAAACATAACCAGTCACCGCACTGTGCTGGCCTCTCCCTTTCTTTGGTTTATCAGAGCTTTTTGGTACTCTGGGAGATTGTTTTTCTTTTCCCCACATTCCCTTAAAGGGTTCTTTGTGCTTTCCTTGTTTTCTTGGGCATCTTGCCCTTGAATTTAGGTGGTGAGGAGCCCTTTTCTTCTCTCTCTTGAGGGTGCTTGGGCCTGCTTGTTCAATGTCTGCCTTAGGTACTGCTGGTTTTGGGCCCACCTTTGTGAGTGCTTCCCAGTGGGCTCTCCGGGGACATTTTAGCCTTGCAAAAGCATCCTCAATGACATTTGCAGAGCAGCAAATAGCCCAGCCATGCGTTCTCAGGAAGTGTCCCATTGTTACGCCATGCAGGACTGTGTCTGTATGTTTTTTCACCATGTGGAAATACGGGATCCCACACTACCCACATGACAATCTCAGACTAGCAAGAGCAATCTTAGCACTAACAATGTGACAATTGAAAATAAGAATAAATTTTTATTTTGAAAATATGTTCTAAAATCATTTGGAACAATTCTCCCTTAAGTGATTATACCTCTGACATTATGCACATGGTACACAGGGTGTTTGTTTCATTAGACTTTCAATTTCAGGGATTAGCTCTTAAAATTTTATTTTATTTTATAATGATGTAAAGCATTGGAATGTATTTAAAAGCCAAGTATGGAAATACAAGTGTATTCATAAAGCTTAGTTCCTATTCATTTAGTTCTCTCCATGATATTGTCTCCTTCTTCTATAGGTAATCATTTAAAAAATTCAAAATTAGCTTCTCTTTTGCTTTAGTTTGAACATTGCCACACAGCAGAGGTCAAGACGATGGCTACACATGATTCATTATAAGAGGGGACCCCAGGGTACAGAATAGAGACCTGAAGGAGAGGTAGATGGAAGGAAGAAGAGAGCACCAAGATGATGACTAGGATGGGCAGTGGGGATGCAGGTCCACAGAGCCCACGAGGGCACCAAGGAGACCACACCTCACAGTAGGCTGCTCCGGACGTTGACAGTGAGAGTATTGACCTTGGGCCTGTGCCCTTGCCTCAGATGGTGAGAGATTACCTTGGGGGTTAGCTCTATCAATTTCCAGGTGCGCTGAGGGTTAACGTGGTTGCCAGCCGTAGCCAAGACATCTCGGAGGAAGTGCAAGACACACGCAGGGCAGCCCAGCCAGAGGCTGTGTCGGCTCCAGGTGTGCACAGCTGGTTGCTGCGCCAACAGCTGCATGGAGCTGCAGGATGGACTGGGAAGCATGTGAAGGACGGGGCAGAAAGAGCCCGGCTCATCCTTCGACTTTGTATTTTAATTAGAAAAAGACAGGCAAGGAGGTGGGCACACGTTACGGTTTATATCTGTGTGTCCCCCGGCAGCCTCAGGAGCTCGTCGTAGGGCTTCTTGGGAGGTGATTAGATTACTGGGGCTCAGTTGCTGATGAAAAGCAATAGGTCACAGGGCGATGACCGAGAGGGGTTTGTGTCCTTCCCCAGCTCCCCGCTTCATGCCCGCCTGGCTGTGAGCAGCTGTCCTCTGCGTGCCCCTCTGCATGTCACCCTGCCTTGGGTCTCTAGGTGACGAGGGACGGAACCTCTACCAACTGCGAGCCAGAACAACCTCTCCTCCTTAAGGGTGTGCAGCTAGGGTGTTGTCTCCCAGGGAGAGAAGGAAAGTGAGACAGCACCAGCCCTGTTCTTCGATAAACGGCAGAGCATGACTGTGCACATTTAACCCCCACTTGCTTGCTCCCCTTAACCTGCTGTCGTAGAGAATACCCGGTGGAGAAGCCAGACAACTTCTTCGTGCTTTTTTTTTTCCTCAGGGGCTTCAAGCTCCGTCATGACGTTCCACCGAGTTCCACCGATCGCAAGCCCCCTCACGCCCTTGATGAGAGCGGTAGGGTGCTCTCTAATCTTCCGCCTTTGTAACGACTTCCTCAGGGAAGAGCTTCCTTCAGGCATCCCTTCCTTCCTAAGTTCTCTTAGAAGAGAGAGTCCTAGAGACGGGATTCTGGCTTTAAGGATGAATGAATACGCGACTCATCCAAATGTTACCCAACCTCCGCCAACAGTGTTTGTAGCTTTCTGCATTCCCGCCGTTGCGATACAAGAACACTCGCTACCCCTCAGGCTCACCAACAGAATGCGTTGCGAAACTTTTGGATTTTTGCCAGCTGGATGAGGAAAAATGATGTCTCAGTGATTTTGAACTTCATATTTTTCTAATGAGTGAGGTTGCTTTTTTTTGTTGTTGTTGTTTGTTTTTTTAAATGCTTTAGGTCTGGGACTGAACTGAAGTCGATTCCCTAGCGACTTCAATCCTCAGTCACACCTGGGCTTTGGGGAACACCTCTCATGCCTGTGACCTTAGGTTTGCTTGTCTGAGACTTAGAATCTGCAGATGAGCTACGGTATAGGAACTAATGAAAAGCAATAATTAGAATCAGGTTTCCACATGTGTGTTATTTTGTTGTCTTACTAGTCCCATGAGAAGAATCATTTACAGATCAGGAAACTGAGGCTCAGGCAGACCGAGGCCCCCATCTAAGGTTGCGCAGCTGCAGTGTAGCAGACAAGGCCCCCTGCTGAGGTCTCTTTGACTCCAGAGCTCTTCCCAGCGCGCTGGAGAAATTTTTGAGGTTGACAGATGCTTTGCCGTATGGGCTGCCGAGGGAAAACTCTACAAGATGGATAACGAGGAAGTCATTTTTCAGGGGATCAATGTAGATGAAAGATTAATTGATGTAACACTGCCAAAGCAGGATGCTGCAGTCTGGAATATGTTCCAGGAAACTCAGAGGACCAGGAGGAAGGAGAATCTTCTGGAGGAGAAGGATGACAGGAGAGGCTTGAAGGAGGCTGCCCTCCACTGGCACTGAGTACCCCCATCTGCTGTCCTTCGATGCAGGTGGGGGCAGCACTCATAGGGCACCTGTGCTTAGAGGCTGCCCTCTCTGCCTAAGTTGTCTCAGGGAACTGCGGTTTGTACCTTCTGCCTTCCATGCTGCATCCAAGGCAGCAGTCCCTGCAGGGAGTCTCACCTGGTACCACAGCACTCAGATCCACTCCTGACCTCCTTCCTGCTGGCCACCTTTTGTGGCTGGCTCCACTTCCTTTGCACTGGGACGTGTTTCCTAGGCAGGAAATGTCACATTGTGGAAAAGGTTGCAGACCTCAGAAGCCGGCAGACCCCACTCTCTGGACCTCCCTTCTCTCACCTATAAAATGAGAACGATATCTCTACCAAGAAGAATCATGCTCAGAATGAAGTGTGGGTATGGAAACTGGCATCAGGGACTTACAGGGACCAATATCTTCGGCTCTCGGTTTGAGACCAACGTCACACTCATTTCTGATGAAATAAACCAGAATGCACGACTTGGAAAAGTGTTAAATGCCCTAAGAGTCTCTGGCTAAGCATGCTGGAGAACTTCAGGGGGTTGGAAAAGAGGACCAGATGGCGTGTCGCAGCAGATTACCTCTGCGCTTAGATCGTAGAGGAGGGCCTTTGCTGCGCCTCTGGCCTCAACGGCGCGGCAAGGAAGTGGATGACATGGGAGAATCTCTGCCATTCTGCCTGTGCGCTTCACTTTGCATTTGGTTGTTGGGACAAATCCAGAGGACCAGGAGGTACAGCTTCTCATGCCGCCAAGGACCCAGTGACCTTTGGGTGGACACTGGACAACACTTGGGGTGGGGAATCTGCTGTTGCAAGCTGTCAGGCTGGAGTTGTTTCTTTCCTTCCCTAAACGCTGATGTTTAAGACGCAGTTGTTCACGATGATAGGCCTGGCATCAGCGGCCCGGGGACCGCACTGACTAGTGCAGAGGGAGTGTTGAAGGAGGTGCGTGGCCCAGCAGCCCACCTCGGAGTTTGGTGGGAAGAACTGAGCAATCACTCAGTCAATGAGGTACCGGAAGTAGGGAGAGTAATTTTTTCAGTTTAAACTTTTATTGTGAGATCATTGTAGATTCACAGGCAAGAAATAATACACTGAGATGCTCTATACTCTTTACCCGTTTCCTGCCAATGATAACAGTTTGCACAACTCTGCTGATCCCGACTCAGTCAGGACTAAGTGTTTCCAGCCCCACGTTTCCATTTACAACCACACTGGCTTCCTGCAGCCCCACCCCCTCAGGCAGCCACTCGGGTGTTGCCCATTGCTCTGATTGTTATTACTTCAAGAATGTTACACGAGGTCTGGTGAGATAGCTCAGCTGACTAAGCGCCTGCTTAGGCAAGCGCAGGGACTGGGGTTCGATCCCCAGTACTACATGCTGTTCAGAACCCATCCCTTGGATCCAGTGAGCCGGCCATTGAATCTGGGCCTGGTGGTGCATGCCTATAATCCCAGCACTGGGGAGGCTGACACAGGAGGATCACTACAAGTCTGAGCTGCATAGTGAGACCCTGTACCACATACATAAATTGATGTAATCCTTTGGGATGGACTTGCTTCTCTGATTCCACATAATTCTACAGAGATTCATCCAGATTGTATGTATCAATTACTTGGTTTTTTTTTTATCACTGTGTAGTATTCCACAGTACAGATATACCAGGGTTTGTTTAATCCTTTACCCCTTGAAGTTTTCGGAGTTATTTTTAGTTTTTGATGGTTGTGAATACAATTTCTATAAAAATCCATGTACCAGTTTATTTTTTATTTTTTATTTTTTAGGGAAGGGTCTACAGGGTGTTCAGGGTCTCACTACTAGATCGGACTCATGTTGATTCTCCTGTTCATAGCCTCACTTGTGCTGTAGGCAGGTGAGTGCCATCACACCCAGTCTGAGTTGCTGTCTCAGCGCTCCCTGTGGCCAGGGCTGGCACAGCAGGCCCGGGGATCAAATCCCCAGCCCTTGTGCCTGCTTGCAGGTGTTTTAACCCACTGAGCTATTTGGCCAGCCCAATGCACCAGTTTTTGAAATTCTTTATTTCTCTGGGATGAGTGCACAGGAATATTGTTGGATCACATAATAGTTGCATATTAAATTTTGAAAGATCAGCCCAGGGAGATAGCTCAGTAGAATAAGCGTTTGCCTGACAAATGCAGGGTCCTGAGTTCAATCCCTGGTATTTTGAAAGATGCCGCCGTGCTGTTTTCCAGAGCAGCTGTGCCATCTTACAATCCCGGCCACAACATGTGAGAGCTACAGTTTCCTAGTACCTTCACCCACATTTGCTTTCATCATGGTCACTTATTTTAGCTGCTCAGACAGATGTGCAGCGAAATCCTACTGTAGTTCTAATCTGCATTTCCCTAATGGGCAATGATGTTGGCAGAATGTGTTTTCGTGGGTGTATGGTGACAGCATTTTATGTTCTTTGCAAATTTTCTAACTGAGTTGTTTTTATATTGTTAAATTTTAAGAGTTCTTCTAAGGATCGATGGTTAAATAGATGTTTGTAAATACTTTCTCTTCATCTGTAGCTTGTTTTTTTCCTATCAGTCATTCTATCTATCTGTCTATCTATCTATATTTGAGACAGGGTCTTGCTACATAGTTCAGGCAGTCCTTGAACACAATTGTGTAGTCCAGGTTGGTGGGATTTGTGCCAGCCTTTCTTGCCTCAGCTTCCCCCTAGCTGGGATACAGTCATGTGGCAGCTATGGTCACTATCTTCAGTTTATTTATTTATTATTATTATTTTTTGCAGAACTGGGGATTGAACTCAGGCCCTTGTGCTTGCTAGGGAAGCGCTTATTCCACTGAGCCATCTCCCCGGCCCCCCAACTTCAATTTCTTAATAACAATTTTAGAGAGTGAAATCATTTAATTTTAAGTCCAAATTGTCAAGTTTTCCTAGTGCAGATCTTGTAGTGTTGTACTTTTGGTGTTGAGTTTAAGAATTTATTGCTAAGGGTTAGAGCTCCCCCCGCCCCTTTTGGTACTGGGGATCAAACTCAGGACCTTGTGCTTACCAGGTGGACACTTAGGCCACTGAGCTACCTCTCCAGCCCCAGGCCCCAATATTTTTAACTGTGTTTCTTTTTTTTCTAAAAGCTTTATAGCTAATGTGAAATCCATGCCTATGATTCATTCATATGAAACTTCAATCCGGCTTCTTTTTCTCCTTTTCAGTCTGTGGACATTCAATTATTTCAGCAACGTTGGTTGAGGTGCTATTTCCTCCATTGAACTGCCTTTGCACTTCTGTCAAAAATCAATTGGGGGGGCCGGGGAGATGGCTAAGTGGAATAAGTGCTTCCCTGGCAAGCACAAGGGCCTGAGTTCAATTCCTAGTTCAAAAAAAAAAATCAATTGGGCCTTTTATATGGGGCTAGTTCTAAGCTTCATATTCTGTTCTTTTAACCACTGGTGTTTGTCTCACAATAAACAGAGCAAGATAATAAGTTCTGAAATCAGGAAGATTGATCCCTTTCACTTTCTTCTTCTTTTCCAAAACAGTCTTAGTGATTTTGTTTCTTTGTTTTCCACATAAATTTCAAAATAGTCTTATACATCTCTACCAAAAATTTTGCTGGGATTTGGTTGAGGATTTTATGCCAATTGTATACCAATCTGAAGAGAATTGTCCTTTTTCCAAGCTGAGGCTTTTAATTCACAAATATGAAATGTATCCCCCTTGATTTAATTCTTTCTTCACAAGTTTTTGACTCATGAGGTTGAACTTGTTTTGTGGATTTACACCTGAATATTTAATATTTTGATTGGTATTAATATTTTAATATTTCAGGCCAGCCAAATAGCTTAGTGGATTAAAGCACCTGCAAGTATGTGTATGGGCTGGGGGTTCAATCCCTGGGCCTGCTGTGCAGCCCCACCCCCGGGGCGTGCTGAGACAGCAATTGAGACTGGGCATACTGGCGCAAGCCTGTAATCCCAGCTCTTGTGAGGCTGTAAACAGGAGAATCACTAAGAATCTGATCTATTAGTGAGACCCTGAACACCCTGTAGAACCTTCCCTGAAATACAGAAAAAAAATTTAATATTTTGATCCAATATATTTATATGGAAAATGAAGAACCAAAATCAGGAGGATCATTTTTGGAAAGGAAGAATAAAGCGAAATGGATCAGTCTCCCCAGTTTCAAAACTTATTTTCTTGCTCTGTTTATCATGAGAGAAGAACACTAATTATTAAAGACACATAAATGGTGTCATTTTAGTTTTTAAGCCCATGTGTTTATCGCTAGTGTACAGAGATATGGTGATTTTTGTATTCACCTTGTACGCTGTATCATTGCTAAACTCACTAGTTCTAGGGGCTATTTGTAGATTTTTGGATTTTTTTTTAAGTATAACATTCAATTTATTATTTCTTTCTCAAGAGAGTTTTCTTCAGTCCACTAAGACTCAGCTTCCCTTCCATGGGCTTTGGTGGAGGTTGAGGGACAGCACCAGCAGGTCTAAATCGGGTGTAGGAGTTCGGTCCTTACGAGCTTCACGAGATCGATTTCTGACCACTTTGCTGTGAATGGTACAACTAACACAATAACGCACCTTCACATACAGCTTGGGAAGCACATAACCGTCAAAGACACTCGCTTCGGAAATGTCCCTGATGGCGGCGGCCTCCACTGTGTTCCAAATGACAAGCTTCTTAATAGCCTTATCCTTGGGTATGCACTGGGCACAGTTCATGCAGCGAATAGGCTGCACATGACAGTGGCCCTTTTTGGCACGACTGTTGTTCCTTCTTTTTTTCGTCATCTTGGAAAGGAGGACCTGAAAGAGATCTTTGGAATTTTATATATAGACAATAAGGTCATCAGCAAATTGGGAGAAATCTTCCCCTTCCCCCCCGCCCCTCCTGTATGAGGGTAACACTAGCTTCACAAAATGAATATTCTTCCATCCTCTGTTTCCTGGAAGAGACTGTGTAGAATTGGTGTTCATTCTTCACTCAGTATAACCATTTAGGTCTGCAGATTTTTAAAAAAGTTTTAAAATTATGAATGAATTGAGTGCTATTTAAATTGTCTAGTCATATTGGGGGAATTGCAGTCATTTGTGATTTTTTTTTTAAAGGCATTTATTCATGTTTTCTAACTAGTCAACTTTATGTGTGTAGAGTTGCCTTTAGGATTTCCTCATTACCTATTGTATCCACAGGGTTCAGAGTGATGTCTCCTGTTTCATGCTCCATATTGCTGGTTGGAGCCTGCTCTCTTCTTTTTCCTGCTAGCTCTGCCTCCAAACTTATGCCCCAACGCGACTTCCTTCAGTGGGGCGCCGCCTCCAGTAGCCGCCTGAGCTGAGAACTCACCAGCGGCTTAACCTGTGGATGAGGTCCTCGTCCTGCGCTGCAGTCACTTTCCTAGGTCCCAGCTCTGAGCGTTGCTGCAGGGAGGATCAAGCGTTCAATACAGGATACTTTCAGGAACTCTTCATATTTATTTCATTTATTTTTTCCCTTTATTTTTTTCTTATTCATGTATTTATTTAGTACAGGGTCTTGCTATGCAGCTTGGACTCATAGTGAGCCTCCTGCCTTAGGCTCCCCCTCGCTGGGATTACAGGCCTGCACCACCACACTCACCTTCAGGGCTGGCATGGTACACACCTCTTCTGGGGCCAGCACAGTATATGGTGCCAGGGATCGAACCCGGGTCCTTGTGCTTGCCAGGCAGGCTTTCAGATGCTGAACTGCCTCCCTAGCCCAGGAAGTCTTCATAGTTAAACCAGAACCAATTTCATTAATCCTTTAAAGAACTTCTTGTTTCATTGATTTTTGTTATTGCTTTTCTATTTTTAATATCACTGACTTACGATTTTTATTATCTCTTTCCTTTTTGCTTTGGGTTTATTTTGCCTTTCATTCTCTTGTTTTTGTTTTCTTTTTGAGACATGTTCTTGCTCTGTACCTCAGGCTGACTGTGAACTCCCTTTGTGGCTCAGGCTGGGCTCAAACTCGTGGGCATCCTCCTGCATCCCAAGTGCTGGGTTTACAGGTGAGCTCTAAGTGTAGAATATATATATTTATATATGTATCTCAGCACTTCTTTGTGTCCTACAATCATTGATGTTTTATTTCATTTCATTTAGTTCCATGTATTTTAAATTTTCTTTGACTCTTGGGTTATTTAGAAATATATTGTTTATTTTGCATGTTTAAGGTCTTCCTGGTATCTTTGTGTTAGTGATTCCAAGTTTAATTCCACTGTGGCCAGAGAACACATCCTGTATAATTTAAGCTTTCAGGTTGGTTCATTTAGGTCAACTTTTGTGGATGTTTCATGAACACTTGAAAAGAATCTGTACCTGAGTGAGTGTCCTGCAAATGTTAATCACATCCTTCTGGATGCGGACGGCCCTGTGTTCCCGTTCATTTGTTTCTGGTTTTTCTGTTCACTTGTTCAGTCAATCATTGTGGCGGGGCTGTTGAAATCTCCAGCTATCATTTTAGAATTGTTGATTTCCTCCTTCATTTCCGTCAGTTTTTGCCTTACACATTTTGTAGCCCTGGTGTTTGGTACATTCCCATTTAGGATTGGTACTTCTTTTTAGTGAAGCGATAC
>NW_004524643.1:3922909-3923761 GCF_000260255.1 Octodon degus
GTGTCTCTTTGTACCACACTAAAGTGACTATTACATTATATATGCAGAGCTAACGTAGACTACTGATGACATTCTTTTACCAGTTAGGATAAAGTGTAGAGTCATCCTCTCTCTTCATATCCGTTTATACTTCCCTATTTACAATATAATTGCCTTAAACAATCCCTGTCCATACATTAGGAAGCACATTAGAAAGTGTTAACAATTTTTGCTTCAACTTGCGGATATAATTTTAAAAGCTCAAGAGGAGGAAGAAACTGTTGCACTCTTCCGTAATTTTGCTTATTGTGTTTCTTTTTCTATCTTGATGTTTCAGAATTCTTTTTATCATTTCCTTGTTGCTTAGGGAGGGAGAAGGGAAAAAAGAGATGGTCTTTCAGTTATGATTTTAGGAGAGGACTGCTGGTGACAAATTCTCTTATTTTCCCTTCACCTGAAATTGTCTTGATTTTCTCTTCATTTCTGAAGAATATTTTC
Organism: Octodon degus; assembly: GCF_000260255.1. Classification (NCBI taxonomy): domain Eukaryota; kingdom Metazoa; phylum Chordata; class Mammalia; order Rodentia; family Octodontidae; genus Octodon; species Octodon degus. The sequence continues at coordinate 3,923,387 of NW_004524643.1, forward strand.
ACTGTGTGAAAATCTCTGGGATACTAGGTTTTCCTAAAACCAGCTCTTGGAAAATACTTCACTCCTTCCTTTGGGCCTCTGTAATTTTTTGGAACTCCAGTAACATGAGTGATCAGTGTTTGGTCATAGTTTCATGATTGAAGTTTCTCTCCCTTTTTCTTTCTTCTCTTATTAATCAGGTTGGGTAATTTCTTTCCCCTTATTTTCCACCTCACTGATTAGCCCCCTTTCCATCCACTCTGTTCTGCTCTCGGGTCTGTCCACAGAGGCTTTAATTTTCATTATTGAAATTTTCAGTTGCTGAATTTCCACTTCCACATCTTCTGTGTCTTTCTTAAGACTCTATTTCTTTTTTGGCGGCTTTTTATTTTTTCA
>NW_004524643.1:3931546-3936956 GCF_000260255.1 Octodon degus
CATACTTAGTATTTATTTCATCTTGGGATTGGCTTTTTCTTTTTTTTGTACTAGGCATTGAGCTTAGGGCCTTCACATTGAGTGACATTGCCAGACTTTTTAAAAATTGGAGATTTTGCTAAATTGCTCAAATGCCCAGACTGCGCTCAAACTTGTGATCCTCCAGCTTCAACTTCCCAGAGTCCTGGGATTGGAATGTTTGGTGTATCTTTTCTTCATTCAGACTGAGATTTCCTGGTTCTTGGTTTGACAAGTGATTTTTTTTCAGCTGGAAATTGGTGTCATCCTGGCTGGGCTGTTAGGCTGCTCTGATTTTTATGTGTCAACCCCACTGGGCTCAAACAGATTGTAAATCCTTACTTCTGGATATGTCTGGGAGGATGTTTCTAGGATAGATTGGTGGTAGACTGAACAAAAACGATCCAGCCTCAGTGTGGATAGGCACTACTCAATTTATTGAGAGCCTAAATGAAATACGAAGGCAGAAGAAGGGCAAATCTCCGTCTTTATTCCCTAGCTAGGATTTCCATGTTCTCTTGCCTTTGGATATCAGAGCTTTTGGTTTTCAGGGATTTGAACTTGGACTGAACTGAACCACCAGCTTTCCTGGTTCTGGAGGCAGATTGTGGAACTCTAGGCTTCCAGAGTCACATGAACTAATTCCTGTAAAGAGCACCTAGGCGGCTACATGTCTTTGTCTTATCAGTGCAGTTTTTCTGGAGACTCAGGGCTGGTGACGTGGCTGTTACAGCCTCATGCTCAACATTGGCTGGCGGAGTGGGGCTGTGCCATGGTTTTCTTCTTTCTAATGTGTTATTTGGCTGGAGTAGAGTACTTATGGTCTAAAAATTTTTCTTTTAGTATGCTGATCTTTTCATGATTCTTCTATAGAGAGAGCAGGGGCTGGGGAGACAGCTCAGTAGAATAAGTACTTGCCTGGCAAGAGCAAGGGCCTGAGTTCAATCTCTGGTTCTGCAAAAAGTATATAGAGACACCAATCTTTTGTTGTCTGGACCTTTTGGAATGTTTAGGCTTTTGGCTGCTGTAGCCCCATGTCTAGGACATAGGCACAAGTAAAATATCAGATGTTGTGGTTTGGATTTTTCTGCAAGGGAAAACAATATAATACAGGACATGTCATGTAATATTTTTTTATAATGAATCATCCAAAAAATAATATGTAGGAGTACAGGAAATCTGTCCATATACTGAAGACTAAAGAATCCAGCTGAGGGTCTGGATCCTAATATCCTGCATAAGTCCGGCTGAAAACCTGGAGCTCATAACAATGCCTCCTACAAGTCCAACTAAAGGCCTAGAGCCCACGACCAAGTCTCATGTAGGTTCCCTTCTTGGGTCTATGCTGGAAAGGCCCAAAGGTCAGTGGTGGAAGGTAGAAGTCTATGCCAGCAGGATGATGGATCTAAGGCCAGCCAAATAGCTCAGTGGATTAAAGTGCCTGCTTAGGCAGATGCAGGGGCTGGGAATTCAATCCCATGCATGCCCCGCCCCTGGGGCACACTGAGATAGTGATTGAGACTGGATATGGCAGCCAACACCTGGGAGGCTGTGAAAAGGAGGATCACTATGAGTCTGATCTACAGAGTGAGACCTTGTAGACCCTGTCCTAAATACAAGAAAAAAAAAAAAAAGAGGATGATCAGTCTGTGCCCGCAGGCTGAGGAATCTGAATCGGAGCTGGAAAGCAATGCTCAAGATGAGGACCAGAGCTCTCCCAAAATGAACTGTAATCATTCCCAGTGACAGTGAAGGTCCTGAGCTCCTCCAGTGACAAGAATAGCCAAAAAGTTCATCAGGAAAGCCAGCGTGATGAGGTCCCCTAGCAGAACAGCCCAAGAAAGCAAGCCAGCAGCTTCTAACAGCTCCAACAGCTTCTCCAAACGCCTTGCCTCCCAGCATTCCAACAGCTCCTCTTGCTCTGCCGTTAGGTTGCTGGCAACAGCCCTCAGGTGGGCCTCCCACAGCTAGCACCACGCTAATTTAATTCAGCTAGGTGCAGCAAGTTGCCCACCAGTTAGCTCTCCATCTCTACTGGTCACCATCTTATTCTTTGATTTTAGATTCTCTACTAGTTTGCCTACTTCTCTCCAGCTATGAAACTTGCCTTTAGTTGTTTTTTTTTTTAAACATAATGTCGGGGGTTTTCAGTTATACGTAGCAGAAAGAATAGGGATGGCGCACTCTCTCCATATTTCCTGAAGAGGAAGTATTCTTTTCTGGTTAAGGGCATTAGGATTCAGAAGACACTGATGGCAGATCCTGATTCCAGTGAACAGCATTCACCTCTGCCATGAAGCACTCACCGAATGCCCGCCCATGACACTTGTCCTGGGAGACCCCAGTCACCTCACATCTGTAGCTCACATAATGGCCCTTCTGCTTGCTTAAGTGATCGGGATTTTATATACTTTTTTTTTTCCCCTCACAGAATTGACTTCTACAAGAGCAGAACTTTCTAATGCTCAGCTGTTTTCTAATGAGGAAAAACATCCCTGGAGAATGGGACTCCTCATCCTTGGAAACATCCAAGCGAAGGCCGAAAGTCCTAGGGTGGGAAGGAGGTAGCACTTGACAACTTCTGAGTCCTTTTCAGATCTAACTGTGAGTTCACTTGCTTTTTGGAGAGTGAGGTGAGGAAGAGCCTCCAGAGAACAGAGGTGAAGTTTCCTTTTCTGTGGTCCCTGTCCTTAGGCTGGCCCACGTGTCCTGCGGTTTGCACATAGAATATTCAGTTTGTGGCTGGATGGCCGAGCTAGCCTAGGGGCTCAGTGGTTTGCATGGAAACCAGCTGAATTCTGTGGCTAGGTGCAGGCAAGAGTTGGCTGTGCATTTGGGGTACAGGCTTGACACCACCTCTGTGCCCTCTACCTCAGCCCCATTCATTGCATAATACTTAACCCATGACAGCAAAGACAGGCTGGTTTAAAATCAACAGCATGGCAAATATTCTCCAAGAACGTGTAAGGACTTACCTTGCTTCCTTCTTTGGCATGGGACAGTTGGTGTCTCCTGGTTCTCTTTAAGGCACGAGGGTCAGATAGAGACCCAGGGCTCAGATTTAAAGATTTAGAAGTCTATTAGGGAGGAGGGGAACCAGGTGGTAGAAAGAGCTGGCTCAGCACTTTCCCTCTCTGCCACACGCAGACATTAGCTAATTAAATGAGCCCATTAGGGAAAGAACACTGAAGAATCTTTGCAGAAGCATGGAAGATCTCTGAAGGAAAGAAAGTTTTCTGAGTGGGAGAGGGAAGCAGGGCTCTTGAGGGGAAAGGCATCTCTTCAACATGCCTTCTGCAGAGGAAATAAAGAACCTACTATGTTCCAGGCACTTTCACACAGGTTACTTCAGTAAGTCTCATGGCAAATGGGCATGCTGGGTCATTGTTACACCCATTTTCAGGCAAGAAAACAGGCTCAGAGAGGTTAATCCCTTTCTGAAGACACAGATGGCAAATAGCAGAGCCATGAGTTACATGCAGCTTCGTTTGTCTGATTCCAGAGCTCATGTTTTCGCCGTCCCACCATTCTGGCATGGCTAGGAGGAGCGGCACGAAGGGACAAAGTCTTGGAGATTTTCTTTCGCGGTACCAGGCTTGGGAAAATCAAAAGAGGAAATGACCACGTATTTTTCCGGTTTACTTACACCTCGGTTTTTGCGGCCATCGTTCCTCCTTGCATTTCCGACTTCCTGTCTGTGATCTTGGGCATGAAGGATGTCCTGAAGCAGCTGGCAAGTCAGGGCCCCGTCTGGAGAGGAAGCTACATACTAATTTTAACAGGGAAAGTTGAATAGAGAGGATGGTGATAGGTAAACGTGGAATGAAGTAATAAGAGGTTGGCTAGCAAAGAGGAAAGAGAACATGAAGGACCACAGGAAGGGCAGGAGGAGGGGCTGGGAAGATAGCTCGGCTGACTAAGTGTCTGTCTGATGGGCACAAGGACCAGGGTTCAGTCCCTGGTACTGCTTGCCATGCTGCTGAAACCGGTGTGGTGCCTGTAATCTCAGCGCTGAGGAGGCCGAGACAGGAGGATCCCTAGGAGTCTGAGCTGTGTAGTGAGGCCCTGTACCAAGTAAATAAATAAGAGTAGAAGGAGGAGCAGCCACCATGCCCTGGTGGCTATAAAGAGCGCTCAAAGAAGACAACTCCCAGGCTTGTGATCTAGACCTTGGGGGAGAGGCTGTGGCTGTGGCTCACTGAATGGCAGAGAGGTTGCTGAAGTGCTGGGCTGGTGACGCTTGCTGGATCTTTGCCCTCTAGGGGAGCAGGAAAGCTACTGAGCAGGACACATCCTGAGAGAACTGTAGAAAGAAGCTGTTGGCGGCTCGGTATTAAGTGCACTGGAGAAGCCTGCACCAGGGGAACGGGGGGCACTCATAACTTTCTAAGAGGTCAAGACCTGGACATGGGAAGAAGGGGGCATCCTTTAGCTTCTCCTGCCAATGTCGTGACGCCAGAGGGAAGGGGAAAATGTTTGAAAAACCTCTCTGTCCTTTTATAGAGCACAAGGGCAAATTTGGAGCTGAGAGATCACACACTAATAATTGGCCAGTGAGGGACTCCTGGTGACACCTGACCCAGTTTGTCTAAAAATGTCACCCTTATTCTTGATGGACATTTTTTGGATAGACAACATATTGTTTTCTTAACACATAAAATTGCTGTCTTACTGGCTTTTGATTGTTCTTTTGTCTTTCCCTCCAATATATTCTAAAGATTCTTTACCTTTGGTGTTTCGTAGATTAGCCATGATATGTCTGAAAGCAGACCTTGTGAAGTATTCTGGCTAGAATTTGCTAACTTGGAGGATGTATATATTGATTTTAGAAAAATCTCAGCAATTAGTTTGTGTGTGTGTGTGTGTGTGTGTGTGTGTGTGTGTGTGTGTTAGTAGAGTCTACCAGGTTCTCACTATATAGGTTGGACTCATAGTGATCCACCAGTGTTCAGTCTCCTAAGAGCTGGGATTACAGGCACATGTCAACACCCTCAGAATCACTGTCTCAGTGCACTGCAGGGGCAGGGCCAGCATGGCAGGCCCAAGGATTGAACCCTGGCCACTGTGTTCTACCTAAGCAGGCTCTTTGATTCGCTGAGCTATTTGGCTGGCCCTCAATCAGTTCTTAAGATAGCATCATTTTGCAGGTGATGGATTATTTTTTCCTGCATCCTAGTTGTTTTTAAGAGATCCTTTCTTACCTTTTCACTAGCTGCTCCAGCATCTTCAAGATCTGAAATTCTGTCTTCACTTTCACTTAAACGGTTTTGCAAGCTTGTGATTGAGATTTTAATTTCCTCTATATCTCTTTGACTCTGTTTCATGCGATCTATTTCTTTCCTGTATTGCTCATTCAAGGAATCTGTCATTTTTCTAATCTCCTCTATTTTTT
>NW_004524643.1:3937426-3944767 GCF_000260255.1 Octodon degus
TTATGGGTGGGCTTGGGGTCTGAGATTGCATTTTGCTCCTTCTTGTTGTCATTTTATGTGGCACTGTCTTCTGACCTTTGTTGTAGATCTTTGTTGCAGTTATAACTTCAGCACCTACTGAAGCTCAGGTGCAGATCTACAAAGTTTGGATTTATCCAGCTGTGCCAGGCTTGGGTCTGGCTGCTGTGCTCAGCTCCTTCCTGCTGCTGCCCTTGGGGGTGAACCTGTTGTGTCTCTCTGGCAAGATGTTCTGCTCCTGGACTAGCTGGGTGGTTCTGTCCCCTACATTCTCTGCAGGGATTACAGCTGAAGGGTTTCACCCCAGGTCTGTATGTCAGGCCTGAGCTGAGTCTGGAGGGGACAAGGTGGAATAGAGGGGAGAGGCAGCTCTCTCACATACTCACTGGGCCTGGACTAGGACTGGATCTGGGGGTTCCCGGAACACAACAGAAATTCTTACTCTGTGGGCGGGGTGTGGGGGGGTATTACGGAGTGATGGGGGGTGTCCCAAGAGGGTGAAAGAGGGTGTCACCCACGCTGCGCCTGGGCTGGGACCAGTAGGTCATGCCGGCACGGGGTAGCGGGAAGCTCTCCCACACACTCATTGGGCCTGGGCTAGGACTGGATCTGGGGGTTCCCGGAATGCGGCAGAAATTCCCACTGGGCAGGTGGGGTAGGGGAGGTGCTGTGGAGTGGTGGGGGGGCGTCCCAAGGGGGTGGAAGAGGGTCTCACCCCCCCCCCCACTTTGGGTCGGCCAACATCTTTGTCGTTTGTTTCCTGTAAACCACCAGGACTGAAGCTGAAGGTCACCTGAGTTTGACAAATGCCCTCAAGGAAAATTGGTTACTGTGTTCTCTGTAGGCTTCCACCGTTGCTTACTGTTGGGCCTCTGAAGATTTTTTTCCACTTTCTTCTTTGCTCATTTATCTTCTGTGCTTTATTTAGCACTATAGGAAAGTTAGTCAGAATACCTAATCTGCTAGAGTAAGAGAAACGATTGTTTGAGGGTGGTCACATAGAACACCACCCTCAGTTCTTCCAGTCATTTAGGGGTTATTAGCTCAATATTTAGCCCTGGAAACTGAGGCTCGAGGGGATTGACTACATAGATAGCAAGAGGCAGATAAACAAAAAAGGGGATACAGATGAATGATCATTTTGTATCTGTGTATTCAAAATGGTTAGGATAGATATATAGTTACATTCTCTTAATGAATAGAGGGATTTGTTCTAATAGTGTTTGTAAATAGGATGTCATGTCCACATCTTGTACAGCAAATAGCCACTAGGAAAAGAATATGCAATATGTTAATTATTGAAACTGCCCTACCAATTTGATTTGAAACTGTCTCGTTGCTATTTTTTTCTCAATAAAATTATGGGAAAAAAAAAGGAATGGGGTTAAGTCTATGCCTTTTGGTTACGTGTCATTTTCTGTTCTCTCTAGCATGCTGCACCAGTTCCCTGGTTTTTCTCTGTTTATTTAATGCAAATTTCTGGAATCTTTAGGATTTGGGCTGTTCCTAAATCTAAGAAGTCCAATGAAATTTCAGGAGGAGGAGAAGAAGGAAGGGGCGGGGAGAAGGAGGTAGAGGAGGAGAAAGAAGAGGAGGAGGAGGAGGAAGAGGAGGAGGAGGAAGAGCAGGAGGTTTACTTTATTTTCCCTCTCCCTTGACCAAACACGTCTGAGGACATTCACTTTCACAGAGGTGGAAGAGCCAGCTAGGACTGACCGAACTGATACATGATCTCATGTTCAGGGCACTCTGCTGCTCCATATGGTTTAAAGGATGCAGTCAACATTCTAGAGTCTGTTTGGGAGCAGCACGCTCAGTGAGAGCAGGCCCTTTGGGAGGCCTTTCCCTTCTTTCTCTTCTCTTTGTCTTTTTTTTTCACATTCTACATTTTATTTACATTTTAAGACTAATCTCAAAATCGCATATCCATACACCTATTTCCTTTTGTTGATTTCACCTAAACTTAAATGTGTGGTTGATTTAACAAAGACTGTAAACAAATATTTACCATGTCTGTTACATGTAAGACCCAGGAACAGATTTTGCCAGAAATTCATCGATCTCTCCTCCAACTTTTTTATTATAAATACAGGCATCAAAACAATCCTGAACATGTTTTTGTTACTACTAGTAGTCAGCGCCTACACTGCTTCAAAGATTAACACAATTGGTGACCATATTCATTGTGCCTGCTACTTTGAACAATTTCAAACTGCAGCTCTTTCACTAAGTGAGATGGGTAAGCCTGCCATTTGTTTTTCCTTCTTGAGATTTTACTTTTCAGAAACACCTGTGTCCACTGACATCTGCCAATTCCTCCCGTGCTTTCATCTTGCAAACCTGAACCTCCGTGGCGTACTCCAGGTTCACGCTGAAATGACAGCGCCTCAACAAGAGAAAGACAAGCTGTACTGCATTTTTCCTCCTGTTACCTGAAAACATCATGGGTAAACATTTATTAAATATATTCTGACAGATGTCCAGGTCACATTTATCAGCTGGAATTCTTTTACTTAATGTGTGGGTATTTTGCATTGTTATATTTAATCAAGACATTAATATGAATAGAAGGCTGTTGATTTAAGACAAATTTGAGATCCACTAAAACTAATTGCTGTATGTTTGTCCTTGTGGTGGTTGTGGAAGCTTCATATTTTCTTTGGACATCATTAGATGTCTTAGCTCTTGAAGCACAACGTTAATGCTCCATAAATTTTGCCATCTTGCCAACACTGGTGTGCTGCGTACCTCCACCATTCCACTGGAATTATTTATTCCATTCATATTAATTTTTGTTACAAATCTAACTCATGGAGGAGCTTCTGGGTATTTAGTCCTCATTGTATTTTCAGCCTATGTATTCTGTTCTCATAATTTGTCCTTGGCGGCCCAATAATCAGGCCTGTCCACCTCGTGTCATGTCTTCATGATCTTCAAGGCCCCAGCTAGCTGCATCATTGCCTGCTCCTCTTTGTCCTTCTTCAAGTTCTTCCAACAAGCAAAAATTAGGAGGAACTTGAACTCCTGTGGAGACCCCTGTCTTCTCCTACAGCCCCTTCTCATTGTCTTTCTTTTCTACCCAACACCCCTGTCTCTTACTAGAGAATTCAGAATAAACTCCAAGGACTACGTGTTTGTGTCAAACACACATTGACATTGAAAACATTAGAAGTAGATCTTTTTTTTATTTTAGAGAAAAGTAAAAAAGAAAACCCAATATAAACAATGAAACAATTTCAAAATGAGGTCATAGGAAATTAACAATGGTTATTATATTACATATTGCTATCTTCAAAGTTGTTGCTCAGATTACAAGACACAGGTGTGCAAAACTAGAAGTACATATTCTGTACTTCTCCTAGATCTGGAAAGAACTGGGACCAATTAAAAGTGAACTTTTAAAAGAACATCTTGTATGCCAGGCTTCAGCTGAATGTCGCCGCAATTGCCTGAATTATAACTATCAGGAAAAAAAAATGCATTCTAATTATGGAAATGCCATTTGCAGGAGTTCCTTCTGCCTGAAACCAGCTTAAAATATGACTACCACCCACCTCTTACCTCTATGGCATCTCTCAATAGCAAGTCTATATTGGGGGGTCAGGGGGAGACAATGTATCATGGTGAGACGATACCCCTATCTAAGTTTGTCCTTGACTCCATCATTTATTGGCTGTAAGAGCTTGAGCTAAGCAATGTAGCCTGTAAAATGAAGATAATATCTACTCCCTGAACTTGTTATTAAGAATTAAGAAAAGGACAGGTGAGTATGAAAGTGTGTAGGTCTTGGCCTGGCACATATCGGGCTACTAAATGGAATGGGGTAGGATGGAGGAGCAAGGATGATATACACAGCGTGAGACGCTCATTTTGGACAGGGGTGGTGCGCTCCATGCAGGAGGGGTTGAAAGCCAGCCTGAATCTTCTCAAAGAATCTTGAGCCTCCCTTTCCACTAATGGGAAGATGTCCATTCTTTGATTTTGCCAATCCCCGCCTTTCTCCCCTGAGGGTACTGAGTGTTGTCTACCATGACAGAGTTTTCTGTTGCTCCACCGTCTGGATCAATTTCTTCCAAGAGTGAATTTATTGGAAAGAGTTTTCCATGACTCCAGACACTCGCCAAGTAGTGTCTACAGACTAGGTAGGAATGTCTTAAAATTATACATTTCCTTAGATTTCACCTGAATATGTAGATGCTTTTGTGGAAAGGAAAATACTTATAGGCAATGGTAGATTCAGAAAGAGTCTTGCAGAATTGTGTTTTCCTGGACATTAAATAATAAAATTACCATCACTGAGTATAGATGTGGGCCTGAGAAATGTTTGTATACCATCCTAGAAATACCAGGACAAAGAACTCGCATCTTGGGGGAAACTTGCCACTCCCTCCATCTGCTGGACAGATGCTGAGGGAGGTGATGTTTCCAGGGAGGCATCTTCCTGAAGGACTGCTATGTCCCAGCTGCGTCTTCAGATACTTTACTCCACATCTCTGGCAGGCTGAGTGTTGGGCACATGGAGGTGAACCCTTCCATCCCCGTTTCCCGGGTGGCCTTTGTGTTTGTCCTGTGCCGTGGGGCTGGTCATTGTGGACACAGGCAGCTCAACGAGGATCATATGAGTAGGGAGCAGGCAGGCAGGGAAAAGGAACAGAGGAGGGAGCGAGCGTGCAGAGGGGTACACTGTGACAAGCACTTCTGAGAGGGAAGTTTCCCTCTCTCCCTCTCCCTTCCCTTTTCTTCCTCCCCTCCCTCTCCCCTCCCTCACCCCTCGCTCACCCCTCCCTCATCCCTCTGCCCCTCCTCCTCCCTCTTCCCCTCCCCCTCCCCCTCTCCCTTCCCCCTCCTTTTCCCTCCCCCTTTCCTCCTTCCCTCTCCTTTCCCCTTCTCCGTCTCCTCCCTCTCCTCCCTCTTCCCCTCCCCTCCCCTTCCCCCTTCTCTTCGCCCTCCCTTCCCCATCCTCCCCTATGCAAAGACAGAGACAGAAACATCTGCCTAAGGGTCTGGAAAAGAACCCTTACCAGAAAATGACTCTACTGATCTTGCTATGGGTTTTGTAGCCTCCAGTACTATGGAAGATAACCTGCTGCTACTTTTAAAATTTTTTTTTTTTTTTAGGGAAGGGTCTACAGGTGTTCAGGGTCTTACTACTCATAGTGATCTGCCTGTTTACCGCCTTCCAAGAGCTGGGATTGCAGGTGTGCATCTTCATGCCCAGTCTCAATTGCTGTCTCAGCATGCCCTGGGGGGCGGGGCCGGCACAGCAGACCCAGGGATCGAATCCCTGGTCCCTGCGCCTGCTTGCAGGTGCTTGAATCTGCTGAGCTATTTGGCTGGCTCTTTGCTACTTTTTGATAGCTTAGTTTTAGTCTGGTCTGTTGGATTCCTCAACAGTGGCTGAGAATTTAGTTTTCTGTCTCCATCATCTCCTTGTGTGGCACACACTTCTTTTTTTGTGGTCTTTTTGAGGCAGGGTCTCAGTGTATAGTTCAGGCTGGCCTTGAGCTCACTTTGTAGCCCAGGATGGCTACAGACCCACAGTGAGCCTCTTGCCTCAGCCCCCCCAAGTGCTGAGATTACAGGTGTACACCCCCGTGGATGGCTTGTGACACACATTTTTGTGCTTCCCCCCTCCTTCCTGGATATTCATATGATAATTTTGATTTAATCAAGATTCAGCATTTATACAATTATGTAAATTTTATGTGGAGCAGAGTCATCACTTGATCTTTCTTGCACTCCTTGTTCTCTGTGGAATTTATAATTATCTGACATTAAAATTTTTACATGGTTTTCTTTGTACTTATTACTAATTCAACTCATGAACCCTCCCCCAGATTTCTAAATCCCTCGCAGTAGGTTCAAACATGCAGTTATTTATCAGCGTCTTCCTGGAGAAGTTGCTTAGGAAACTTCTTCTTCTTCTTCTTCTTTTTTTTTTTCAAAGTTTTATTGATAAACAGCAATGAGACAGTTTCAAATCAAATTGGAAGTACAGTTTCAACAAATAATACACTGCATATATTCTTCTTAGTGGTTAATTGCTGTACAAGATGCGGACTTGAGATCCTATTTACAAACACCATTAGAACAAATCATTCTATTCATTAAGAGAATGCAACTATATATCTATCCCAACCACTTTGAATACACAGATACAAAATGGACATTCATAGGCATACCCCATTTGTTCTAAGTTCCGTTATTGAATATTATAGGTGTGTAAACTCAGGGAAACTTCTGACCTATTTAGACCTCTACACCTGCTGCATAGATACCAAATCATCCTTTATCAGCATCCTAGAAGTCTCCTCGCCTCTCCCTTACATTATTCCCTAAGACCTCTTGCCATCTTCTTTCTCCACTTACTCCCCTTATTTAGTGTAGTGTATACTGAGGTGTCTTTCTGAGAAAGGATTGATCGGAGGCATTGTTTTCTTTTTAAAAAAAAAAACTTAGCGTTATGGCTTGTGTCCAGATGTTCCCCAAAGCTTCACTCAGTCATAGGTGAGGCTTCTCCATAGATGCCTAATGTAAAGTGTGCAATGCTGGGATTGATTCATGGGCTGGTGCTAGGCTCAAGGGCACTAGGACTAAGGGTGGGAGTGACTCCCGCCCTAAGTAGCCGGGGTCAGATAAAAGGGTGGAAAGATACTGTCACACTCTCCTGTTGCTCTGCTAGGGGCCGTGGTCTGTTTCCCCTCTCCCATGCCACCCAGCTGTGGAGCCAGCAGATTAGGGACCGAACCGTCCACAGACTGGGAGCTGAGTAGTCTTTCCACTTACAACTTTGGGGGAAGGGCATAGGGTCTCATCAAGGAGAAGGGTAACTGAGATTCTTAGTAAGACAGTTTTTAACATTTTTCTTTCCCATTTATTTGATATTTTGAATGTGTATAGATTTTTTCCTTTAAGAGTCTAAAGTCATTGCCTTGTTCTCTCCTAGATTTCAGTGTTGTGATTGGGACACCCCATGTTAGTACAATTTGGATGTATCACTGTGTTTATAATCTTTCTCCTTCCCTTATCTTCTCAGCAACTTCGGGTAGTTTTTGTTTTGGTTGTTCCAAAAGTTCAGATGTTGGGCTGGGGAGATGACTCAGTAGAATAAGTGTTTCTCTGGCAAGCACAAAAGCCTGAGTTCAATCCCCAGTTCTGCAAAAAATACAAAAACAAAAGTTCAGACATTTTCCTTTAAAACTTCTTAAAACTCAAGTCTTTCAGCTCCAGCATATTTTCTTCTTCTTCTTCTTCTTCTTCTTCTTCTTCTTCTTCTTCTTCTTCTTCTTCTTCTTCTTCTTCTTCTTCTTCTTCTTCTTCTTC
>NW_004524643.1:3944907-3947162 GCF_000260255.1 Octodon degus
AGTGTATTTGGTTGTTGCAGGGTCTCACTATGTGACTTGGACTCATAGTGATCCTCCTGCCTTCAGCCTCCTCAGTGCTGGGATTATAGGTGTGCGCCACTATGCCTGGACTCTGGCCCGCTCAGCCCACCCTGGGGGTGGCACTAGCACAGAATGTGGTGCTGAGGATCGAGCTGCAGCTCCTCCGCTTGCCTAAGCTTCCCTATCCAATTGCTTTAGTATCTCGCCAGCCCCCACATTTTTTAAGCTTTTAAAGGAATGTTTCTTGTATGGAAGGAGAAAGATGGAAACAAAGCTTTTGTAAATGGGAAGAAGAGGAGGAGTTTCAGATGGAGGAAGAGATGAGGGGAAACAGAACTAAGATATAATATGTGCAGGGACAACATCCCTATGATGAATGTGGTCAATATGCATGATAAGTATATACAATTAAAAATAAAGTTTAAAAAATGTCAGGGGCTTGATAGTCTAAGTGCCTGCCTAGCAAGTGCAAGGACCTGGGTTTGATCCCCGGTACCACGTGCCACGATGGCCCTGGAACTCCAGGTATACCATGCTGGCCACTAAAACAAGGTGTGGTGGGGCATACTTGTAATCCCAGGGCTGGGGAGGCTGAAAACAGGAGGATCACTATGAGTCAGAGCTGTGTAGTAAGACACTGTACCAAATACATAAAATGAAAAAAATTAAAAAATAAAGGGTCAATTCATAAGACCTGGTAGTTGAAAACAAGATATTCTGGATTTACAAAGGAAAAAGTGGTAGAGTGATTATCAATGGATTTTGGAATGTTTTCTTTTGCCTGGGTCAACTCTGTTTGCAGGTTGTTTTTCACTGTCTGTGTTAGTCTGCGCTATAGTTGGATTATTAATATCCCCAAAAGCCCATGTGTTAACACCTTGGTCTCCAAGTGGAACTACGAGGAGGTAGGAACTTTAAGAGCAGAGGCCTGGTCATCGGAAGGGTGCCCTTGAGGGTAAAGTGGACCCCAAGCCACTCCTCCTTCCTCTTCTTTTGCACCTTCCCCACAAGGCAGAGAGTTTGGCTGCGCTGTGTGCTCCTGCTGTGTCGTGTTGCCACTGGCCCAGAGCAATGGGGCCATCAGTCACAGACTGAAACCTCCACAGCTGTGAGCCAAAATAAATCTTTCCTCTTTTTAACTTGATAGTCTCAGGTATTTATTATTATTATCATTATTTTATAGTAACAGAAAGCTGGCTATGATAGTCTGTCTCCAGCCAGTCCTCATGGTGAGGACTCAACACCTCTGGGTCTCAGCATTGGCTAATTTTGCCAGCTGTTCAGTTGGGTCTCTTCACGTCATAGATTTGGGCCTTTTTCCAAGACTGGTCATAGTTTTCTGGAGAAGAATTTCCAGGCTCCTGGCTGGAGGGTGTGAGCCTGGTGGATAGCAGTCCTTGGAATCCTTTTGGGAAGAGACCTGGGGAAGGTTTCAACTTTCCTTCTCCTGCTTTTTAGTTTCAACTGTAACTGGTATTCCTTAGTCTAGGTGTCCTGGACCTGTGCTGTCCAGTACAGTAGTCTCATAGCTCAGTGACACACGTACTGCCTGGCAAGCTCAAGGTCCTGGGTTTGAATCCTGATACTGAAAGAAAAAAAGACCCTGCTCCTATGTTTGGGCTGGGGATATAACCCAGTACGGTAGCCTCTACCCATGTGGGGGTAATAAGCACTTGAAATGTGGCTAGTCTCACTGAGAAACTAATTTAAAATTTTTTATTTTAATTCAGTTGTTTCTTCAAGATGCATATTATCTCAGGATTGGGAAGTTTACAAATTTTGGAAGGATTTAGGTATGTGGATCCACTTCTTCAACTATAGATCTTATGACATCAAGTGTATGGTTGTTGTGTGTCAATTAAAAAAAAAGACTTAAAGTAAGGTTAATTTTACCTGTCTTTTCAAAGCATGGGTACTAAAAATACTTAAAATTATGTGTGGGACTTGCATTGCCTTTCTGTGAGCAGTGCCATCCGAGAGTCTGGTGACGCTGCTCCAGCGAGGAGGGGCATCTGGTCTTGGCTTCAGAAGCAGCGCCCACCCCTTGATTCCTTTCTGTACCCCAGCCTCAGCCTAGGTGCCTTCTGAGCTGCAGATTGTGTGGGTCTAGGCTTCACTCACTTTCTGGCTGGCATCCAGCGTCCTTGAGCTTGCTTGTGGATTGCGAAGTGGTTATCTGTTGTCAGGGTTCTGAGTTAATTGCTGTCTAACTTTTTCATCTTTTACCTTTGTCT
>NW_004524643.1:3947262-3980681 GCF_000260255.1 Octodon degus
ACAGTTGATTTATGATGTTTTAGGAAGGAGCAGAGATAAATTGCATGCATTCAATCCACCATCTTGAACCAGAAGCCCTGAATAGCCTTTGAGTCTGCCTCTTGATCTATCCAACTTTGTTCCTCCTCATTTCTTAAGAGGAAGACTGCATCAGTCTTCTACCAGCTGGAGCTGTCAGCCTGCTTCCAGCTTTTCCCCATGCAAAGCTGTTTTCTGGGCTGCAAATCTGATTATGTTGCTTCTTTGTCTAAAATCCTTCAACAGTTTCCAACACACAAACACAGCACTCAAACTGCTTAGCATAACCAGAAGAGATTCCCTGTGGGGTGAACTTCTGCAGCTCTCTGCCTTATCTGCTGTACCACTCACTACCCCGCACTCCAGTGAGGTAAAACATACCACTCTCTCTCTCCATATATATATTATGTTCATGCATATAACATAGAATTTAATGTATCTACATGTGCACAACATCCTATTCAAGGCATATACATGTATATAACATGTCATCAGTGCAGTACCATCATGTACTATGCAGTATAACATTGGATGCACACACATGCATGTGCCACACCATTAGAGGTATACACATGTATACACCATGTCATTCAGTGTACATCAGTGTATATGACATGGCATTCAATGCATATACCTGTATGCAGTGTACAGTTTACATACATGCAACATGTAGCCTAATACAATATGCATATTACAAGGCACTTAATATTTGTGCATGTATATGACATACCATTTAATATAAATACAAATATACAGCACACCACTCAGTGTATGTTCATGTATATAACGTGCCCTCTCCCGCCGCTGCTGTGTCCGTGCTGTCCCCTCTTCATCCCACCTTCTCCTCTTGCTAATTTCCCCAACTTTGATAACATCCTCGCCCAGCCTCCCCGAGCCTTGCCTTCTGAGGTGGATGGTGGGAGGACAGCCCTGGATCAGGTGTGCTGTCTAGTAACGACGACAAGTTCCTGCACGTAGCAGATGCTCTTCTGGCCCTTTTGCACACCTAAGCCCACAATTACCGTCCTCACTTCCTGTGTGAGGACAGCAAGGCACAGGGCGTGCCAGTGACTCTCCAGTGAGTTGGCAACTGAACTCCAGCGCTGTTGCTCATGGGGAGGTCAGGAGTGCTGAGCTGTCAGCAGGTGGTGGCTGCAAGCCCACTTCTCTGTCACCCATGCTGGACTGAGAACTGCCTGAGGCCAGGGCCTAGGTCTTCTAGTCTTTGTATCATAAAATGTCTAGCACTGCACCTCAAAAATCTATTGTTGAGCAGAGTTGACATCTTTTCAGCTTACTGAGACATCTCATCTCCCTTCTGTGCACCCTGTAAGCCCTTGGGCAGGGTTTTCCAGTCAATTCCATTTTTTCTCTTAGTGAAGAAAACCAGGGGGTGGGGAGATGGCTTAGTAGAATAAGCAAGCGCAAGGGCTTGCGTTCAATCCCCGGTTCTGAAAAAAAAGAAAAGAAAACCATGATGGTCAGCCACTATTTATCTTGGAAGAGGAGGATGTATTCAAAGACATTGTGAGCAGCTTCCCAAGCATTTGTTTAAACATGCTCTGTGTGCTTCCATAATGGTATTATTATTTAAAGAAATCCACTGGTTTAAATCATTGCAGAAGCTTAAATTAAATGATGTATAAAATTCTTTTTTTTTTTTTTCCGGAACCGGGGATTGAACTCAGGCCCTTGCGCTTGCCAGGGAAGTACTTATTCCACTGAGCCATCTCCCCGGCCCCAATGTGCAAAATTCTAATGATGCTCTTTTATTAAAAGACCCCACCACCACCGCCACCACCACACTTAACACAATCTTCCTTTGAATTATGCCAGGGAACCTTAAATCCAAAGCTTTTTATTTTTTCTAACTGCAGTTCTCTTTTTGGCTTCCAAGCCAGTGAGGCACAGAAAGAAAGGAGGGTTTTGCATGCATAATGGTGTGGCAGAGAAAGAAGAAGCCTGGTTGCAGAATGCCCCAGCTTGTGTACTGGGGCACTAGGGAGCTCTGCGATGGAGGTGAGTGGCCAGGGCAAAGGCCCAGCTGGCAAAAGCTGTCCTGGCCATGGAAGGTGGTTCTAGGTAGCATGGATGTTGGTGCCAAGAGGTGAAGTTGTTGGGCCCTCCCAGGACAATGATGGAGGAGCCAGACCCAGGGGCTTTCGTGTTGGAAGGCTTGAGGGAGTGGTAGTTTAGCTGCAGCAAGATTGAAGCTGCTCTTGCAATTTATACCAAACTAAGAAGGGTGCAGTGGTCCATGTTAAACTAAAGGTTGCTGACAAAGTTAAGCTCTGGTCATCCCATCAAAATAGCACCCTGCATTACTCCTTTCTTCTGTACTACGCGTGTTTCTCTTCTTGTCCTTGAGAGTGAATTGAACAAAGGATAAAGCCCTTCTCCTCCCCATTCTCCCTGAAGAAGACAGCTGAGTGAGAGGCTGGACTTGCTGTGTGTTACCTGCGTGACAAGGAGGCATCTGCTCTGCTGTTTTGTCACCTATGAAATGAGGATGGCCTCTGCTCCTTGCGTGTTTTGGAGGATTAAGTGACATTCTGATGCATATAATGCACTGAGCAGGGAAGATCCTCGGTGTGGTAAATTCTATTGTCATTGTCAACTGTTGTTATTAACCAGATGCACCTGGAGATCCTGGGCAGCCCCAGGAAACAGAATGTTCTGTGTGTGTGTGTGTGTGTGTGTGTGTGTGTGCGTGCGTGCGTGCATGGGTGGAGGCTGCAGGAGCTGGGCCTGCAGGGACTGGAGGCTGAGCTCGGGAATGCAGGGAGTTGGGATGCACAGCAGAGAAGGCAGGGACGCGCGAGGATGCCTGAGGAACTCTAGGGGTCTGGGTGCCGAGGTCTGTGGCTGGGCTGGTCCTCAGAGCTTATTCTTTGCATGTGCCTTCTCAGGTAAAAGAATTGCTTCCGGTTGATGGCGGGCCTCAAATTTCTGAGACCCCCTTGAGCGGGAGGAGGTGGGAGATTTTGCAGGTGGGGTCCACCCAGGACTGTAAGTGTGAGAACCCTATCCGTACTTCTCTTTTGCCCTGTCGATTCTGGTTTTTGATGGGCTCTGCTCCTGCTTTCCTAAATGGGGGTGATTCTAGGACTTTACGCACCAGGAGAGGAGGGGACTAGAACGCTGTCTTAGCATCTCTAGGGTCAAGGTGAGTCAGGAAGGCAGACATCAGCGAAGCCACTGCAGGGAGGCAGCGAGATGTGGAGGCCCTAACCTCTGAGGGGAAGTGGGAACTGTCAGGCAGAAAGGCTGGTCAGCCGCAGGAGCCTCTCTGGAGGGCACAGGTGGGGCTTTGTGCGGGGGAGGGGCAAGCGCATGCAATAGACCCCAGTCTGCTTCTCCGGCAGGTTGCCCCTCGTCAAATCGCCCTGGCCCACGGTGCCCTGTCTTTCGCAGCCATCCTGCACCGGCTCCGTGCTCACCAAGCTGCTCGCTGGCGACTTGGCTTTGCAGGATGCCGCCTTGAGGGACGCAGAGCCTGGCAGGACCCATCGCTCCAGGAGCCTTGGCATCAGGAGCCTTCACTGCCAATTGATCCGCCCATCTTGGCTTAGATGTCCATCCACAGTGACAGTGACTGTAGCGTGGAGTAGCCTCCCAGATCCTCTTCCTGAGACCACGCCCAGCCTCCGGGCTGGGAAATTTGCTAGAGCCGCGAAGACTGTCCTGCGAGGTTGTCAGGGAACATCGAGAGCCTCGTTCCAGGGAGACCCATTCTTGTCCCAGGCCTTTCCTTCAGGGGCCTGCGGCTTGTGTGCATGGCTGTGTGTGCGCATGGGTGTATGGAGTGAGTGCATGCGTGCGTGGCATGATTGCGTGTGCCAGCGCCCCCGGAAGTGTGCTGGAAGTACGTGACGGTCTATGTGGGATGGGAAGAGGGAGTCTGGGTCCCTCCCCCACGCCCCCGGGAACCACTGTGTGTTCTGAGTTGTGAAGTTTTACCCTGGGAGCAAATCACTTGGAAGTTAAGCAAGCCTATAATTTCCGTCTTTCTTATAATATCCTGGGAAACAGCACAGGTAAAAATGTCAAATAGTCTTGGTTGGCAAGCTTGCTATGCCATTTGCTAGCTATGTGTTTGGAGCAAGCTTCCTGACATTCAGGGGCCATGGGGCATAATAACACTTACTTCCACGGTTTGCAAGAGAGTGAAATGAGGTGGGTTTGTGCAGGTGTTTAGTACAGAGCCACCGCCAGGCACGCAGAAAGCTAGGTAAGTGGCCGCTTGTAGTTTTTGCTACATTCTGGACAGAATTCCTTGCACAGGGTGTAGAATAAACAAGCGTGGCAGAATCCACTTTTTATTCTCCCAGTAGGTGTTCAACCTGGTAATCATGAGAGGCTGCCAAGAGAGGGACATGGATTTGGTTCTAAGATGTTATCATTTGTAAGGGGCACCACACATTTGCAAAGCAATCCCTCTGTCTCCTTCTATGCCTCTGTCTTTGCCTCTGTCTCTGTCTCTGACTCTCTCTCTTCTTCCGTCTTTGTCCCTGTCTCTCTGTCTGCCTCTGACACACTCACTCTCTGCCTCTGACATACACACTCTCTCTCTGCCTCTGACACATTCTCTCTCTGCCTCTCTCTCTCTCTCTCTCTCTCTCTCTCTCTCTCTCTCTGCCTCTGACACTCTCTCTGGCCTATGATACATACACACTCTTTGTCTCTGTCTCTGTCTCTGTCTCTCTCTCTCTGCCTCTGACACACACACACACATACTCTGTCTCTGCCTCTGCCTCTCTCTTTCTTTCTCTCTGCCTCTGCCTCTACCTTTGCCTCTGTCTCTGTGTCTGTCTATGTCTGTGTCTCATTTTTCTCTGGCTGTATCTCTCTGTTGGAGGAAGTCTCTTTGCTGGAGGGAAAGAGGCAATATGTTCAACGTGAACATCTATTATCATGTTTAGAAACATTAAGTGAAGAAACTTGTGCATTCTGGAATTAAGAAAATATGATACAATGACTTACTATGATTGAGTATTTGCTATGTGTCAAGTACGTACTGCACCACACTAAGTTCTTCACATAAATGATCTCATTGCATCCTTACTGATTCCTGTAAGACTGGCAATATGAGGCTCCTTACTTGATCAATGAGAACGTGATTCTCACACAGGCTTCCCTCTTCCCAGGCTGCAGCGCCAGCAAGTGTCAGAGCCAGAACCTTAAGCCCACACACTGATGATAACATATCTGCTTTCAACTTTTATGTCATTTCCTCTTCAATTTAGGATACTGAGTTCAGTGCAGAAATGGAAACCTCAATCACGATTCATTTTAAGCCCATTTCTTCTTTTAAGGGCACATATGGATCTAGCAACACATTCATTACTTTTTATAAATTCTCAGATTCTAATGCAGTATGCTCTCTGGAAAGAGCCCATCAGCTATTCATTCATACTTTAGTGTGAATGTAAGTCACAGAACCATGTAGTCTGACAGTGCCAGAAAACTTTACATTGTACCTGGTTTACTTCTACGCAGTGCAGATTCTCTGCCTGGACTCTCCAGCACGGCCACCCTGGCTGTGGTTTAGCATTTTGCATAGCAGGGACCTCACCGCAAACCATTCTGCTAAGCCTTCAGAGCTCGGCTTGCTAAATGCTGAATCACGTTGAACTGAAACCTGCTTCTCCGCACTTCTAACAGTAGTGTCCATTCTGCTCTCTGGAGCACCTACCAATTTTTTTTGTTTTGGAGCTTTTATTTTAAGATTCTTCCAACAAGAGTTCATGGGGCTGATTATGATAGTCTGGAAGACACTCAAGAGGCATACAGTACAGCTTGACATAGCCCAGCCTACTCTAAGGACAGACAAGTTAAGACTGCAACTAAATTGATTGAATAAATTTTTCAACCCAAAGGCTACCATTGTCTGGGAAGGTCCCTTTGAAAGAATGACTAAAGAATTAGCTATAAAAGGGAGATCAACCAACAACAAATGTTGGAGAGGCTGTGGGGAAAAGGAACCCTTCTCCCCTGCTGGTGGGAATGTAGACTGGTGCAACTGTTATGGAACTCAACGTGGAGACTCCTTAAAAAACTAGGACTGGAAATCCCATTCAAACCAGCTATCTCCCCTACTGGGAGTTTTCCCAGAAGAACTGAAAACATCATATCATAATGATATATGTGCACCTATGTTTATAGCAGTGTGATTTGTAAAAACTGAATCCTGGAAACAACCAAGATGCCCGTCACCTGAGGAATGGATGAAAAAGATGTGGTGTTTTTATACAATGGAGTATTACTCAGCTATAAAGAAAGATAAACTCAAAGCCTTCATATATAAGTGGATGCAACTTGAAGATATACTCATAAGTGAAATAAACCAGACTCACATGTGTAAATATCATATATTCTCCCTAGTGTAAGAACTCAAAAAAAGAAATAAAAATTGAAAGGTATAGAACAATTAAATGGAAAGTGAGAACTTAAGGATTAAACAATAAAGAGAGGGAAAGGAGAAAAGCTAGGAAACATGGCAGGGGCAAGACCATACATTTATATACACAAGATGGTTAAGGCAATGATCCTGAGAATCTCCATCAGGTTTTTGAAATGAGCAGTTAATTGGCAATTACTAAATCAATGGCTTCCTTCTCCCTAGAATGACCTCTCGGATGTGTGTGAGCTCTCCTGCCTGCTCTTCTCTGAACCACGCAAGGCCTCATTTTCTGCCTGAGCATCTGTCCAAGCTCCAGGTGGGTCGTGAACATATCCCACCGGGTGGGGTCTGACCACCAACACATTCCTTTCTTCTTGGGGGACAAGAGAAGTTTAAGTTTCCAGCGGAAGAAATTTCAGATGCCAACTTGCAGCTGGGAGAGCCTTGACAGAGCAGGTGCCCCTTAGCCCAATTCACCCCCATGGCTCGTTTTATATGGCTTGTTAATGCGATGGAGAACATCTGCACGCTGCTGGCGAGTTCCTGTTAGTCTGTAAGTTTCCAGGCCTGGCCTTGCGTCTGATCACCTCTGGATCCCTCCTCAGGGCCTGCCTTCGTGGGTATGCCTCGCTTTGGCTGTCAATAAACAGAGCTGATTGATGGACTCGCTGGGGCCGAAGAAGTCATTTTCTGCTCTATTGCATCTCAGAATCCAGCTGTGTCCAGCTGGAGCCGGTCCTCTGCTCGCTTGCTTTCTCCGGGAGCCCAGACCCTAGCCTGCCTGTGCATAATGATAGAGTGAATTTCACGGTGGAGCTCAGCTTTCTCCTACCCCCAGCTGGGAGGAAAGCAGGAGCAGGAGGAGGAGGAGGAGGAGCCTAATGGCACTTCCCGATCTGCAGGGGGCTCCAGACTTCCTTTCCCAGCTTGTATTTATCTGCCAAACCTCCAGAAATGAAAATCCCCCAGGTGTGGGCGCGTTCGCTAGCTAGCCGCGATCTGTTGCGAAGGGGGCCCGAGCGTCAGACAGCTGTTACCATTGTGTCTGTACGGGGCCTCCAGCCTCTGCTGCCTCCTGCCCGCTCCTCCTCCTTCCTCCGCCTCCTCCCTGATGTTGTCTATAAATCAAGCATCTCTTCTTAAAATTGTAATCACCAAAATAAGGCGGTGATTTATAAGGAATTCTGAAATACCAAATAATCAGCCGAACACTTCAGTTTAATGGCAGCAATAAGTCAAGTGCCTCCGCGTTCATCTCCGGAGGAGGAGGCACGCGGGTCCGGGTTGTTTGGAGATGACAAATGCTCTTTTGTGGGTTGTAACAAATCAATTATCCACATGTTGAAACTGAGCAACTCTTTCCTAGAGATATACTTTTATGGATACATTAAAAGAAAGTTCCAGGGAAAAAGGGGGCCTGGGGGCTCTTTCATTATTTTTCTGGCAAAAGAAAGTTGGGGAAATAATAGCTCTGAGGAGAGAGCTGTCCAAAGTGACATCCATCAGCGATACGGGTACCCTGTGACTATGGAAGGCGCGTACAGAATCCTCAGCGCCTGTTTCCTGCCAACCTAGGCTGGGGACAAGGAGTCAGCCTCTACCTGAGGTGGAACTTTGAAATGATTGAAACTCCTGGTTCTCTGAAGAGCCGGGTAGGGCAGTCAATCCTTGAGTTCTTCTTGGGCACATTTGTCTGTCTTGTGCTTCTCATTTCAAGGAGGATTTCTTCTTTTTCCATGAGAAGGAAGTCACGCCTTAGCAGCTGTCCCTGAGATGGGAGCCCAGTGTTATCTTGTTAGGTATGGCCCCATCTGTTGTTGGGGCCGCCCAGACAGGCTCCGGTGTCCTTTTTTGGACTCTGTCTTCCTCTCCTCCTGTATCACACCCATTTTCCACACAAAGAAATGCAGAGCATCTGCTGGAAGTGTCTCCTGTCAAAGCAGGCAGGGCTCAGGGCCATCTCAGGCCTTTGCCCAGCTGCTGGGTTTGTTGGATCCCAGGCCTTGAGAAGGTCATGCTGTCACCATTCCAAATGCACCCATTGTCCCAGGGCCTGGGGCTCTCGCCACATCTGGTGCTCCAAGTGCCCTGGTGAGCAACACCCTGCCAAGGGAACTTGACAAACTGCAACTTGTCACAGCTCTCGAGGGTGGACGGTTTGCCTCCTAATCTACCAAGAGTGGATAAGGGACAAGGCTTGCTTTGAATAGGTGCAGAAGAAAAAGACCCATTGAGTGAGGGTTGATGGGTAACTGGGGCTGGGAGTGGACACTCCAGCTGTAGCTAAAAGTATCCAGGCAGAGTAGGATTCTGCAGTAGGTAGCTTGGGCCTTGCATCTGGGGTCACGTGCAGCTCTGTCCCTCTGAAGAGGGCAGAAGCCTTTGTGGGTATGCGGTATGCACAGCTGCTATGGCTTTGGGAGTAGGTTCCTCTGTCTGTGCTGCTCGCTGGCCTGTCCTCTGCCACTTTCCTCTGGCCCAGCCCCTCTGCCTGGCCTCCCTTAGCAGATTTCCCTTTCTCCTTTGCTCTTTCTTCTTCAGAAAGAAGAAAAAACAAACCCTGCCTTTGTTTATCAGAATTTCTTTCTTTCTTTCTTTGGACTCCTCCTCCACCCCTTTCCTACTTCCTAGCCTTGCCGGTTTGGGTGCCCTGTGCATGACTGTTCTAGTCCACTCCTTAGGTCATCCACCCACTCAGTGATTGTTTTGAGAACTTGCGCTGCGCAGTCTTGGTACACACACAAGCAAACATACTTTGTAAAGGTAAAGCAGGTATTAGCAGACACAAAACTCACCAAGGAGGACCTGCCCGGGAGGGGTAGTCAGACACACTCCTCTGGAGAAGTGAGGCTTAGAACTAAGACTTGGAAAATGCGGGGCTGTTTGGGGAAGGGCAGGGACAGGAGGGGCTCAAGCAAAGGAACACAGTGCGCAAGCCCTTTAGGAAGGAAACAGCTTGGAGCACTTCAGAACCCAAAAGAAGAAACATTGATATATATATATATATTTAATCATAGTGTGAATTCATGGCAGTGTCCTTCCCCCTTTTGAGTAAAACCTTGCTGTTCCCTCTGCCTGGGAAGCTCTTTCTCAGATAGTCACGTGGATGACTCCTTGCTGTCACCTGCTACGACCTCCTTTTCATATCTATTAATACCCCTTACGTGTGTGTGTGTATGTGTGTACCTATCTCTAAGCGAAATTGTTATTTATTGGATTAATTCTTGAGAAATGATTTCCACCCATTAGAACAAAAACTCCACAGACAGAATGCTTATACTAACAAGCTATCCTAGTCCCAGCACCTGACAAACAACAGACACTGAATACATTCTTTATGAATTAATGGATGATGAACGATAGGCTGAAAGAACAACCTTGGTGAGGAAATGCCGGTTCATTATAATCAGGCACCCGCAGGAAAATGCTAAGAGCAAAGGGGCAGAGGATGTGGTAGAGATCCGGGATATTATTAAAGGGAGAAGAAGTGTGTAATGAGCATATTTATTATGCAAATGCAAAGGCCAGTACTTAAGCACCATGCTCGTAAGTAAGCTAACATTTCTCCTGTTTGCATTATGAATTGCCGAGCAACTCTTGTCACTTTGTGATAAATAAATACAGACACATTCCATAAGAGGTGCCCTTAATAATTAAGCTGCTGCTAACACCCCAGTTTGTGCAGTGCTTGCTACTGGTTACAAAAATGCTCCACTGGACAACCCCAACCTGCAGACATGGACCCTTTACCCATGAACATGGCCTTCCAAAGGAGTGTGTCCGGTCGCTTTATGCCTGCACCAAGGGGAAAGTGTGTAGTGAAAGCCTGAGTCGAATGAGGTTAGGCCTAGATCTTTGTTGAACCTTTCCGTAGCAATCATTCATGGATTCCTTCTGCTTCTTTTTCCGTGAATTTCTGGTTGCTATTTGTAAAACAAGCACTGCACAATCCTCAGATCCCAATGTAAGACAGAACAAAACAAAAGATCCAAGCACTTGGAGAACAGAACAGGTTGGAAGGGAGGATTGTTTGGGTGGGTGATTAGATGTTGGGGTGGTGGAGACGGAAAGTGAGACCACTGCTAGATTCAGGGCTTCGGGGGCTGGTTTGTGAATGCGAGGGTTCAGTCAGAGGAGCAGAACCTCCGGAGATCTGTCACTTGATCACTCTTATCTGTCCACCGATGACTCTGTTTGTCAGCTTTCCATTACTATGACAAACACCTGAAATGATACATTTTAAAAAGAGAAAACAGGTTCATTTTGAGTCACAGTTTGCAGCTTTCAGTCCGTGGTTAGGTGGGCCTGGTACTTTGTGCTTGTGGTGGCAAATCAAGGTGGGAGCGCATGGGGCAGCAAAACTGCACATCCCACAGATGGGGGGCAGAGACAGGAGTGGAGGGGATGAGGGCCTTGTGGTACTCTGAGGGTGTGACTCCACTGAGGCTCAACTCCTAGTTTCTACCACCTCCTAAGAGACCCTTGCCTTAACCTTGAGCACACTGGCTTTTGGAGGATGCTTAAGATCCAAACTCTGTTCTGCTGTCTGTCTGTCCATCTGTCTATCATATATTTATCTTTATCTATATCTGTATCTATCTATCATCATCATCTACCTTCTATCTTTCTCTTCCTCTACCATCCATATCTATCCATCTCTATCTCCTGTCTATCATCTATTTATCTATATCTATCTACCTACTTATCTATCATCTGTCCTGTATTATCTATCTATCTATCTATCATCTCTCTATCACCTATATCATCTATCTATCTATCTATCTATCTATCTATCTACTTGGCTATGGCTGTGGCTATATCTGATTTATATAATATATCCAGAAGCTCTATGGATCCCATATATAATCCCATAATACATCCATGGGACTTGACCTATACTATATGATAGCAGGGTCAGGCTTATGTACCGCAGCTACTTTTGTGTCTTCAGGTCAGGCCACATGGACAGGAGGAAGGCTTCTGTGATATGAAGAAGCTACAGAGAACCTGTGAGGGTGAGGATGGGCCCAGGAGGCTGGAGTAGGGCTTGCTCTGAGTTTTTATTGCCTTTCAGGTTTCATTGCAGGAGAATCTGGTTTCCCCCATCACAGAGCTGATGTGCACCTGGCCTAGCAGCAGGAGATGCTGATGAGAAAGTGAGCAGGAGCTGGGGGAGCCAGCTGCCTGCCTGCTGCTGCACCCCGCATGGTGGCCCAGCGGACATGGGACAGTACACCTGTGCCCTGCAGTGGCTCTCTGAGAGTGGAATCCAAGCCATTCTTGCTTCGTTGCTGCCTTCCAAGTCTTGTGTGGCTCATGCTAGGCTAGGACTCGGCAGGGCGAGAAGCTGCGTGAAGCCAGCTGTAGTCTAAACAAGTGGGTAAGTCTTTATAGGGTGTAGATGCAGTCACAGCCATGAGTGAAGCACTCAGGAGCTGTGTGGAAACAGACAAGATCATCTTGCAAAGGATGGGCTGAGGACAGAGATGAAGGAGAAGCAGAGGGGCAGGGAGGCCACGTTGAAAGAGGAAGTTTCAGGGTTTAAGTGCTGGTGAGGAGGTGAGTCCCTAAGTGGTGACCATGGGCATGATGCTGAATTTAGTGACTGTTACCTGTGACGTACCCTGTCGGAATGGCTGCTGGCCTGGGAGAGACTCCAGAGGTTCTGAAATTTCATGAGACAGGAGCGGTGACATGGACCCTGGGTACCCAAGGGCTCTAGCAAGGGGCTGCTCTCCACCTTGCGTGGGAGCCTTTCTGTATTTTGACAGCCACTGTGTCTGCCTTGGTGCAGATTAGCTGGTTTTCAGCCCTGTGTGTAGCTGACACCACTCGAGTGCCTCCCAGGGGCCTGTGCTCAGTTAAGCCACTAGGATCTGTGTGACGGTGGCACCGCCCTGTGCCCTTGACTCTGTCCTGAATGCCTCTTGGGGGTGTTAGCATCTCAGATCCTGGTGGAGCAAATTGTCAGGAACGTCCTCAGCCAACATCTGCCACTGTGGCATGTACCGCTTTAGCAGGAGGACATATTTCTGGGAGGCTCTGCAGGCCTGCTCCATGCGGGGAAGAATACTGAAACACAGCAGCTGTTCATGAACACCAGGCTGCTAATTGGGCCAGCGAGAGGGGCAGCTGCCACGCACAGCGGCTCTTCAGAGTGACAAAGGCAACACTGTCTCGTTGCTGGAGTTCAGGGAACTGTTTCTTCGAGGCCCACGGAATCTGAGCTAATGAAATCTACAGACAGTAGGTGCCGTTTTGTTTCATGTCTCATGGGTACGACTTCGGGTACAAGCTCTGGGTGGGCTGTATAGCCAGAAGGAGCCTGCAGGCCCTTTCTTCGGCTTTGTCCTAGCAGCTGTGGCACGAGGAGTCTTTGCTTTTCCTTGGCTTCCACCTGAGGGCTCAAGGTTCAATCCTGCCACCATTCCATTCTCAGAAGCACCTTTGTGAGGTACCAACATATTGTTTAACATCTTAAATAATCCGGGCATTTGTACTTTATAGCATGACCAGAGTGATCAGGTCACATACCTAAGACTGGCCCAGTCCCCAGTAGGCTGTTGCCATTTGCCTGACGTCAGTTGAGGCCTGGGTGACCGTGTGAGCCAGGCAGCGCCACTTGAGTGGCAAAGGGGCTGGCGCTTGTGCCACTGGCTGCGTGTCTCTGATGGGGGCCGAGGGGCAGGCAGAGAGAGGCATGGAAGGCAGGCTGTGGCTGGCTCATGGCTTCTCTCCCCAGCTCTAGGGGCTGCACAAAGCAAGGGCTTTGTTAAGGTGGCCCAGTGCGTGTCATCTGACTTGTGGGGCGTGCCATCTGACTACATACGCTTATTCTGCGTGCTCCTTCCTTGGTGTTGAGAATCACACACAGGAGGAAGTCCGCCCCTGGTGGCAAGTTGGATTTAGAGTTGCAACTTCCAAAAGGTTTATTCACCACTTTGAACACCCGAATGTGCAATATAGCCTCCTTGCCTAGAGTAGCGTCTTAGTCGTAGGTATGAAGTACCAGGCGCTGGAGCTGCGACTGAGAAGGGAACCCAGCAGGGAGAGTGACACAGAAAAGAGAAAGCTGGAGGAGCTGGGCCAGGCAAAGGCAGAGGGAGCCTCAGAGTGAACCTGAGTGAGGGGATCCGTAGCCATGTTTATATCTTTATTTTAACAGCTTCAAAGGAAAGACTGATAGCTAGTGTCTCAAACTCCCCAAACCAACAACTAGGGTTTTATACTGTTGGTCAAAATGGGATTTAGGTAGGAAAAGAAAAAGCTTTAATCCTCTTTCTGTTTAGCTGTATCTAGAGCCTGAAATAATTACAAGTTGCCAATGATCGCAGCCTCCTACACTGGTTGTTTTATGACTTCACTCGATTACCTAAAACATGTTTCACAATTCCTGATGTTTGTGTACAAATATTAAAGGTTTACATTTCTGATGGGTAAAAACAGGGTTGTCAAAACAATCTGACAGAAAGACAGCCCTTATCTCTCTCGGTAGAATGTCAGCTGAGAATTTGTCGCTTTAGTGGAGCCAAAATCGACTTCAGTTTTGCTCAGGACCTTTCTTAATCTGATTTGTAAGCAAATAGATTCTTTAACTACTTGGGAAGTAAATAATCTTTATCTCTAGCTTCTCTTATCAGCTAAGAAAAACAATTTACAGTATAATCCCTGAATAAACAAAAGTATTTTTTCCATGCAAGTGATTTTGTTCAGATTCGCCTTAATTAAAGCTGCCTTTGTAAAAGTGATTCATTTCATCTCACGATGTCCTTTTTCTCACGATTTCCTTTTTTTGAAGAGAGGGCTTATCTGATCGTAGTTCCTCAGAGGTTAGTGTATTTCCTTGAGATCCACAAAGTGTGGCATTTTGTGGCCCTTAAGGTAAATCAGAATCTCGCCACGTGGGCAAATCCTGTTCCAAGGTGACCCCTCACTGCCCTCCCACCCTTGTCCTGAACCTCTTCCATTCCAGCTGTGTGATTTGTTATTTTTTCTAGAATTCTTCTTTGTTTGTTGATATACAGTATCCTCTGCCTGGAGCACTATGTTGTGTATTTTCTATGTATAGGATTCTCTAACTATAATAAAATATCGGAGACAGTTAACTTAGAAAGGAAAAAGGTTTTGAAAGTTCCAGTCTGGGTGTGGTTGGACCCACTGGTTCTGTGGCAAGGCAATCCCTCATGGTGTGAGCACATGTGGGAACAAACCCATTCACCTCATGGCTGGGAAGTGAAGACAGGAGTGGCCAGGGTCCCACAATTCCCTTGGAGGGAACGCCCCCAATGACCTACGGGCCTATCTCTGGGCCCCAACTCCCAGAAGGTTCTACTATCTCTCAGTATTACTACCCCATGGGTCCAGCCTGTAACACCTTGGGGAACATTCAAGTTTCAAACTATGGCTCCTTCTGTCACCAACTGTTAGCCGGTTTTTGTCTCAGATGAACAACCACTTGTTCCAGGGATTTCCTCTGAACCTCCCCTCCCTATTTGAGTAGCTCACACTGTAGTACTTTACTTACTTATAATCATCTAATTATTGACATGGGTTTATTTACCAGCTGTCTTCTCTGCTAGATGCTAAGCTCCCTGCAACCAAACCATATCTTTTTGGTCAGCTCTGTTCTACCCACATGGTACTGTATGCATAGTGTTTAGTTGAGAGGTACTGTACTGGTTAAGTGGCAAAATTACAACTTTTTACTGAAGCAGATACTCTAAATGCATTGAAATAAAAAGAACATTATGTACTTTTAAATAATAAGGAATATTTTAAAAATAAGACTTGATTGAAGAAAGTCTAGACACATTTTATCATTGATCCTTATCCCTCACTCATTGGGTGAGCATTTCTTTACTGATTTATCCTAGAATCACTCTACCATCAAAAGCATCTTGTGGGATAGAATTTTCTCTGCTACTTCAACTCAGTGATTTCAAGATAGTTTGACAATATAAGCCTCCTTTCACATTATAGCTGTTGGTAGCATTTTTCTGCCACTGTCAGACGGGGTTTATCACCTGCTCTTGGACTCAAATCCGATAGAGAGATGGCCTCAGTGCCTTCCTCGCCTCTGGCTGGGTGTATCTCCACTGTGGAACAAAAGACAGCTGCCAAACTGTCTTCCTCAAACCACAAAGAAGAAATGCTGCCTTGCAGTCTCACCGTTTGGAGTCATAGCAAAGCCGAAGCAGGTTTGATGGCATAGAGATAAGTAGAAAGGAGACAAGGGAAATCATAATTTAAAAATTGTACTTTTAAGTAAACTGCAGCTTCAGGACACAAAGTCATGCAAGGTTACAATGTCTTCTGTTTTCCTCTGTGGGCAACACCCCAAAGTTCCTGGAGTCTCCAAAGATGCAATGAAACTACACTGGGCCCCTGCTCTTTTCCTGTAATCTGGGCCTGAGCTTTTCTTCTGATACTGTAGATTTACAAGTTCAACAGGCTTCCATCCTTAAGGAAATAGTACTCTTAATTGGGCACCATCTTTCTAAACTTCAAACACATGCAGTGGTTTGCATTCTAGCCCAGCACGCTAATGGGTAGCTTGATGGAACTTGGAACACATATCCCAGATCAGTCCTTGTAAGGTTACTGCCAAGACCACGTAATACCCTTGGCCCAAGATCTCTGCCCACTCACTTCTTCCTGAGTATTTACATCTTTGATTCTGCTTAACAAGTCTTCCTTCACCTCTCAGTGACCTGCCCCGAAATGCTTTTCTGTGGTGAAAGTCAGAAAACCTATACTGTGTATGGAGAGGGGGCAAGCTGAGGTCCCCGTCTCCTGCTTCAGAGCTGCACCTCTCTGAAGAGCTGCCACTCTCTAGTGGCAAATGATTTCTTCTTTCCTTTGCCCTCACTGCGTGATCCTTGCATGCAGTGGAGCCTGGGCATTGCAGGAAGTGATATCAAACTCCTGCCCTCCCACATTGTATTGTTGGATTAGGTATAAATGGCAAAAGGCAATTCAAGGCAATACATTTTAGGGATGTATGGACTATATATGCAGTAAGTCTGGGGCTCAGGAGAGGAGGAGATGTTCAGAGAGCTTGTGCTAATTTCTGACAGAGGGGAGGATTTTGAAGTTCTTCCCACAGTGTACTCATGTGTCTGATCCAGAATCATCCCCTGAGAAGCCTTTCCTGGCACACACGCATGCTGGACACCTTCAGCCCTTTAGTGTGTTGTTTTCTGTCTCCCTTGGGAGATTTATTTTTGCAGAGCTGGACCGTCCTGACCATCAGGGTGTCCAGCACCTAGAAGGTGGCCTAGCACTCAGTCATGCTCGCGGAATGCAAGGATGGGGAGGAGCGAGTGGATGCAGGCAGAGGAAGGGGCACAGGCAGAGCCCTGGGGCTGCTTTGTTGCTGGCAGTGAACAGCGAGACAGCAGCAGGAAGTGGGTTTGTGAAGCAGGAGGTGGCGAGGTCATAGAAATGCCACCCATGGGCGCATTCTACAAAAATTAGTTTCTATTGTGCATTTTCTTTTTTATTTGTATTTACTTTTAAATTTTTAAAATTTATTTATTTATTTGGTGTAGGGTCTCACTATGCAGCTTGGACTCAGTAATTCTCCTTTCCCACTTTCCCCAGCACTGGGATTACAGATGTGCACCACTATGCCCAGTTTCTGTGGCCAGCACAGTGTGCCCTGGGTTCCAGGACCAGCATGGCATATGGTACTGGGGATCGAACCTGGGTCCTTGCACTTGCCAGGCAGGTGTTTAGATGGTGGAGCTATCTCCCCAACCCCTGTGTGTTTCTTCTTATAGGAGAGGATTTGGCTAATCATGGTGTAATTCATGGTAAGGCGCTCACAGCTGATAGATCTACACCTTCCTTTACCTGAAGGAGGAGAGCAGCTGTGGTGAGGCCTCAGGTGTAAGCAAAAGCATCTCTAACACTTCTGAATGCTGGACAGTGGAGGGGCAGCCCCAGAGCACCCCAGGGTCCGGCACTGTGGCATCAATGCCTTGGTCATCAAGGACACTTTAGATTTTCTCCCTGTTAGTTTAATCATATTGATACAGATGTGGATATATCCTTTCTCCTGGCAAAGCCGTAAAGGACCCAAGTGGTGTCCACTGAAGCATGGCCCGCTGCTTACCTGAGGCTTTTGTTCAATCAGACTCCATCCCTAGCACACCGTCCCTGCTGGTCTTGTATGTCTTGTTTGCAGTCTGCTTTATGCACAATCTCCCCAGTGATCCACTCACACGCAAGTGGCTGACAGCCGCCGAGGCTCCAGCAAGCCAAGCAGGGTGATGGAGGCCAGCTAGGCACTGTAGTCGGGGCTGACAAGGGTAAGGATTTCACACAGGACATGAAGTTTATAGGATTATTTTATAATATTCAGCCAAAGAGTCAACTGCGGAAGAATGTAAGAGTTCTGTCCACACACTAGAGACCTAAAGAATCCAACTGAGGGCCTAAATTCCATAGCAGTGTCCTGCATGAGTCCAGCTGAAGACCTGGAGCCCATGGCAATGTCCTCCACGAGTCCAACTGAAGGCCTAGAACCTAGGACAATGTCTTATGAAGGTCTGTATCAAGGATCTGCACTGGGAAGGCCCAGAGGTCAGTGGTGAAAGCTAGAAAGTCTACACCAGAGGGATGAAGGGTCTGTGCCAGCAGGCTGAAGGGTCTACACTGGAGTCAAAAAGTGATGCTCAAGGTAAGGTCCAGAGCTCCCCAAAAAGAACCATAGCCATCCTCAGCAACAGCGAGAACCAGAGCTCTTGCAGTGGTAACAACTGAGTTCCTATCAGGAAAACCAGCGTGACAAGCTTCTCCAGCAGAATCAACAGCGCACCATCTTCCCCTCCAGGTCTGTTTTATGCTGTTGGCAACACTCCTCAGGGGTGCGCTCCACACCCAGCATCATGCCGATTCAGTTCATCTGGGTGTTACAAGTAGATCACTAGTTAAACGATCATAGTAGGTAAAAACGACAGAGTTCAGGGCTCTGGGTACAACCAGATCTTGAACAGAGACACCTAAATATGTAACTGAGCTCAACTGGCTTGGAAAACTTGCAGAACTGATGGGAATTTTCATTCTCTCAGACCTTTCACTTTTCCTCCATCTGAGGCCTTGATTCCAGGGTCTTGTGTCTCTGATCTGAGCTGACTTTGAGGTCCTGCCCAGGCTAGATACAACTGCTAGAAGTGGGCCCTTCCCTACCTGGCCCCCAAAGAAGCTGCCTAATTTATGATCTCATAAGGCTGCACCCACACCTTGGACTCATTATGCACCTTTGATCACTATGCTCTCCATCTTCTAGATCATCATGTGCTAGCCATGCATGCATGTGTGTGTAAACATGTGTGCACATATGCACACACACACACATGCACACACACCGATACCCTCTTGTATGGACTGTAAAGCCTACATAATTCAATAAGGAAAGTGCTTGGCACTTACGAATGCTTCTTCTCTTCTTCTAACTGCTTTCTCTCCCTCTCGCTCTGTTTAGGTGCAAGACTGCAGAAAAGTGGGAGAGAGTTAAAAAGTGGACGCATTACTCCTAAGTTCCCAAATCTGATCAGTGTGCAGGGCTGGCTGCCGTGTCCCCTGCTTGCATACAGATGACACTGTGTCTGGCGCAGAACCATTTGTGCCCATAAACCGTGACCTTCATCATCCATAGAGGCAGGCAGCGGTGCTGGTCCCTGTACAAATCCTCCCCTTCCTAGCTGTGCAGAGAGCAGAAGCCAGCAGACGGCGCTCTTTGTCCCCACAGTGCCGTCAAGTACTTTCTATAGTTCTGTATGAAGTACGCTGTTCTCTTATTCTTTTTGGCTAGGATGGGCTTTTTTTTTTTTTCCAATTAAAAATTAAAATAGCAGTTGAGTTTATGTTCATCTCAGGCCGGCGATTCACGCTCCACTTTGCTCAAGCCGCCTGCATTATCACAGAGCTCATCTGCTTCTATCCGCTCTTGGAAACAGCTGCTTGAATCTCTGCTTGGTTAAAAATGGCCGCCTCAGGCCAGAGAACCAGAGAATCATATTGACTGAGAGTGAGCTGAGGCCTGGCAGCCCCCTTCCCTTCCTAGTTTAAAAAAATGTCTCCAGATGTCACCTTGTGGTCAGTTTGTCTCCTAGGAAGCTTTAGGGTCAGAGCCCTAAGAAAGGCAGCTTTCACTTTTGGAAGTTCTTTATAAATGGCTGGATCTTACACCCTTGCACCTTACCCTCGATTCTTAGCTCTGCTCTTTGGGTAACACAGTTCAAATCTTTTATAAGTAAATTCTTTGACTATGTGAAGACGGTTATTTTATTGTCATCTTTTATGAGTTGAATGGTGACATCCAAAAAGATACGTTGAAGTCTTCATTCCTAGTATCTGAAAATGTGGTCTTTGGAAATAGGATCTTTGTAAATATATTTAATTAAAATGAGGACATCCTGGAGTAGAGTGGACCCTTCATGAAATAAGCCCGATGTCCTCGTATGGCACACAGAAATGCAAAGGGAGAAGCCTTGTGAAGACAGAGCAGAGATCAGAGTGATGCTGCCACAAGCCAAGGGATGATTGTGGCCACCACAAGCAGGAAGAAGTGAAGAAAGAGCTCCTCTTAGAAGCTTGTTTCTTCTTTAGCCTATATCAAGTACCGTGCAAATTGCTCTAGACATGGTCTGGGTAGCACACCTTGCATGGAAACCATCACTTTCCTCCTTTCTGTACTCTGCTCCTCAGAACCCAGTTTATTTCTCAGCAGCTTCTTCAAACCCCAAATACAAAGATTGTGGTCAGTGTAGACACAGGATTGTCCCCCAAGAGCACCGCTGCCCAATCACTTCTCTCTAGTTTGATGACAGTTCTGTTAAAATCATTTATGATAATATCAGTGATTATTCTGACCTCCTCAGATAGTTTGAATCTTGGGACGATCCAGCCATACATCCAGAATTCTTTCCAGCTCCATTGTTATTCCATTTATTTGTTTTTAGATATTTCTTTATGTTTTCTTTGAACTGTTAACATGGTAGGCTGAACGCTGGCATATCATCAGCGGTTTCTCTGCAGACTCTCTATGAATCTGCATTTATCCTCGCCATAAATATTTGCTGGGTTCCTGGTAGGTGCCAGACATTATTCTTACTGAGGATTTAGTGGTGAATAAGACAAATCCTAATCCTCATGGGGCCTTTGTTCTCAGATTAGTTAACCTTTGGGGTGTACTTGACCATTCCTGGAATATAGAGTACCCCATTCCCATAGATTCTTGGTCTCTTTACAGATGCTATCCCTGAATGGAGGATTGAATGTAGGGCTGTTCTTCCCAGCAAGAAATACGAATATGGTTCTTCCTGCTCATGCCTTTGCATTTCCTGCTGTCATTTTCTTTTTACCTGCTGAAGGTCAGAGCAGTGTAGGGTGGGAGAGGCAGTTGGTTGCTGAGATGCAGGAGGGCAGAACTGGAATTGAGATAAATAAGTGCTCTGACTTTTGGATCCTGGAGCAATGAAACAAGATCATCCGGCGTTTATGCAATGGAGAAAGTCAGGGTGTGGCACAATGGAAACCACTCTGATTGAGGGTGACACAAGGATGGGAATATGGAGCTTGGGGCAGGGGTGAGGTGCAGGAATCTGCATTCACACATCTGTGCAGATGCATTGCATTTTCTCACGTCTGACCAATTATAAAAGGGATGGACAGGGCTGACTGCAAGGGTCTGAGAGGGGCTGAGATGCATTCATGTGTTGGATGCAGGTGGCTGGGGGGCTTTTACGACAAGGCATTATGGGATGCTTGGCCCTGCGCTGGACATGGCTGTCATCGCCTCTGGCATTGGTCTCCACTCCACAGCATCTGTGCTTCTTTTTGCATGCCATTCTCCTTTCTCTTCCTGTTCCAGAGAGAATTAACATTGCCTTTTCCCACTAAAATTCCCCAGGCAAAGTGCTTCTCGCAGGGTTAGCCTCAATCCTATTAGAGCTTTTTACATTCAGCTACTTCTGCGGTTGCTGGCCAGCCTATGGCCAGGCTTCTCTCAGCTCAGGTGCACATTCTGGTCCAGGTAGTCGCCAGTCCTTGCTTGGTGGCCAGCACGAGGGCTTCTTCACTCAACAGGATTCCCAGGTGTGGCAGTCATGGTGATGGCGGATGGCAGGGTAGCTTGCCAAATCTGGGTACTTCTGTTTCCTAAACATTTTTCCTGCCCCTTCTCTGTGTTCTCGAATTTTCCCTGTGTTCTATCATTTTCTAGGCAGGACTGTCAACATCCTTCAGCCTTGGTTTTGCCTCACTTCTCATAGATCATGTCACTGTGCCCTTTCCACAATACTCATATGATGTCAGCTCTCTGTCAAAAATCTTTCTAAGGCTCTCCATCACTTTTTAAGAAAAAAAGTCAAACTTCCAGTGCTTACCAGTGCCATCTCCTATTCCTACCTCTCCAAATTCATCTTCCTGCTTCTTATTTGCTCCTTTGGTTTAACCAAGGCCTAGCGTGCCACTTTATTTTTGAAGCCTGTAATTTTTCTCCCTCCTTGAGTGCCAGGGAGACTCTTATTTACGTTCAAAACACATCGTGGGCATTGTCTTCTTTGGGCATTGCCAGCTTTGGCAACCACCTCTGCTTCAGTTTCTGAGCTAATCACTTTCTCCTCTGTGCATTGTACATGGTTCTATTGTTGTACTTATCATGCTGTATTAGAATTTCTTTTTAAACATTTCTTTCTCTCCTACTAATTTGCATGCATCCTAGGAACACAGGCTATTTGTTATGCGTATTTGCATGTCCAGCATTCTCCACCAGTGCCTCCGTGTTTATTGAATAAGGGAATAAACAAGAAAATGATTGAAAAGAAGATAAAGCAAACTATTATGTACCTGGCATCGGGCTAAGTACCTTGCATGGCTATCTGTCTTAATTCTCAGCACTGGGAGATAAGGAAGAGGAGGACACAGACAATCAAATACCTTTCCCAAGGTCATGCAGCCAATACGCAGTGTAGCTGGGATTCGAGCCCAGGTTTCTCTGATTCCAGAGCTCTTGCTGCTTTTGCTATATTAGTGATGGAGAAGGCTTTGCACAGACAGATTCTAGCTAAAGAAATGGACCACTTAAAAAAAAAAAAAAGAATTGGAACGGTCCAAAGTGGAAAAGGGCCACCTCCAGAGTTCCCATGTCAACAGAATGGAACAGCCAATTTATAGGAGATAACTCCCAGGGAGCCGATGCTGTTTAATTTTCAAAAGGTTAGAAAACATCACTCATATTCATGTAAAATGAACATATGTTAAGAATTTTACTCTACTTCTTTGTTAATGAGGGGACTAATAAAGTGTTAGAATTGGCTCAAAGAAGGCTTAAGGAACTAGGTTTTTATAGGAAATGACGTGTGGCCAATAAGCCCATAAATATAAATATTAAGGTTAGCTTGTTCAGTTGATATAAATCATTTGTGTCCCTGGTGGATAAATTCAACATGTTAGCAGTTAACTTGTAACATAATCCAGGACTTTACGTTGATAGTAAATTGTGAGTTGAGCCAAATACAATCCCATAAATATTTCTTGGGTGCCTTCATCCCTCTGTGGCGCTGAAAGGGTGCGCCATCTACTTTTGCCTTCTTTCCAAGTTGTGGAGGAATTTTTGCAAAGCTGTGCTGTCCAGCTAGGCCCCGGGACAGGCTGGTCCAGGGCCTGGCTGGCTGGAGGGCAGTGGGGCAGGGAAAGGTCGCTGTGAAAAGGGAACCCTCCCTTGTCCTTCCTCATCAAAAGTGGGGAGCCCTTCCTATCCCCAAGGGAGGCAAACAGGGGGAGACCAGGCTGGAGCCAGGGCTCCGCATGCGTAGCAGGGCTGCCAGCAAATAGCTCCAGTTAGAGCGCCTGCCACATGGAGACCAACAGCACAGCTCTCTCAGATTTTTAAATGCATTTATGATGAAAATTTCCATGCGCAACAAAGTAGAGTTTGGTCTTGTCCTCTCCAAATCTTTGTTTTTAGAGCATATGAAAGAAAATCCCAATTGTTATATCATCTCTTCCCTGAAAACTGTACACTTCCCCATAAAAACCTGTGCAACAGTGCCCCAACACACTTCACAAAAATCAGTTATTCCTTTCAAAAACATTTTATTAGAATGTGTTTGTAATAAACAGTAATTACATTCATCTTGGGAAATTGCTGGATATGTATGTATTTCATCTTTTTTTTTTTTTCTTTCTTTTTTGGTACAGGGTCTCACTGAGTAGATCAGACTCAGTGATCCTCCTGTTCTCAGCCTCCCAAGCGCTGGGATTACAGTAGCGTGTCTCAGTCACTGTCTCAGCACACCTGGGGGCGGAGCAGGCATGGCACCCAGGGATCGAACCCAGCCCCTGTGCTGCACCTAAACAGGTGCTTTAGTCTGCTGAGCTATCTGGCGGGCCCTTTGTATGTACATCATCTCGATCCTTTCGACTCCTCCTCCTCCCGGTTCCCTTCGCATATCCCTGTTTTCTAACAGTCCTTTCTTTTTTTTTTTAATTTTTATTTATTTATTTTGTGTGTGTGTGTGTGTGTGTGTGTGTGGCCAGCTCAGCCCACCAGGGGGCGGCCCTGGCTGGCATGTGGTGCTGGGGGATTGAACCGAGGTCCCTTTGCTTTGCTAAGCTCATTTTAAGTAGGTGCTTTAGACCACTGAGCCATCTCACCAGCCCCTAGTCCTTTCTTTAGCCATCTAATTCATAGTCAATTTAAAATTTCTCCCGTAATCTGAACGGGAAGTTCTGCAGCCCGGATCTCTACTGACCTTGTGCCCTCACTGTTACCGTCGGCATCTTCATTTTTCCCGAGAGCCTCACGCTCTCTGAGCCAGGGCTTTTGTAGAAGGATCAGCCCGGGCGCTGCAGCCAGCTGTGAAGTCAGGAGGTGGCCCGGCTGAAAGAGGCAGCTCGTTGCGGCCCCGGAGGGGTGTGTCTCGCCCCCAACCCGCTCCTCTTCCTCTTCTGCGTCCTAGGCCATGACTTGAGCAGTTTTTCCTCCACTCTGTCTCCGTGTAATGCTATCCTGCCTTGGAGCTGGCTAAGTACCGGGAGCCAAAATAAACCTCTGCCCCTTTAAGGTATGGCTCTGTTATGTTACGTGGCCAGAAAATGAGAAGAGGAATGAAGATGCCTATCCTGTGCCTGGTTTCCCCCTTCTGGGTCCACGGGGAGGAAGATGTTGGGAAGCAGGACCCAGGGCACGTGGAGGTCAGCTCTGCCCTCCCTGAAAGCCAAGGTCATCTAGGACCTTGCCGGGCTCAATGTCATTCCTTAGGTCGAGGGTCATCCACGTGCTGGTCGAGTATTCTTTTCTTTAAAATTTTTATGTATTTGGTACAGTGTCTCTCTCACTCGCAGCTCAGACTTGTAGCGATCCTTCTGTCTCGATGTCCCCAGGGCTGGGATTCCAGGCATGCGATACCATGCCTGGGGTGGGGGCCAGGGCAGCATGTGGTGCGGGGGCTTGAACTCTGGTCTCTGAGCTTGCCAAGCAGGCGCTTACACCGCTGAGCTATCTTGCCAGCCCTGGTTGAGTATTCTTAAACCCGCTGAGTCATCTGGCCTCACTTTCTGCCTCAGTTTTTATTTTTGTGGGGAGAAAGTTGTCAAAAGCTTGGACTGCTGCCTGCAGGAGGGAGAGAGAGCGGCTGCAGAGGCCACTGGCTGAAGATAGCCCATTCCTTCAATAAGGGAAGGAGCCTGGTGGGGTCCCGTGCCTGCTCTCTTTTTGGTTCAAGAGGTGAAGGGAGCAGAAGGTCCACCAGAAAGAGGAGCTTGAGTGCTCACCCTCGGCACATACAGCATGCAGGAGGCGAAGAGCTGAACAGGACAGAGCGGGTGGGATAGTGCTGTTTGTAGCCCGTGGCTTGCACCTTGGCTGTTCCCTTTGATGTCACCACCTTGGGCTCAGAGATCCCACCTGTGAAAACCGCTTTGTGGTGTGATCCTGTCCGCTTCTCCGTCCATGCCCCTACACCTGCCCGTGTGATGACTCCGCCTCTGTGTCTTTATTTAAGCCCGCTACGAAAATGTGGAGCAGCATTTCCTGAGCAATTGCACCAGGATGGAGAAGAGCACCTGTGTCACGACCCAGCGGAATTTCTGTCATGAGCCTTTCATTGTTGTATGACGAACTGGCACGCAGACATGTTTTGCTGGTCTTACGCAGTGTTTGTATTTCAGTCGGAGTGCGGCTGCGATGCTTTTAAATGGCAAACTCAGATGCTCATCTTCTTTGGGGTTCTGGCTTTCCTTCTGCCCACAGCTATCTGAAGCTGGGTGGCAGGGCC
Source organism: Octodon degus (assembly GCF_000260255.1). Classification (NCBI taxonomy): domain Eukaryota; kingdom Metazoa; phylum Chordata; class Mammalia; order Rodentia; family Octodontidae; genus Octodon; species Octodon degus. The sequence continues at coordinate 3,972,970 of NW_004524643.1, forward strand.
TACTCCCTGTTGGCTGGCCTTGTCCCCTTCTGCTTGCCAGAGTCCTCACGACTCCCTCCACTTCCACGCAGACCGCTGAGTGCCTCTCCCAGGGCCCTCTTCGTTCTATTAGATGACGCTTCTGGGTTAGGTTTGGTCTGCAGCCGTGGACCTGCACCACCCAAACATTCCTCAGTCTTCACCTAACCAGCTGCTCTGTGGGGCCCTGTCAGGATGTTCTCACAGCTCGGCTATGCATTGTCTGCTTGATTTTCCTGTTCGGCACATCTAATAGTCTACTCAGAAAGGAAAGACAATTGATGCAACCTGCGCTCTTGACACTCCTGAAGGCCACTGCTTTGTTGTTAAATTTGAAGCACTGGCCTTGAGTAGGAATAGAGAGTGAGCTGCACCGTGAGCCTTAGGGCTGCAGCAAACGGTCCTTCCCAAAGAGGACCACGCTATGCAGCAAGACACAAGGGCTTTCGGTTAAAAAATAACAACAAAGGAAAATCACCTCTCTAGGTCGGAGTTTGGTTTGCACCCTTAGGAATGTCTTTGGGCAAATTCTTGCTCTTCGGCTTCAGCCTAATCTACAGATGGAAGGTGACTTATTAAATAAAGCTTCAAAGTAAGAAGGGAAGCCAATATTTCTTAGCTGGAGAGAAGTGGAGACGGGCGGAGACCCTGAGGGGAAGCCAGGTTGCCTGGAAGTCTCTGACCTGGACCATCTGATTGGGGCCTTCCTGGGTCTCACGCTTCAGATGATGGTATCTAAACCACTACGGAATTTTAAAATCAGCTACATAATTTGGACCTCATTGCTAAATCTCTGCATCTACACATGAGGAACTGGGTTCTAGAGACACAAAATGAATTCTGAAAGATCTCTGTATAAATTGGTGGTCAGATAAAGATTTTAATGCAGGTTCCCCTGATTGAAAAGTCTGTCTACTATTGCATTTAGAGAATCTATACACTATGCCAGTGTATGTTAAATTTTTCTGACCTTCAGCCTAAGAAATACATTGATAATTACTGTCTAGAGCTCAGATACATAGTTATGTGGTATGCTTAGATAAAAACATGTTCACCATACAATATTCACAAGCCAATATTTATTGGAATAACTGTATATATTTTGTTCTAGTCTATCCCATCCCATCCAGATCATTTAAAAACTAAAGAGATAGCTGCCACTTGAACTTGTTTTCACTTTTGTCATTGTAAAGCAGGGTTGGCCAAATCTCATCTGTCACTTCCTTTTATAAATAAAGTTTTATTGGCACACAGCTATGTCCATCATTTATACATGCTTAGCGCTGTTTTTGCGCATGATGCAGAGCTGAGTGGCTTCCACAGAGATAGTCTGTCCCACAAAGCCAAACTCTTCCTTCGGTAGCCAGGTGCAGGGTTTGAAGACCCCTTTTGGTCAGCTTGCTTTGTGCCAGCTGCATCCTTCATGAGTGAAGTGTGAAAATGGGTGGAAAGAAGAGGAAGAGACAAAGGAAGGGCCCCTGGATTCTGAACCTGCAGTTTCCCCACTGAGGAAGGGGCGGAGGCGGGGCACCATCTGATGGTCTGTCCCGCCCTGGAAGCTTTGGGAGGGATCCTGGCATCTACCATCCCAGGCTTGGGTTCAGGGACCTTTGGGGAAGGGACGCAGGAAGTGGTCTCCAGGTGGAATCTGTGGGACAGCTGGAAATGGATGAGACAGGACTGTTGTGGTATCCAAGCGCAGCTTTTGCAGCTGAGCCCGTGAAAAAAATCCATTTGCAAGTCGCTGATCAGACGTCCTCATTGTGGACGCTGGCTCTGCCATTCCTCGGGGAAATGCTATAGTGTTCAGCCTTATTGGTCCTCGCTTTGACAGGTGCTGGGTTGTTACCAAGTCTTCGCACAGCCAGTACCTCTGGCTGCCTGCCTTGTTAATTCGTGATGAATGGGAGCCACCTTTCTGCAAGCAACACGGAGACCCAGAGTCTGTGCTGGGCACTGTGGAGATGCGATGATGCCTTTCTCAAATGAAACATGACAAGTAGCACCTCAGGAACTGGGCTTTGGGTTGGTTAGTAAAAATAAATGTGGCAGATTTTTTTGTTGTAGCTAATTAGGAGCAAATGTTCTTCTGTCCCTTGTCCCACTCATAGAGACAGTGGTATGGAAACTGTTTCTACGAGGTGACACATTTGGCTTTGCATTTGAGGAGCGCATGCTGGTAACACATTATGGAAATACATTTAGCTCAGTGCCTGTCTTGTACACATAAAAACAGAGCCCAGATCCACTGGTCTGCGTGGTATGTGTGTGTATCTCTTCTCTCTGTGTAGCAAGGAAAGTCAGTTGCCAGCCGTGCATGAAGTATGCTATTTAGATGGCGTCAGGGTTTATGTCTAGATGTTCCTCAGGCCTCATCACCTTCTTTTAGGTGGGGTTTGTTTTGGAGGTGGCTAAATCTAGAGTTTGTGATTAATTTATGGTTCAATGCTGGGATTAAGGGTTTTGAGATTAAGGGTGGGGGACTGTTGGATCAGTCCACTGAATGGACTGGCACCGCCCTAATCCCGGTAGACTGGATATAATGTAAGAGACAGAAAGCAGCTTGTCTTCCTTTCTCTCCTTTGCTTGCTTTTGCTGTCTTCCACCGCTGTGAACTGCTGCCCTTTGCCATGTGCCACTCTGCCGTAGAGCCAGCCAGTTATGGAATGAAACCTCACAAACTGAGCTCCATAAGGCCTTTCCCCTTTAACTTTGGGTGTCAGGTATTTTGTCTCAGGAACAAGAGGAAAGTAACCTAGACTGAGAGCACTGTCCAGTCTTACTACTTACTTAGTATGGTGATGACGATCGTGGTACTATTCGTACAGCCATTTGTTGAGTCCCTCTTATGCATCAGGTACTATATTAGGCACGATTTTTCAGTAGCTCTCCGCATGTCTCAGAGCAGTGACCAGAGCTGCCCGGCGGGGGCTCCAGTTGCATGCTCTGGAGGTGGGCAAAGACTTGTCCAGAGGAGCCTCCTTTGCTCCACACTATGGGTTCTTCAGTGTGGTGGGAGGGCCCTCTGCAGTTTGGGGTTCAGTAGGTGCCTACTGGGTTCACCATGCACCAACTACCCAGCCATACTATCACCCTCTACTGCAATCCCTAACTGAGCTGTGGACGGAGTTGGAAAAGGCCACATAGTGGTATTCAGACTGCTTTCTGGGGACTCTAGGGGATCCCTGGGTACTTGCAGGGCTGCTGGGAGATCCAAGGGGGGGCCATGCAGAGGTCTCCTACCCAGCTTCCTTTAGAACTATTCTGCCATTCTCTGTTCATTCTCTACAAAATTTCAACTGCAGACAAGCTTTATTTCCCTCTATAGAGACACATCCATATTCACACAACAGTCTGAAAATAAAATATAAAATATCCACCTGATATTAGAAATTTAATCAATGTTTAACTTCTGATGTTCTTGTTATAAGCTCAGTATGATGTAAGCAGTGGAGGACACAGAGGAAATGAAATAAACATAGTCTCGGTCCTCCTGGAGTTTACTTTTCGGTGAGAATGCCTAGGTATAAAGTCTAATAAAGTTGGAGAAGATGAAATACAAGCACACACTAGGGTGGTAAGTTCCAGACCTTCACTGTTCTATAGAAATATAATGTAAACCAAAATATGAGTTGTGTATATCATTTAAAATTTTCTGGTAGCCACACTGGAGAGATGAAATTAAATTTTAATGCTAGATCTCTCTTAATATATCTAAGGCAATATTATTTCAGAGAAGATCAGGTACGTTGAGGGTGGTGTGGCCATAGATGTATTATCATTTCAATATGTAATGAGGATTAAAAATTTTCTTTGAGTTGTCCTACACTCTTCTGCTTTTATACATGTTTTCAAAATTCTGTTGTGTATTTTCATGGTGCATCTCAATTGGGGCTAGCTACATTTTGTGGGTCTGAGAACCACGTGTGGCTGGTGGCTGCCACAAGGGACAGCTCTAGGCTGAGGGGCTGGGGTGGAGGGTCTGCCTGAGGAAGGGTCTGCTTGGCTGAGGCCTGAAGAAAGAACAGGGCTTGAGAAGATGAGGGGGAACTGGAGGAGGGAGACAGCAGTACAGAGATGTAACAAAATATAACTGTAGGACCTGGAGAACGGGCCTGAAAGGCTGGATGTTAGCAAGCACTGGAGAATATGCAATACAAGGCTCGGCCAGTGCCTTGTCAATGAAGCTAAGAAACAGGGTTCTTAAATCTTGAGGATGATAGGAAAGTACTGCAGCCCCAGAGCTCCCAAGGCCCCACCTACTTGGTTCTCTGGCCTCTTGCCTTGTATCTGAGCCTTGTCTGAACCTGTGTTATTGGAGTGAGGTCTGGGAGGTAGAAAGGCTGCCCACAGCCTCCCCAGGGCTCACACTCGTCCTTTGCTTCTCTCAGAGTCTGGTGGCCCTCAGTCTGGGGGCCAGCGCCAGCGGGAGAGGGTCAGGGAGCGAGCGCAAGAACAGCCTTGGGCAAGGGCTTCTGAAGGGAAAGCCAGGTAGAACCACGCCTGAGGTATGGACCCCTTAGGAAGAGAGATCTGTTTTCATGAGTAATCAGAGGTGTCAAATGTGACAGATTCTGGGCAGTGAGGAGAAGTCAACTCCATGCATAGGACAGTGGAGGAACCACAGAAACGCTCTGTGTGGCTCCAGGGCCTGGGCTAGGAAGTTGGGAAGTTGCTACTGCCTCCGGGTAAATCAGGAAAAGTGTGCACGTATTCTGTAAAACTCATTTACCTAGTATTATTTTCTCTGCATTTTTGATATTAAAATATAGCATCTTGAGTTTGTTGTTATTTTTTATTGTGTCTTTCTTGGTTGCCAAAATTATAAAGTCACCCCAAGAGTATTTTTTTAAATCGTTATGAAATTCAAGTAGCTTGGAATATCAGTTTAATACAGCATACAGTTTACTCCAAGAATACAGTATATACTGTCCTACTCGTTCCCTCAAATCGAATGCACCAGGAAGATCTCCAGTCCTTGCAGTCAGCAACATGCCCTAAGGGAGCCCCAACACTTCTTGCCACTTATACCTTGGTCCTTAGCCCTGGACCTCAGCTGTATGTCTGCTGACGTGAGGTGTAATGGGAACGTTGTCTCAAAGTGCAAGATCTACTTGGGAGAGCTTGTCCATGAGTGGTGCAGAGGAGCAGAGAGTGGCAGATAACTAGCTCTTAACAGACTCAGGGACTTGTGGATGGCCTGACTGTGAGTCGGGTTCCTGTGGGGTGGTTTGTAGCCTGCGGTGGTTTGCCATGGGCTAACAGGTGTGTCATACATGCACGTGTACACCAGATGGACACCTGGGGCGGGAGGCAGGTGAGGCTGGGAGTGCCATAGAGGACACATGAAGACATGCAGGGAGGGCAGTGTATTCCCAGTGGGCATTCCAGCTGCAGGAGGCTCCTAGGGAAAAGATAGAACATCTGGGAGCAAACATAATCTTTGGAGAACAAAGGTAAGAAAGAGGCTGCCAAAGTATTCACCAAAAGGGGCTGGGTTAGGGGCAGAAATTAAATGCTGGGCAGGGAAAACAGTCCTGGAATTATGGGCATGGAGAACCCATGCTAAGGAAAGGACTGAAGCAAGAGCAGGCTGTGTCCCGTAGGCACGAGGGCTAGGTGCTGGCTGGCCCTCTCTTGGCTCCTCAAGGCTCCCTGGGGCGTGAGGCTGAGGTCACTAACGTTCCCTGCCCTGGTCCTACTGGCTGTCTGGGTGGGCTGGGTGGGATCTGCAGGGCAGGCTTCTGCAGCTGAGGTGTTACAGAGAGGCGATGATAAGGGCTTGTGTTGTAGAATGCTGCTCCCTCCACGGGCTTGATGTGGCACCATGGGCGAGGAACTTGCTATGAAGTGTGCATGTTGTATTCTTCTCTTGGGGAATCATGGCCGTATGATATGTCCGAGGCCCCAGGGAGGCCTGTGGGACACTGATGGCTCTGCTTAATCCAGCATCCCCAAAATGATTAGAGGCTGGCATCCTGGCTCACCCCGAGCCTATTAACCTTCCTCAACACGCTTTAACAGCCGTCCTAGGGGTATCCTGCTCTGCTTGCCTTAGGTTGGACCTGGGCCTCCAGGCCAACCAAATCCCTCATGCTTTGCTGGTGTGTGTGTGCGCACACGCGCGTGCATGTGTGTGTGCAAGTGCACATGAGAGAGACAGAGAGAGGGAGGGAGGGAGGGAGGGAGGGAGGGAGGGAAGGAGGAGAGAGAAAGATCCAATTAACCCAGGAAATTGCACAGTACCACCACCTGCTGCCTGAACCAGCTGCCCTAATCGGCTCTGACAAGAACACTGAGACTTCGCATTGCTTTGTGCCTTAATTTCAACACTCTGGAAGGATTTGGTTGACTCACTTGGATAGTAGAAATGTGAAACTTCAACAGGACAGCTCTCTCATGACAATGCCTTGGCTTTCCATTCCTGTCCAACATCCAAGCAGATCTGTTGCCACTCGCTTTCTACAGTGTCCCAGCCAGCAGGCGCCCAGTGATGTGTCCAGGGCAGCTGCCATGCGCTGAGCTTGGTCACAGCGCCTGTCTGCATGCAGAGGTTGAGCTTATGCAGGAAGATTTTACTTGTTACAAGATCCTGAACCTGACCTTGTCTGTCCAGGAAGAGCACATAACTTACGCACGTAACTTACGTAGGATCCCTGATCCCCCCAAGAGAGGCCTGGCTGCCTTGGGCTTCAGCATCTTCGAGGAGACAGCATCAATAGGCTAGAATCTGGGCTGGAGTTTGACTGCCTCTGAATTTGGTGTCATCACTTATCAGCTCTTTGACTTGGGCACTTTGTACTAGTTCTCAGATCTTCACTACTGTTTATTTTATTTCACTGGACTCTACACGGACAGCTCTTAAAGCACAGATAGGGCTGCAGTACACACGCTAGTCTGATGCTTGTTAGTGGAAGGCTTTCTCACACCCCAGCAATTACTAACATCTTACTTCGGCATTCTAAGGTTGGGGTGGAAGGAGCTGCTTCCCTTTTAATATTTGTCTCAGGTGTGGTTATAAGTTCCATCTTTCCCTTCAAAGAATGTTTACTTGAGGAAGGGCAACAGGGAAATAAACACTAAGAATACAGAAGCCACATCACAACCCTAAGTACACAATACAACATTTACCCTCCTCCCAAGATTTAATGTGAGGATTAAATAGGACAGAGTACTTAGCATATTCATCTGTATAAGAAAAGTTCATTAAATTTTGTCTATTAATATGCTTCCAGTGTCATCAGTGGTATAGAGATGGGGGAGGCTTTACAGGGCATCACATTTATTACTTAATTCAATTTCTCAGTAGTAAAGCATTTCGATGGAGGATCAGGGCTCAGGATATGGTTAACACCTATCTTCTCACTAGGGCCCCTTTGTCTCCATTAATGTGTAAGGAGACTTTAGTTTTACAACTGGGAAAAGTAGAAGTTTGGCTGAAATCAGAAGGTACAAGAGAGGGCTGGCCAAATAGCTCAGCAGATAAAAGTGCTTGTAAGACAGTGCAGGGGCCAGGGTTTGATCCCTGGGCCTGCTGTGCTGGCTCCGCCCCCAGGGCACACTGAGTTGGCAATTGAGACTGGGTGTGGTGGTGCACACCTATAATCCCAGCTCTTGGGAGGCTGTAATCAAGCAGATCACTACAAGTCCAATCTAGTAGTGACACGCTGTACACCCTTCCCCCATCCCCCCCC
>NW_004524643.1:3981888-3984042 GCF_000260255.1 Octodon degus
GGCCAAGGAAGAGAACCCTCATAGAAGTCAAACCCTGCAGGGAGCTTGGTCTTGGACTTTTCAACCTTTAGAACTGTGAGAAAGTAACTTCCTATTGTTTAAGTCATCCAGTCTGTGGCATTTTGTTATGGCAGCCTGGGCAGGCTAAGACCCCCCCCACCTCACTGCAGAGCCCTGTGGTTTACAGGGGGCTGTGCCAGTAAGAGAGACAATATCTTGACTTCAGAGGCCTCACTGTCCTTAGTAGGAGGGCTAGTTAGAGACAAACACATGACCAGAGGCCAAGGAACACTGGGAATGAGGGGAATAGTGTTTGGTAAAGGAAGGCACAGAGAGCCGTGGGGCACAGCAGTGTGCATAGCATGGTGGTCATTCTATGACATGGTAAAGTTACTTATCTTCTCTGAATCTCTATTTCTCCATTGTAATACAGGTATGAATAATAATTCTTCATCATTATTGAAGATTAAAGGAAATTAAGCACCAAAGTTCCCCACTTTGATACATGGAAAGTATTCATAGTTATTTAAAATATTAGTGTCCATAGCACATGGAAATATTATTTTCAATAGCACATAGAAATCTATGGCATGAGTGGAAAGATGGTCAGACTCCTCTCAGAAGGCGATTACATTGGAATTGAGTTTTATATGATGGATGACAGTTAACTCCAAGAAAGGCGCAAAAGGCATTTCAGGTAGAACCAGAATTACATTTGAGGGACTTCCCGTAGGTCGGCAGGACCTGATAAAGTCTAAATGAGTGCCCTGCTCTGGCCCTCATTTTCTAGCTTAATGATTCACAGTGTTCTCCCCAGGAAGAGGTACAGACAAAGCAGAGTAACCAAAGCCAGAATTTGAAATCCAGTTACTTTTAGAAATTTCAAATCCAGTCATCTAATGAATTCAACAACGATGATCTTGGAAGAGAAGGTCTAAATGAGTGTGGGGATGTGGTAGAAACATGTAGGGTGTGGTGGGAGCTAAAGGGCAGTAAGGGTAGTCATGAGCCAGGGACACAATTTAAATGTTATTCTGAAGGTTTGGGAGGATTGGCTCACTGAAGGGTGCTGAACAACAGGGCCTGGAGTTATCCTTGAATGTATGCGGTGTGATTCAATATAAAGTGAATGAACACATTGAAGTAAAAAATAAAATACATCACCATTAATCCTTCTCAAAATATACCCCCCCCCCCCCCCCCCCCCCCCGCTGGCCTTGCCAGTTTCTGAAGCAGTTCTGGAAGCCTTCTTTCCTGAGCATCTGTAGGAAGTGGGATTAAAAAGTATGGTGACTATTGCTGCCAGGTGCCACAGCGTCAAAGTCAAGGTCATGAAGACATGGCGCGTGGTCACCACTGGGCCTGGCAGCATTTTGCGTGTGTGTGTGTGTGTGTGTGTGTGTGTGTGTGTTATTTTGAGAAGGATTAATGACAGTGTATCTTGTACTATAATAAATATTTAACAATGTACACATGCACTATATACTTCAATCATACCTCATAGACCAGAGGAGGGGCACATTTCCCTGAGAAAGAGGGAAGAGATGATACAATGCAGACACAGCTGAGTTTGAAGGTGACAAGAAAGAGACGCTGTCTGAATGGCTTGGATTGCTGCGCAGGCTAAGAGGAGACGATAGGCCATCTGGGCAGATGAGGAGCTTAAAAAGTGATGTGGTGGTTTGGAATGGAAACTGAAATGGAAAGAAAACTGCTAAGGACATGTGGAAGGTTCCCCTGGTCGCCAAAGCCTTAGCGTCTGTTATGAGATTTCCATGGGGTGGGAGAGTGGAGGTAACAAAAAAGAAAGAAAGCTACAAAGAGGGGACAGAGAAACTGCAAGATTCTGGTGCAGCCAGGCAGCAGAAGTCTCCAGGAGCCCGCACGTCTCCAACATTGTATGCGGGCATTTGGAAATGGTCAGAGGGCATGGCAGAGATGGGGAAAGACACGCTCAAGGTTGTGCATGGGAGTCTACATGGCTAAACTAAGGGAAAAGGAAAACTCTAGATTAAAAAGGAGTAGGCCAGGAATAAAACCAATATTAAAAAATCCAGAGACTTTTCTACATGCTAATAATGAGCTGGCTGAGAATGAAATCAGGAAAAAATTCCATTCACATAAATATATGATTTTTTTTGCTTTATTTTTTTT
>NW_004524643.1:3995596-3996576 GCF_000260255.1 Octodon degus
AAAATTAAATAACAAAGAAACGATACAAGGTTACACTAAACAAAGTGATAGGAATGGATGCTGAATTACATGATGCTATCTTCAATTATTGTTCATATTAACAGATGTGAGATTTGTTATAGAAAAACAAAACAAAGAAGTTATAAGAAATTCAAAAGAGGAAAAAAAATTGGAGTAAAAATATATTAAACATTAACTGCTCCTTTCAAAAGACCAGCAGAAGTCGACAATACAGTTATCCAAACTGCTCTGCATGTGTACCCAAATATACTTTTCCCCTTTGTACATTTGTCCTTTTTCCTTATCCCAGTTTTTCCTCCCATTGAACAATTTCTTTCTCTTTCATAGTATCTGCTGTACCTTTTAGATTTTCATTACTCTTTCGAGTTCTCACACTAGCGAGATACTTTAATACTTGCACATGTGGATCTGATTTATTTCACTTAAGAATATGTTCTCTAGCTGCCTCCATTTGTCTAAAAAAGCCTCAAATCTATCTTTTCTATAGCTGAATAATACTCCAGTGTGTAAAACTACCACATCTTTTTTATCCATTCCTCAGTTGATGGGCATTTGGGCTGTTTCCATGATTTAACTATGACAAGTTGCACAGCTATAAACCTGGGCGCACATATATGGCTGTGCTATGATGATTTCAGTTCTTTTAGAAAGAGACCTGGGAGGGGAAGAGCTGGCTTGGATGGGACCTCGAATCCTAGCTTTTTCAAGAATCTCCATACTGACTTCTAAAACAGTTGTACCAGCCTGCACTGCTACCAGCAGTGGAGAAGGGCTCCTTTTACCCCCACAGCCTCTCCAGCATTTGTTATTGGTTAACTTCTTGAAGACAGCCATTCTTTCTGGTGTAAAATGATATCTCAGTGTCATTTTAATTTGCATCTCCTGAATGACCACTGATGTGGAACATTTTTTAATATATTGTTTTCCATTTGTATCTCTTCATTTGTGAAGTGTCTATT
>NW_004524643.1:3998326-4001820 GCF_000260255.1 Octodon degus
AACTTATATTAAACATAGCTTGTTGTTCATCTGAAAAATAAATAAATAAAGAGGCCATCCTTCTTCCAGTGAACACATTTGGCCCCTTTGTCAAAGAGAAGATGGCTGAGTGTGTTTGTAGTTGTGTCTATATCTTCTAATCTGTTCCATTGATCTCAGATCCATTTTTTTGCCAGTACCATGCTGATTTTATCACAGTAGCTTTGTAGTAGAATTTCAAGTCAGGGATTGTGATGCCTCCTGCCTTTTCTTTTATCTCAGCTACTCTTCTCTCATTGCTGGGACAAATACTTGACACTGAAAATTAGGGAAGGAAAGATTTATTTAGCTTATAGTTACTAGAGGTTTCAGTCCATACTCAGCTGGCTCCAAGGCAGCATGGCACATAGCAGAGAGCAACCTTTCATGGAGGATGCAAAGAGCAGAGAGCAAAAGGGCAGGAGCAGCGACAACAATGGCTACAGCGAGCAAGTGTGTCTCTCTGTCTGTCTTATGTTACATTCAGGCTATCTACCCCAGGATGGGTGTAGCACTCAAGCCCATAATCCCAGCAGTACTCAGACCCATAATCCCAGCAGTACTCAGACCCATAATCCCTGCTGTACTCGGACCCATAATCCCTGCTGTACTCAGACCCAAAATCTCAGCCTTGGATCATGAATTAATCGCAAACTGTAGAAGTCTGCCCCATGACTGCATGGTGCTTTGGGGGGGAACAACTAGACACAAACCATAACTTTCCTTTGTTACTCAGGATTGCTTTTGCTATACTAGGGCTCTTCTGGTTCCAGATGAATTTTAGGATTTTTTTCTAGATTTGTGAGATATAATAATGATATTTTTATTGGGATTGCATTGAGTCTGTATAACAATTTTGGAAATATGGCCATTTTCACTATGTTGGTTCTTCCTATCCAGGAGCAAGGAATATCTTTCCATTTTCTGAAATCCTCTTCAAAGTCTATTTTTTCAGAGTACTATAATTTTCACTGTATAAATCTTTTAATTCCTTTGTGAGATTGATTCCTAAGTATTTCATTTTTTAGGTGTTATTATGAAAGGTGTGGTTTCCATAATTTCTCTCTCATTCCATTTGTTGTTTGTATATAGAAATGCTATTGATTTTTGAGTGTTGACTTTGTATCCTGCTATGTTATTGAATTTGGTTATTAAATATAAAGTCTCTCAGTGGAGTTTTTGGGGTCTTTTATGTATAGCATGTCATCTGCAAAGAACGATAATTTTCCTACTTCCTTTGCAATCATTATTCCTTTTATTTCTTTCTCTTGTCTAATTCCTCTGGCTAATGTTTCCAGAACTATACTGAACAGGAGTGATGACAGTGGGCATCCTTGTCCCTGATTTTAAAGTGAAAGCTTTCAATTTTTGTCCATTAAGTATGATATTGGCTGTTGGTTTGTCATAGATGGCTTTTATTAGATTGAGATAAAGACCATCTATTCTGATTTTCTGTAGTATTTTTATCATTAATGAGTGTTGGACTTTGTCAAAAGCTTTTCCTACATCTGTTGAGATGATCATGTGATTTTTTTACTGTGCCTCTGTTGATGTAGTTTATTATATTTATGTTTTTGCATATATTATATCATCCTTGCATTCCTGGGATGGATCTCCATTGGTTGTGATGTATAATCTTCTTGATGATTTGCTGCATTCTGTTTGCTAGTATTTTATTGAAGATTTTTGCATCTATGTTCATTAGGGAGATTGGCCTATAGTACTCTTTTGTGGTTGGGTCCTTCTCTGGTTGTGGTGTCAGAATAATACTTGCCTCCATGAATGAGTTTGGGAGAATTGCTTCCCTTTCAATTTCATTAAAGAGTTTGAGAAGAGTTAGCATTAGGTCCTCCCCAAATTTCTTGTAGAATTCAGTTGTGAATCTATCAGATCCTGGGCTTTTAATTTTTGGCAGGTTTTTTTAAATTACATTTTAAATTTCATTTTCTGATATTGAGTTATTCTGAATTTTCATATCTTGTTGATTTAGCTTTGGTAGTTCATATGTATCTAGGAATCTCTCCATTTCTTCCATATTTTCCATTCTGTGAGAGTAAAGATTTTGGAAATAAGAATTGAAAATTCTCTCAATTTCTATAGAGTCTGTAGTGATTTCACCCTTTTCATTTCTCATTGCATGAATTTGAATTTTTTCTTTCCTTTTTAAAATGATAATGGCTAGGGATTTATCAGTTTTATTTTTTCTTTCAGAGAACCAAGTCTTCAACTCATTAATTCTTTGTATTGTTTTCCTCATCTCCATTGCATTTATTTCTGCTCTGATCTTCATAATTTCCTGACTTCTTTGGGCTTTGGACTTGATTTGATCTTTTTCTAGGAGCTTGACATGCAGTGTAAGATTGTTTATTTGAGCTCATTCTGTTTTCCTCATGTGAGAATTTATTGCTGTAAATTTCCCTCTTAAGACAGCATTCATTGCATCCTACAGGTTTTGGTAAGTTGTATCTGCATTTTCATTAGATTGTAAACATTGTTTAATTTCATCCATGACCCATTGATTGTTCAGGAGGGTATTATTTAGTTTCCATGTGTTTACAGAGTTTTGTTGTTTCTTTTGTTTATACTTACAAGCTTCATTGCGCTATGGTCAGATAATATGCATGGGATAATTTCAATTCCCTTACATTTACTTAAGCATGTTCTCTTTGCTATGATCTATTTTGGAGAACATCCTCTGTGCTACTGAGAAAAATGTGTATTCTGATGCTGTTGGATGGAACGCTGTAAAGGTCTACTAAGTCCATTTCTTCACAAGTTTGGCTTAGTTCTGTTATTTCTTTGCTCATTTGTTTGCATGGTTGATCTATCTCTTTGTGTCAGTGGGGTGTTAAAGTCCCCCAATACAGTTATGTTATTGCTCATTAGAGTTTTTCATGTCCTTTAAAATTTGTCTTATATAGTTGGGTGCTCCTACATTGGGTGCATATATATTTATAATTGTTATCTCTTCCTCTTGCATTTTTCCCCTAACAAGTATGCAGTGACCTTCTTTATCTCTTTTAATCACACTTGGTTTAAAGTTGACATTATCAGCAACCAGAGTAGCTGTCCCTGATGTTTTCTGAGTTCCTGTCACATGAAGTGTTGTTTTCCATCCTTTGAGATTCAGTCTATTTATTTCCTTTTTGAGTTAAATGTATTTCTTGTATATAGCATGTGGTTGGGTTTTGTTTCTTTTCCATTCTGCCAGTCTGCTTCAGCCATCTCCCTGGCCCCTGTCTGCTTCTTTTGATTGGTGAATTGAGGCCATTTACATTGATACTTATGACTGATATGTATTGACTTTTCTTTGTCATGTCGTTTTCCTACTGTAGGATCCCTTCTTTTTCTCTTTGCTTATTACTTGCACTACTTGATTGTTCTCTCTTCTTCTTCTTCTTCTTCTTCTTCTTCTTCTTCTTCTTCTTCTTCTTCTTCTTCTTCTTCTTCTTCTTCTTCTTCTTCTTCTTCTTCTT
>NW_004524643.1:4001920-4011141 GCF_000260255.1 Octodon degus
TCTTCTTCTTCTTCTTCTTCTTCTTCTTCTTCTTCTTCTTCTTCTTCTTCTTCTTCTTCTTCTTCTTCTTCTTCTTCTTCTTCTTCTTTTAATGTTTGTTACAGGTTCTTACTACACAGTTCAGACTTATAGTGATCCTCCTGTTTTCAGCTTCCCCAGAGCTGGGATTACAGGTATGCACCTGTGGTCTTGGTGACCAGCTCAGCATGCCTGGGGTGGGGCCATCATAGCATGTGGCACTGCGGATTGAACCCTGGTCCCTGTGCTTGCCTAAGCAGGCACTAAATCTGCTAAGCTATCTCACTGGCCCTCATCTGTTGTTGTTGAAGTTGTGGTTCTCTTTGCCTCTTTCTAAAATCTCTGTCAGTACTCCTCATAGGTTTGTTTTGGTTGTCATGGATTTCTTCAGCTGTTCTTTGTCATGGAAGCATCTAATCTCTCCATTAAATTTGATAGATAGTTTTGCAGGACTCATCAATCTGGGTTGAAAGTTGATTTCCTTCAGGACCTCAAATATCGCATTCCAAGCTCTTCTTGATTTGATGGTCTGTCTTGGGAAATCTGCCATGATTTTGATGGGCTTCCCAGTACAGGTGATCTGTTTTTTCTCTCTGTTTTTAATATTCTGTTCTTTTGCTCAATTTCTGAGATCTTGAATAGTATGTGTCTGGGTGATGATTTATTTTGATTATGGCTGTCTTGAGTTCTATATGCTTCAGTTATCTGTATAACATATTCTTTTCCCATGGTTGGAAAATTTTCTGCTACTATTTCTGCAAACACTCTTTTTATTTCTTTTGTGTCATCTCCAGCTGTTTCATTGATACCTGTTAGTATTATATTATTTTTGTTTGTATCATCTTGCATCTGTTGTATTGTTATTTCCTGGTTTCTCATTATTTTTAGGAGATGTTTCCTTTTATGTTCACTAGCTGCAATGCTCTCTTCAAGGCCTGAAATTTTATCTTCTGTTTCATTCAAGAAGTTTTGCCACATTTCAATGAAATTTATAATGTCCTGGATGTCTGTTTGAATCTGTTTCATGCATTCTAATTTTTTCTTGTATTGTTCATTCAATGTTTCCACCATTTTTCTATTCCTTTCTATTTTTTAACTCTAAGTCTTCCTTATATGTATCGAACTACTCTTTCATGATTGTTGTCATTTCTTTTTTTTTTTTTTGTCTGAGAGATTATCTCTGATCTGATTTCCTCCATAGTCTGATAGAGTTGTTTCTTTACTTCAGTTTCTGTCATCTCTGACATTTCAGGTATGTAACTTCCAAGTTCTTCTGTGACCTTGTCTCCTGGGCTTGTTTTGTGTGGGCTAGAGGTGTGAGATTGTCTTTTGTTTCTTCCTTTTGTCATTTTTTGCAGTGATGGTAGGTGGGGGTGGGGGGCAGGTCAGCAAGGCTCTCTGGAGAGTGGGAAGGCAGGGTGGGCTCATCAAAGTTCCTACTATGTGGTGCTCAATGTGGTTTCTACCTCATTAAGGAAAGGATGCAAACCGCAGTTCAAGAAGGATCCGAGGATGATGAGTGCAGGCGGAAGTGCGCAAGGCTCTCTTGATGGTGGATTGGCACAGGGTAGTGCTCTGCAAGGTTCTGCCAGGTTGCTGTGGCACTCACAGATGCCTTGTGGTCTTCAGGGTGAGGAGTGGTGGCCAAATCACAAACTTCTGTTGGAAGGCTGGAGGGGCAGAGGCTGGCCTACCAGGTCTCTCCAGGGGTCTTCAGGGTGAGCAGCAGTGCCTGGACCAGAAAGTCAGGCAGGAAGGGGGGCAAGGCTATGGCTGCTGAGTCTCCCAGAGGGCCTTCAGGGAGAGCTTCCTTCCTTTTCCAAACTGAATAATATTCCAAATTTTGTTTATTTACTCATCTACTGACGGACACTTAGACTGTTTCCACAGGCTATGGAGAATGCCGCCATGACCAAGGGTAGGCCAAAATCTCATTGAGACCCCGCTCTCAATTCTTTCTGGGCACCTACTGAGAGTTGAATTTTTTGTGATGTACAATAGTCCTACTTTTAGTGTTTTGAGGAATCACTATATTTATCACAGTGGCTGCCCCATTTTACATTTCCATGAATAACAGACAAGGGGTCTAATCTCTTCACATTCTTGCCAAGCGCTTTTATTTTCTGTTCCTTTTTTTTCTTTCTTAAAAATTTATTTATTTATTTATTTATTTATTTATTTGGTACAGGGTCTCACTATGCTGCTCGGATTCATAGTGATTGTCCTGTCTCATCCTCCCTGGCACTGGGATTACAGGCATATGCCACCACACCTGCTTTTGGTGGCCAGCATGGTGTTCCCAGGGTTCTGGGGCTGACACAGCATGCAGTACTGGGGATTAAACTCAGGTCCTTGAGTTTGCCAGGTAGGTGCTTAGACCACTGAGCTTTTTCCCCAGCCCTCTGCTCTTTTTTATAGTAGCTATTTTGATGGAATGAGGTGGTATCTTGTTCTAGCTTTGATACGCATTTTTTAATGATCAGTAACATTGAGTATCTTGTCAAGTGCTTATTGGTTATTCATGGATCTTCTTTGGAGAAATGTCTGTTAAGTCTTTTCCTATTTTTAAATCAAGTTGTTTGCTTTGCTATTATTGAGTAGCAGTTATTTATATATTATAGCTATTCCTAATTAGATGTATGATTAATAAATATTTCCCCATTTTCCTTGGGATATCTTTTCACACTATCCTTAGCCATTGGATGTACAAAGGTTTGTAATTTCAATTTGGTCCAATGTACTGTTTTTTTTCAGTTGTTGTTTATGGTTTGAGCACTATTTATTTATTTATTATATGGTGTAAGACAGGAGTTTACACTCACCTTTTTTGGCATATGAATATCCAGCTTTCCCTGTGTCACTTGTTTAAAATAATCTCCTCTAACAAATAGTTTATTTTTGAGCCTTGTTACATTCCTTGAAAAGTTTAGTGTTGCTTAGATTGCTGTCACGGACAACTGCTCAGATGGCAGAGTCTTTGTCATGGTTTGTCAAGGTGGAGTTGGCAGTGTAACAACTCAGCTGCCTTAGTACTAAATGGTCCAGGGGTGAGTAGGAGCGCTGGTTCTTCCGCATCTACTTAGGTCATTGGTTGGATGCCTTGAAGACAAATCTTTGTTACCTAGAGGCATGGATTTCGAGTCAAACTATCTATGTTCAAATTCTGCTTCTAGTTGGTATAAATAGCTATCTGGCCATAGTTAAAGTCCTTGACCTTCTGAGCCTCCTATTATCCACCTCTAAAAAGGGGATAATAATAGTGGCCTTTATAATGCTTTTGTGAGACTAAATTGTGAAGAACACATTCTGACACATAATAAATATTTAATAAATTGAACTACCATAGCCCATTTATGTCTTATAGCAAATTATCACAAACTTCACAGCAGAATTATTAACTAGTAGAAGAAAATGGTTAATCTTCAGGACTTTAGGTTAAGCCATGGGGTTTTAGCCATGACACCAAAGGCACACACAAAGTCAAAAGAAAATAAAAATTAGACTTTACCAACACCAAAACCTTTGTATTTCAAAGAACACCATTAACAAAGCCCAAAAGGAACTCACAGAAAGAGGAAGCGTCTTTGCAAATCATACATCTCATAAAGGACTTGTACCTAGACTATATTAAGACCTCTTAAATGCAATGCTAGAATAACAATCCAGGTATTAAGGGGCAAAAGTTATGAATACACATTCTTTCGCTGTATATACGAAATGATGCTTCGCATCACTAAGCACTGTGGAAGTGTAAACCAGAATCAGGATGAGATGCCTCATACTCTGGGAATGACAGTAGGAAAAATAGCCACAGCAGCAGGTGTTGGCAAGGAGACGGAGAAACCAGTGAGACTAAATGCTCAGAATGGACAGCGGAGTGCTTTGGGAAGAAATCTGCCAGTTCTTCAGAAAGTTAAACACACAATGACATGACAGACATCTCACTCCTAGGTATATTCTCCAAAGAAATGGAAGCATGACCACATGCACACATGTACATGAGCATCTATAGAAACGTTATTGATAGTAGCAAAAAAATGGAAGAAATCTAAATGTCCATCAGTGATCAATGAATAGACAAAATTTGGTACATACATAAAAATTTAATATTATTCAACCATAAAAAGAAATATATCTATATCTATATCTATCTATATATATATCTACATGAATAGGCCTTGAAAACATTATGCTAAGAGAAATAAGCCAGCCAATAAAAGATCACATATAATATGATTCCATTTGTATGAAATGTCTGGAATGACAAATGACAAACAATTGAGACAGAAATATACTGGTGGTTTCCAAGAGGTAGAAGAGGGAGGAATGGGGTAGTAAATGCTAATGGTTATGGAATGAATCACTCTCTTTTCTCTCCCCCCTCTTGCCCTCTCCCCTCTCCCTCTCTCCTCTCCCCTCTGCCCCCTCCTTTCCCCCTCCCCCTCTTTCTCCTTCCTCCCCTCTCCCTTCCCCTCTCTCTCACCCTCTTTCCCTCTCCCCTCCCCCTCCCTCTCCTCCCCTTCCCCCTGTCCCCTCTCTCTAACTCTCTCCTATTGGTAGAGTTTCTTTCCGTGTTGCTGCTGGGCTGATGGCAGCACTTCCTCTTCAAAGATATCAATGCAGAGAGAGACTCTAGCAAGACGGGGGCTATGTGACCATGTAGCTGTAGTCATGTATGCACCTCATCATCTCTGCTGGACTCTGCTGATTAGAAGCAACTCCTGAGGGGGACACCTAGCTTGGTGGGACAGTGCTTGACTAGCACGGCTTCAACCTCCAGCACCAAATCAAAGCCAAATCAAAGCAAATGAAGCAAAGCCCCAAAAGGGAGCAAATCACAGATCCTCCCTATACTCAAGGGCAAGAAAATGCACAAAAATATGGAGGACACATGACAGGAACTGAGGACCATCCTAAAGCCTTCCCACCACTGTACCATCTGCAGAGCCAATTTTCATACTTGAATTTATAGCGGAATTTTTAAGCTGCTGCTGTGGAATCATTTCACAATTTCTTACAGATAATTATGATTATTATTTACTATCATTTATTGTGTATTTGCTTAGGGCCTGACACTGTATTATGTACTTAACATATGTGATTTTATTTTGCGTTCAGAAAAATGAGAAGCGGGGTAGTATTATCCCCCAATTAATAGACAAAGAATTATAAATTCATGGAGGCCATCGTTCCAAGATTACATAGCAAGTAACTGAAGGAACTTGGATTTGAATATAGTGTTATGAGTTCAATTATGTTGTCATATTATAATTACATCAATTATATTCTAATCATTATATTATGATTATATTATTATCTTAATTATAATAAGAGATTAGATATTTTAGCATCAGCTTCAGACCTTGGGAGGCTCTATCTATCTCCAGTTGACATGGTCTCGTAAGTTTCAGTTTTTTCAGTGGCAGCTAAAATTTATTGGCCTGACTAGATCCTTTGTTCTTGAAATACCATGAACTTTCTTTTTGTCATTGTAGCTTTAATTTTTGAAATGTTCACTCAACTTTTCAGTCTCTCAGCCACCACCTTGTCTTTTGGAATTGGCACGTGTCTCTCAGAAAGCCTCAACAGCTCGCAAACCTCTTGTTTCCCTATTTTATTCTTACTATGCCTTAAGATGAAAAACGGTTGTGGTAACTTTCTCACGCCTTTCAAGCCAATATTTATAATATTTTGTGCATCCTGCATCATTGTTGTCACAGAAAGATTTGGACTGAAGAAACCTAGCTTGTTATCACCAGAAGTGGAGCCTACCACAGAAGTTTTCAAGATGTTCTTTAGCATTTGATCCACTGTAGCCAATAAGATCATAGGTAGCGACAGAATTTAAAGCAAGGCTTTTCTGTGTACTACAGTAAACAGGATGGAAATACAAACAAGAAGCTTGTTGGCCACCCGTTATTTGGCACCTGAAAACCACAGGCTTCATTTTATGTACAAATAGAGTCTCAGATCACTGCTGAGAATTGCCTCCGTCAGCAGGACAGAGAAAGCAGCAGAGCCTAAGATCGAAACTGTCAAAAGTGGTTGTTAGGGCCGGCCAGATAGCTCAGCAGACTAAAGTGCCTGTCTAGGCATTGTGCAGTGGCTGAGGTTCAATCCCCAGCGTGCTGTGCCAGCCCTGTCCCTGGGGTGTGCTGAGACTGGGCATGGTGGCATGCGCCTGTAATCCCAGCGCTTGGGAGGCTGAACACCGGAGAACCACTACGAGTCTGATCTACATAGTGAGATCCCATAGACCCTGTACTAAACACATTTAAAAAAAAAAACCTGGTTGTTGATCCTTAGATAAGGCGTATCTCAGAATATTTAGGGGAATTGAAGGGAACACAGTAGTTATACATCAGGGAATCTCAAAAAGTATTTGTAAGAGATACTGAATATTTGTATTTTTGAAGATATCTATTATTTTGTTTAAATTTTAGCTTTTGTTGACAATTTACAGATTGTATACTTCTCTGCAACAGAAAATAACAATATTCAAATTGTATATCTCTCTTGTTACTGAGATACACAGCATGCAAATTGCAGAATGTAGCAGATAACTTATACATCTGTTAGAGAGGAATATGTGGGGTTCATTGCTTTGTCACTTCAATTTGGCTCATATTACCTGTACTTGATCCCTCTGACTGTAGCAAACAATGCCCTAATCCCGAACGAAAGAGGAGGGATATTTGGAAAACAACCCACTATTGGGTAGAAAGAAGGTAGGAAGAAGGCTTTATCAACTTTCTCTAGTCTGATTTCACAAAGGGTGGGAGAGCCTTTGGAACATTCCAACTTTTGTAAGCTTCCTATCCAAACAATTGCTTTGGCTGAAATTGATGCTTTCTTTGGGGACCTGCTGATAATTCCTGAAATTACGTACTAATGCACGGAGAACTTCCAAAGTGGCTGTCACCTTGAGTGGCATAATTATAGGCTCTGTGTAAAGTCTTGATAAGGAAATGGAGAAGAAAAATGATCAAGACAGGAATGTATCTGAAGGTAATGCAGGTAATAATGAATAATGAAAGGCAGAAACCACTTTGTTTCCTAGGAATGGGCAAAGGAAGCAGGGAGGGAAGAGTCCCATGCCTGATCCAGGGAAATTCTTTGTCCTCCATATTCCCTTGATCCTTAGGAAGTTGATGGTTAGTGTGAAAAGAGACAGCATAGGAAAAGCCTGAGTGTCAGAGCAGGAGGAAGAAGCCCCAATTCTGGTTCTTTTACTTAATCAGTGCATGGTCTAAGAATGTTATTCACATCCAAAGCCT
Source organism: Octodon degus (assembly GCF_000260255.1). Lineage (NCBI taxonomy): Eukaryota > Metazoa > Chordata > Mammalia > Rodentia > Octodontidae > Octodon > Octodon degus. The sequence goes on from NW_004524643.1 coordinate 4,009,216, forward strand.
TACCTGTGAAGTGGGGTGAAAATTTTTGCTTCTCTGAGTTGGTAATGATGAAATATGGAAACCACGGCAACAGTACAACCCTTAGTGTCATCAGAGTAAAGGAAGGCCTGGTTTGTTTAGTGTCGTGTTGTGGTTAAATATGTGGATTTGAAACCAAACAGAACCAAGTTTGAATCTTATTTGCTACTTTGCCATGTTTTAGAATTTAAAAATTACATTTCATGTGCTTAGCATAGTTTCTACCATGTGGCAAATGCTTAGTGGAGCTCATCTGAGGCGAGGATGCTGGTGGTGACGCAGGACAATTGTGGGTTTGTTTTTGCCCACGTAGGGATCAGAACCTTATTGTAGTCAGATGGGCCTTACAATCCACACACGTATCTTTCCCTGGATGGCATTGTAATGTATGATCAAAAAAAGATCAAAGGAAGTACTCCCAGAGAATTTTCGAAGTTATGCTCCAGAATGAGAATTATATATACAATATGGTTGACCTTGACCTCAGCGTAAATATATCTACCCAGTTCCAAGTGACCTAGGAAGTGTTTTGAAGAAAATGTTCACCAGGTCCTTGGTTAGGCACAGGTGAGCATCTTTACTGGAGAGACCAGGAGATGTGTTTGCTCAGGCCTGGATTCCTCTTCCTGGATTCTACAGTATCCCTTGTGTACATTTTGTTGCTCTTTTTTTCAGTGTTTTGGCTGATATCTTAGTTTCCTTTATGTCAGGAACCCTAAAGCTTTAGTCAAGTAATTGTTAAGAAGGGCTGGGCGGACTGGCTTGATGAGCAACACGTGGCCCAGACCTAGGAAGCACTCCTCAAAACATCTTGGAAACCTGAAGCTGAGCCCAAGGGATGCTGGAGAGGATGAAATGCTCTTCTTAAAGTGAGTTAGAGGGGCTGGGGAGACAGCTCTGCATATTGTATGAGAAAGAATAATTCCTCAAAGCAGTTGAGCCAGTCTTCTGTTATTTGTTGCAGAGAGAACCCCAAGAGCTATATAAAATTCACGAAAAGAGAACACAACATATTAGATCCTATAGAGTACAGCCAAAACACTCAGGGTTCCCGACATAAAGGAAACTAAGATATCAGCCAAAACACTGGAAAAAAGAGCAACAATATGTACAGAAGGGAGACTGTAGAATCCAGGCAACTGCCTGGCAAGCACAAGGACCTGAGTTCAATTCCTGGTACCACACGCTGTGCTGCTCTGGAACCCCAGGCACACCACACCAGCGTGAGACCTGTACCAAATAAATAAATAAATAAATAAATAAATAAATAAATAAATAAATGAGTTAGAGATACAGATAGAGACAAACCACTCAACTTTTTAATTTTGTTTTCTTTTATATTGCATTATCTTTTCCCAGCTTCTTGATTTGCATGCATAATCTATTTGAGACAGTGTGCATGTTGAAATTAAAGACAAGGAAGTAACGCTTCTTCTGAAGAGTGTTTTGGCTGTATCCTATAGGATCTAATATGTTGTGTTCTCTTTTCATGAATTTTATACACCTCTTGGGGTTTTCTCCGTAACAAATAACAGAAGACCAACTCAAATGCTTTGAGGAATTATTATTTTTCATACAAGTAGTTGGAGGTAGAAGGAGCTCAGGGCTGGTTTATTTAGCAGATCAAAGACAGCATCAAGCAGTCAGTCATCATTTCCAGCAGATAGATAAATGCAAAGCCTGGTTCGGTCAGTTTAGTGTTGTGACAGTCAGCCAGGGCCTGTGCTTAGGCTAGTTCTCCTTCATGGTAGCAGGACGTAGCTTCGATGTCACGTGTCCATGACAACTTCTAGGAATAGAAGAGACTTTCTCTTTAGCACTGAAGAAAGCTTTTGTCGGCAATCGCTTGCCAGACTCTCCTTCAAGTTTCATTTCCAGGATGGCTCTGTGTATCCATCCCTGAACTAA
>NW_004524643.1:4012805-4017001 GCF_000260255.1 Octodon degus
GCTTGACTGTTTTAATTTTTATTCTTTGAAGTTTTTTCCATGTCTACTAAAGAGAAAATTTTGCATTTCATGACCATAGGGGAAGGAATAGTAGCTTCTATTTTAGGTTAGTATTGCTTGTTATGCCGCTCCGATTTTATGCATCTTTGTCTTTTATCGACATGATTATTTTGGGGCTGGGGAGATAGCTTAGTAGAATAAGTGCTTGCCGGGCAAACACAAGGGCCTGAGTTCAATCCCCAGTTCCGCAAAAAAACAAAAAAAAAAAACATTGATTATTTTTAAACAGACATAGTACAGGATAGTTTCCATACATCCTTCAGTTGGCTTCTCCCGACATCAATCAACTCACTGCAGGATATTTGAGAAGACTAAGAGGTCACCACTAGTCTAGCTCTATTATCCACATACAGACTTGGCCAGTTTTCTCACTAATGTTTAACTTGATCTCCAAAGACTGAAAAGGTGCTCCATCGCTACTGGATTTTGGCCTCTTTTTGCATTTCCAGCGGTTTTTGGGTTTCATATATGTTAATTCTATATAATTTACCACATATAGCAGTAAGGCAATTTTACGTTAATGTAGATCTTGCCCTTCATCAGCATAATGGGATCTTTTAAATCCTATTTAACACTCTTGCTTTGACTTCAGCATTTTCTGAAGAAAACAAGTCCTGACTTCCTTTTGTATAAATTTGGCTAGCATTCTTCCCCCTTTCCTTTATATTTAGCTTTTTGTGTCAGTCTGTTTGGAAATCTGCAAGTCAGGGCCCTGGTAGAAAACAGACACTGAATTTAATACAGGGACCCTTTTGTTAAGAAGTGAGTAGGAGAGATCGTAGGAACAGTGTAGTGCCCTTGGATTTAGTCACTTACTAGAGCCTGAACAGAAGCAGTTGCCTGACGGGACAGTGGCCTTTGGACAAGCCAGCTGTGCTGACATTGCATTAGAGAACCAGGGAAATAGCTGGCCCTCCAGCCTTCAGATCTAGGTGGGGGCTTCCTGTGAGCAAATCCTTCTGGAAGCTAGAGGCACAAGCACACACTGTTACGCTGGTGTAGTATAGGCTTTCTTCATGGTTCACATAGCAGTGGTGAATAACAGAGTAGATTTGGAAAGTACGTAAAAGATATCTGGTGAAAGGTATGCTGCTTATGTATAGCGTTTCAATAGCTAGATTTAATTTTCTTGAAACAATCTGAGAATTCTTTTTATGCACTAGCTTAACTTTTTACATCAACATTTATTGTTGTAGGTACGTTTAGTTTTATCTCTGCCATCTAATTCTTAGCTTCTGCCTACTTTTTTTCTATTTTCTAGCTTCCTATCATTTGGTATTGTTGTCTATTTGGTCTTTTGCATTTTATATTTGGTAATTTAGAATTATACAGTCTGTTTTTGGCCCTATTCCTTGATAACTATACATTGGCTTAACACAGTTAACCATGCTCTATCTCATATTATCAACTCCATGGATAAGACAGCACCCCATTGCCCGTAAGAGAATGCCAATGACCGTGGGTCTCAATTTCTGTTTTGTAACTTTGATTGCTTTAGTTACTGAGAAAGACTTACATGTACTCATTACTCTGGGTAACTGAGTTGATTTGGGGTTGGATTCTACCTGGTATTGACTGGGATAAGCTGGCCATGTTTACATAAAATTCTAGAGGCTCCAGAGGCTGATCAGATAGCTCAGCAGATTAAAGTGCCTGCTTAGGCAGATGCAGCAGCTGGGGTTCCATCCCCGGTGTGCCATGCTGGCCCTGCTCCTAGGGTGTGCTGAGACAGCGATGGAGACTGGGCATGGTGACACACACCTATAATCCTAATCCCAGTGCTTGGGAGGCTGTAAACAGGAGAATCACTATGAGTCCGAGCTACATAGTGAGACCCTATAGAACCTGTAAAAAATGCATTAACAAAAAAATTCCAGAGTTTCCTCACTTTGGGTTTGATATGGCTACATTATTTTTTTTCCTCCCCAGCTGGGCCTCTTGCTACTAATCCTAAAGGCCGTTTTCTCTTGCTTCCCTCCCAGACTGTGCTCATGAAGTCAACTACCTGGGGAGAGGGCATTCTCTGTAGGCCAGACACGTTTCCCCTCTGTCTCTGGTAGCCTTCTTTCCATCATTCCCACTTGGTTAAGGAAAGTTGAATACTGGGAAGATTTTAAAATTTATTCATTTATTTATTATTAGCATATGTTTGCAGTGCATAATGATTATATTTATTATGGGGACTATATAATACCACTTAATTCAGTTGTCTTCTGTTCTTTTTTTTTTGGTGGTGGCAGAGATCAAACTCAGGTCCTTGTGCTTGCTGGGCAAGCACTTATTCCACTGAGCTATCTCCTCAGCCCCCTGTCTTCTGTTCTTTCCAGCTTCTGATCCTCTTTCCATGAGCAGAAGCTTGATTGCAAGCTTTTCAATTCTTTTTCTATTCTCTTTTCCTCTCCTTCCATCTCTTGGTTCCTTGCCACTTGTTAAAGAGTTCCCTCCTTCCCATGATCTATGTTGCAGAGATTGCTGAAATGGTAAAATAGAAATTCTGTTTGACCCAGCGATACCCTTTCTAGATATCTTCATGGAAGAATTAAAGGCATCATATAAAATGATACATGCATGTCCGCACTTAGAGCGGCACAATTTATAACAGCTAAATCTTGGAAATGGCGCATATGCCCATCAGCGGATGAACAGACGAGGGCACCACAGCACTTATACACAATGGAGTACAGATGTACTTAAACAGGGATAAGTGAGGCATTCCTAGCTGAATGGATACATTGTGGGACCCTAATATGAAGTGAGGTAAATCAGGCAAATGAGTTCCAATAGCACATGGCTTCTTTTATATGAGAAACCCAGAATATCATTAAACAACAAGATAAAAGATAAATAGTTGGTAAGATTTGAAGAATTCTTTCCTTTTAGAATCCATATCTTTAGTTTTCATTCTGTCAATTTTAGAGTCCGATGGTTTTTATTTCATTTTCGGGATAACATTTCTTAAACTTTGTGCTGTGTGACCAGGATCTGATTATAGTCTTGATACTGGTAGTATATTTGCAACTTACATTTTTTCCTGTTCATTTATGCAGGTTTTAGATAGATAATAAAGTTTTATAAATCTGAGCATAGAGTTTCATCTTCTGAATATTTTCCTTTATAGCTTTTGCTGCATCTTTGTTAAAGTGTGTTTGGCCAATAAGTTTGAGTATTTCAGGTGTACTGTGTGTTGTTTGGAGTACATCTACATTATGTGATGACCACAATCAAGGTAATTGATTCATCCATCATCTTGGTGGGTCTTCTGTGTTTATAACATAAAAGGCATTTTAATTCAAATTTAAATCTTTAATTTATTTGATAATACTGAGCTCCACAAGATGTGAGGGGCCTTTTTTCAGCTACTGAGAAGTTGTTAGTGGGTCTGTCTTTCCCAGTCCCGTGCATGTATAAGCCAGTCTACAAACAGACAGGATTTCCCATGGGGGAATGTCCAAAGCTGCACAAGGGCCCTCCCTTAATTTTGATCAATTTCAATGTTTCAGGAATTCTGAATCTACTAGAGAGAAGATCCTGACAGGAATATAATTTTTCGGGTTTCACTTAAGAAAGGCAATTTTAGGGAAAATTGAATTTATGATATAGTTACTTTTTTAGCACTCTATAAATTTGAAGACATCTTGATAGCTGCGGAACATAAAAATGTATTATAGATAACTTTCCTCATAAAATGATCATGTATGGCATATTAAATGTCAAAATATAGTTTATGAAGATAACAATTATATATTTAGTAATTGACTTGACATTCAAGCTCATCCTCATTTATAACAGAAGGAATGACAGCACAGTATTGTTTACTCAACAGAGCATCTCAAAGTACCCATAAAAATAGCATGTTTTAAAATGCTCCTTGATGAATTTCATGGTCAGTGAAAAAAGTTAGCAAGAATTTCAACCTTCAGAACTCTGGATTTGCTTTCCCCCATGTAGCACTAGGGTCAAGGTTGGCTCTGGAGGCAGACAACTGGAATGTCAACCTCAGCTCTGCCACTTAATGCTGGGTGATCTTGGTCAAATCCTTATTTTCTTTCTGTTCCAGTTTCCTCATCTATTAGGCAGAGGATAAAACATTTTTTTCTAGTACTGTTGTGTTAAATTAATATATGAAAGCCTTTAGA
>NW_004524643.1:4018536-4021747 GCF_000260255.1 Octodon degus
TGGGAAAGTAGAGGTGATGACAAAGCCCGCACTTCACTAGACAACCTCCAGAAAGGGGCCCTTTATTCTTGGGTAAGACATATCAGTATCATCATGATGTCAGTCTTCCTTCATTTAATTTATAAATTTATTGTAGTTAGAATCAAATACCTAAAACTTTTTTTTCTTTCCAGAGCGAGGCACATTAGTGGAACTGCCTTTACCACTTGTTGTGGTTTGTGTCTAGATGTATGTACACCCCACACCAGGCCTAATGCAGTCATAGACTTTTTAGAGGTGATTGAATCTAGATTTTGTGATTGATACATAGCGCAGTGCTGGGATTAAGGGTGTGAGTGCTACATTGATCATAAGTTGGATAGCTTAGCTCATATACTGTATATGGGACAGAAAGAGGCCTCTCTCTCTCTCCATCCCTTCCTCCTTTCTCCTTTTCTATCTCCTGCTGCCATGTATGGTTGCCCCCTGCTATGCATCATCCTGCTTTATAGTCAGCTAATTAGGGATCAAAATCTCTACAAATTATGAGCTAAATAAAACTTTTCTCTCTTAACTTTGGGCACTGGATATTTTTTCTCAGCAATGAGAAAAGTAACTAAGACAGAATTTGGTACCAAGAGTGGGATTGTTGACTATACCTGACCAACAGCCTTTGAGAATGGCTTGTGGAAAGAGTTTGGAAAGATTTGGAGATGTTGCCTGAAAGGAAAGAGCTAGAACATCTTAGATTGTACTAAATGGGAGATAATGGACAGAGTTCAGAGGATCAGAAGGCTGATAGAAATCCTGCTGGTAAAGGATAGGCTTGGGAGATTTCTGCTTGGAAGAAGGACTTCACTGGCTGTTAGGCTCCAGAGGATGTGTCCTAGGTGATTATGAACTAAAACCTCTACAAACTCAACCAAATAAACTTTTCCTTCATTAATTTTTAGCATTGGGTATTTTATCTCAGCCACACAGAAAAGTAACCAAGACAGAATTTGGTACCAGGAGTGGGGTTGTTGCTGTAACTATACTTGAACGTGTGGTTCAAGAGCTTTTGGAAATGGCTTGTAGAAAGAGTTTGGAAAAGGTTTATAAATGTCACCTAAAGGAGTAGCACTGGAACACCTTAGGCTCTTCTGTATGGGAGATTCTGGTCAGAGTTCAGAAGACCAAAAGGATTATAGAGGTGGTGCCTAAAGACCAGGATTGGGAGGTTTCAGATGAAGAACAACTGCACAGGCTATTAGACTCTAGATAATGTGTATTATGGCTTGCAGAAAGCTTATCTGCATTTTTCTCATGTCCAGAGACTTTGCCTGAGACTGAGATTAAAGGTGATGAACTAATTAATCTAGCAGAAGAAATTTCAAGGCAGTTGATGGCAGATGCTGTTGGTATGGATATTATTGGGGGATTTTATCCAGATTATGTTGAGAATCAAGAGAAAAGAGCCCAATGGGGTGACTTAAAACACTGTGAGTTTGGCCAGAAGAAATCGCTAGTAAATCTGTGGGCTATAAAGATAGAGCTCTGGAGTTATTGATTACTAAGAAGAAACAGGAGACTCTAAAGATGGCCTCAGGGCATAAAAAAACCCAGGGAGTCTCCACCCTTTCCAGCCTCAAAATTTCAAAAGTGAAAGACTTTGCTTTGAAGAGAAAGCCATAGAGCACCGTGTTCCAGAATGGTAGAAGCATAGAATATTTGATCCTCAGAATTGGATTTATAGGTCCCAGAGATCCAGGCACTCAACCCCTACAACCAAGAGAGAGGAAAGCCTGACTATTGCTCCAAGTGGCAGCAGACCTTGGTATCATCTGCATGGTGCTGGTTTTAGATACATGCAGATTGCAAGAGTTCTGAGGATAAAAAGGCTTCCACCTTGATTTCTGTGTGCCCCTCAGAGGACAATGTGTGAAGCTGTGAGTAAGAAAAATAGAGTACAGTTGATACCCTAGAGGTCTGGAAAATCCAGGAACGTGGGTTGACTGAGAAAAGCTTCAAGGAGGGAGCAAAGCAGGACCAAGACAGAAGCCATGGGAGCTACAACCACCAGAAATGCCGTAGAGGTGGAGCCACATGGAGCTTACAATTTGCCATAGATTGCTTCAGATGTTGTATGTGAAGTACAGGACATAATGCTTGCCCTGATGGATTGTGCACTTGCTTTGATCCCAATGCTTTGTATCCCCCTGTTTGTACCTTTTGGAATGGTAATGTTTATCTTGTACTATTGAATGTCGGAAGTATTTAACTTTTCATTTGTATAGGAGTTTGCAACTAAAGAGTTTGCCTTACACTTCTGAGAAACTTGGAACTTGGACTTTTCAACAGTACTGAAACTTTTAAGACCTTGGTAATACTTGCAACAGGACTAAATTCCTTTTGCATAAAGGGACATGCATGAGTCTTTGAGGGGTCAGGGGGAATATTATGGTTCTAATGTAATATAATGTTGATAGACTTAATAATGGTTCTGTAAGATTGTTAAAACCTGTGTTATAATGTTTTTAATTATTGTGAAATGATAAAAATAATGTCTCTGTCTCTGGAAACTTGTTTAAAGTAATGTGTTTGGTTGCCAAGTTGACAAGGGATAGAGTGTAATGGTTGATACACTGTGTCAGCTTGAGAAGTTTAGAAATTTAATGAAAAGACTCAACAGGGGCCAGGGCCCTCACTTTGTAAACATCCTCATCCTGTGTAAGAGAAGGGCACAGAGATGTGCGTGTGTGTGTGTGTGTGTGTGTGTGTGTGTGTGTGTATGCTACACCCTTCATAGTGGGTGGAAGTGTGCTTACAAAAGAGGATAGGCTTGCTTCCCCCTCCTTTGCTCTTGTTGCTTTTGCTGTCTCCTGACACCTTGAACTGCTGCCCTTGTGCCTTTCCACCTTGCCTTGGAGCCAGCTTATTATGGACTAAAACCTCCTCAGTGAGCTAAATCTTTCCTTCCTCAATTTTGGCTGTTGGGTATTTTTGTCTCAACAATAAGAGGAAAGTAAGCAAGACAGGAAGTTTTCCAAATCATTAGTCAAAATCCAGATGCAATAAAAAATGATAAGTTTGGCAATAAAAACTTCTCTAAAATATTTTAATGATAAAAGTACTGTAAGTACATTTAAAGACACATGACAAATGAGAGAAAATATTTGTGGTGTATGTCACAGATAGGGTTGATACCTATAAGATATACGTTTAGATTAGATGAGAAAAAATCTAAGGAAAT
>NW_004524643.1:4026789-4030417 GCF_000260255.1 Octodon degus
GTACTGAAGTTCAGGTGGAGCTCTACAGAGTTTGGAGTTATCCAGCTGCGTCTGGCTTAGGTCTGGCTGCTGTGCTCAGCTCCTTCCTGCTGTGGACCTGGGCTAGGACTGGGTCTCCCTTTCCTTTCTTTTGCCAACTGCAGCAAACGTAATTGTTACTTTCATTTGTCCAAAGCTCCAGATTCCCGAGAGAAGGGACAGTAAGTGTCATCATGACCTCATCCTGCATCCTGGGTGGAAATTTAGGGGTCAGTAAAAATATCTAACTTGTTTTTTAAAGCATCTGGGGGTGAGGCTGGTGTATGGGGCTCCTGGGGCCCCGCTAGCAGGCTGTTTCCCAGCAGGACCCTAAGAGATGTTAAAATAACATGGAGCACAGGGCCAAGAGGAGGAGCTTAGGTGACTAGTCCAAAAATGCCAGAGGAAATGTCAAAACTGGGCAGCAGATATGGAAATCTGAGAACCTGAAAAACAAAGCCTGGTGTCATGGGCACAGAGGTTTGAGGAGGCTCAGGGACAATCAGCTGGGACAGGCACAGCATAGGTGCTGACTTCTGTGGGCTTGAGAAGCATGGCAAGTGACGGGTCCCCAGGTGAAGGGACAGGGCTGGGCCTCATAGACAGCCTGGGTTGTTGCTGTTTTAGTGACTTTCCTTTCATTGCTGAGACAAAATACCCAAAGCTCAAAGTGAAAGGAGGAAAGGTTCACTTGGCTCACAGTTTGTAGAGGTTGCAGTCCGTAGATGGCGGGCTCCAAGGCAGGGTGGCACGTGGCAGGTCGGCACTTCAGAGGAGAACCAGTTCACTGCAGGCAGAAGGCAGCAAAAGCAAGCAAGGGATTTAGCAGCTTTTTCGGTCCCTTTCATATTCTTCCTACTCTTCCAGGATTAGGGTGGTGCCAATCCAATCAGTGGACTGATTTAGTAATCACCCATTCTCAATCTCAGCACCCTTAATCCCAGCACCCTTAATCTCAGCACTCTTAATCCCAGCACCCTTAATCCCAGCATGGCACCAGGAATCAGTCACACACTTTGATCCAGCCACCCCTGAAACAGCCCCAGCTAGGACTACCTGAGACCTTGGGGGCACATCTAGTCCCTAGGCAATGATTACTAGCTGTTGCTTGTTTCCTAGTCTTGCCTTAGATATTTGTGTAAGGACAGTCATCATTCCTGCTCCTTCTAAGCCAAAGAAGGCAAATAATTAGTAGGAATTTTATTTTCTGAAAAGCATTCAGATTTGAACTTGCCCATTTTGCTTTTCCCATTTGTCCTTGCAGCATGCACCGAGCATCACAAGCAGTCCAGTGCTGGGGGAGAGACTCTCAAGGCTCTCCACCTGCTCTCCGTTCACTATCCAGGTACAGTGTGGCCCTGAGCAGGGACCTAGGAGATTGGTGTTCCAGCCTCCTGCTCACCTACTTGCTCCATGACCTGCAGTGTGCCCCTGACAGTTCAGCTCACTGGTCTTTCTACTCTGCTATTCTGGGATTCTACAAATCTGTCTCCTTCACTGATCAGCCTCCGAGCCACAAAGACCCCCATGCAGCAGGCCACTCCAAATGTTCCCTGGCGTGCAGGTGTCTTCTCACAGGCCCTGTTCCCCAGCTGCTACAGGCAATTTGGAAACTATATTTTTAAAATCTCCACAGATGGGAAGACTAAATTGAAATGAAATTTGTTTGAAAAGGCTGCTTTCAGCGTCTGAGCCCCGTTTCCTCGTCCCTTGCTACATTCAGCATTCTGGTGTCTGCCCCAGACAGTCCCTGCTCCCCCCAATTTCTCAGCAAAGGCTCCTGGCTAAGGGCTTCTGATCACTGCTGGCTCTGGGCCCTCCTCCCCACCACCCCGCAGTTCTCATTCTAGTCCATGATTACCATTCCATGTGATCCATGTTGCAGCCCCTCTAACAGCTCTGTTACCTGCATACACAAGGGCAGACCAGCTCTTTCTTCTGCTATCTTCTCTGCCATCACTGGCCATGTCCTTCATCTAAGGTGTTGGCTCTCTGTGCTCATTTTCATACATCATTTCTTTATCCACACAGTAATGCTCTTCTGGCCTTTCTTGCTATTTTTCTTTCCTGGAAGCAATCTGTCTTCAGTTGCTTCCAGAACTGCGATGCCCAGAACTAGGACCATTTTCTACCCCAGCACGTCTGCCCCTGACCCGTTGGATGCCATGCTTTCCTGGTGCGGTCCTTGTCCTTGGGGCTGGCCTTGTCCCAGGGCAGCGTGTCAGTAGGCAGAGCATCAAGTGGGCTGATTAGTGAGCTATAATCAGGTTGGTAGGAGGGTGTAGACTGGGTGCAGGCCAGACCTGTGGCCTGGGTGGAGGGCAATGCTCAGGATCCAAGGCAGGAGTGATGTGCTGGGAGCTGCGAGCCAGAAACTGAGGGGAGGAAGTCAGAGATGGGGACGGTTGTAGCTGGGTTGAATCCAGAATACAGCAAATGCCTGGAATGAAGGCCAGCTAAATTCAAAGTTGCCCTGGGACTCTAGGCAACATGATAGCGCAGGATCCAGATAGAATTCTTCACAAGACAGACTGTCTGGGAGCATATCATTTCACTTTCCAGGCCTCAGTTTCCCTATCTGTAAATTGGATGACTATAAAAACCTTTCTCATTGGGATATTTAAGCAAGTTAAAACAAATTCTTACAAGTGGGTCTTGGCCACTAGTGACATTGGATTCAACTGTTTCTTCAGAATGTACCTATGAGATAAATCATTGCATGCACAGAGGATTCTGCCTCCAGGGGATGCTGCTACTGCTACTGCTACTGTGTGTGTGTGTGTGTGTGTGTGTGTGTGTGTGTGCACGCGCGCACGTGCTTGGGCTGGTATATTTCCCATCAGGGAAGGTTTGGCCTCAGCGCAGTGCTCCAGTCCCTGTCTGTGTGTTTATTAGTAGCATAATTGAGTATCTATTTTGATTTCAAAGTTCCTATAATGTTCTGTAAAACAAATACAGTATATTTCTCAATAACCAGAATGTGGACCTCGGTATGCATTAGTTCTGGGTTCAGATCTCTACTCTTCTATTCATTTGTCATTTAGCAGGCTCCAAGACTTTTTGAGTCTTCATTTCCTTATCTACACAGTAGAGATGCCAACATCTACTTCACAGAATGAATTGAAAAAAGGTACATTCCACACCAAAGCCCAAGGTTTCTGCTCCACACCCTTCTGTTGTCTAGACTCCAGCCCTGGGCAGAACTTACTCACTGCACATGACCCTTCTGATGTATGGGACTGACTTCAGGCTGGCCAATGCTAAGGACAAAGGGAGTGACAATGGTGGACACAGAGATGGCAGTGGAAGAACAGCTTCATGGACCTCAGAAATCTCTGCTGAAGAAAAGTATAAAAATGAAGTATAAGAAGTAAAGCCATGCTGTTATGTTGAGCTGTAGGGGACTCAGGTCAACAATGTCTGACATTGCCAGTGAAGCGGAAGACCCAGTACTATTATGGGCTACTGGACTCTTTTAGAATATTTTGCTATAAATATTCAAATAACGGAACTTAACAAAAAAAAAGGGGGATACAGATGAATGTCCATTTTGTATCTGTGTATTCAAAATGGTTAGGATAGATATATAGTTGCATTCTCTTAATGAATA
>NW_004524643.1:4030517-4043055 GCF_000260255.1 Octodon degus
AGAAAAGAAAGAAAGAAAGAAAGAAAGAAAGAAAGAAAGAAAGAAAGAAAGAAAGAAAGAAAATAGAGATGACTGCTCAGATAATCAAAGTAGAAAGAGAAGTCTGGAAATGATCGCCATAAAGTCAAGGCAACATTGTCCTTTCTGAAGAGAAGGCATGGAGTGGCTCTGTGGGCTGATGATCTACAGGGTCAGCAAGTTATAATCAGGTACTTTTTAATTATTCTATTTTATTATTTTTGGAGGTGTGGCGGCTCAAACTCAAAACCTACAGTGTGCTAGACAAGTTCTCTATGTTACCAGTCCTGGTACCTGATTTTGTAAATAAAGCTTTATTGGAAAAAAGCAAGCACATTAATTTTTTTTTACTTTAGAGAGAAATTGAAAAAAATAAAAAAGAGAATTTGAGAGAACAATAAAAATAATATAAAATTTCAAAACAAGATGATAAGAAATTAATAATCAATATTATACTGTATATTGTTATTTTCAAAGCAGTTGCTCAGATTACCAGATATAGGCATGCAAAATTGACCAAACAGTATAAATACTATCTGTTCCTTTCAACAAACTAATACACTTAGCAGTACAGTTATCTTAGCTAAAATCCCCTTCCTTCATTTTTCCTTTTCCCCATCCCCATTGTTCTTTCATTTTGAGCATTTAAATCAGTGTAGAGATTCCTTAAAAACTAATATTAGAGGTCCCATTCAACCCAGCTATTCCCCTTCTGGGTATTTTTCCAGAAGAACTGAAAACGTCATACCACAGTGATATATATGTACCAATGTTCATAGCAGCGTAATTTGCAATAACTAACTCTTGGAAATGACCCAAATGCCCATCAACTGAGGAATGAATAAAAATGATGTGGTATTTTTATACAACGGAGTACTACTCCGCTATAAAAAAGATAAACTCGAGATTTTATAGGCAAATGGGTACAAATAGAGACTATAGTCATAAATGAAATAAATCATACCTGCATGTGTGAACATCATACTTTCTCCCTAGTGTAAGTAACTGGAAGAGTAAATAAAATCCAAAAGGTGTGATAGATAATGTGAAAAGCAAGCAAACTTGTTTACTACTGTGTATTGCTGCTTTCACAACTCAATGCCAGATGGTTTGGTCTCAATGCTGGTGTTTCTCCCAAATTCATACGTGAAAACTTAGTCATCAATGTGAAGATATTGAGAGATGGGACTTTCGGGAGTTCATGAGACCAGGAAGGTGGAGTCCTTATAGAAGAGGTCCCAGAGATCCAGTTAGACCTTTCCATTTTAAGCAGGGCTTACTTAGATTGGATCCAGATTGGCCCCAAGATTTGGGTGTTGAAGGTGTCATTGGTCTCTGGTTTGGGGCTATCAGGAGGTGTCAGAACTTTTGATCTGTGGAGTTTTGTAGGAGGGCCTGAGCTGCTGGGAGCAAGTCTGTAAAAAAGGGCCAGCCAGATAGCTCAGTGGACTAAAGCATCTGCTTAGGCAGGCGCAGGGACGGGGTTCGATCCCCAGCATGCCCTGCCAGCCCCACCCCCCAGGGTGTGCTGAGAAGGCAACTGAGACTGGGCGTGGTGGTGTGCACCTGTAAGCCCAGCACTTGAGAGGCTAAAAACAGGAGGATCACTACAAGTCCAATCTGTGTAGTAAATACATAAAACAAACAAACAAAGCAACTCTGTAAAAAGAGCTGTGAGGCTCTGGCTCCTTCTTCCCCATCTTTGTTCCTTGGCCCATGGCCCAAATGGTTTTGTTCTAGTACTCCTTCCTACCATGATATGATATCTCACCACATGAAATCATGGAGTGAGTCAGTCATAGACTGGAACTCCCAAACTATGAGGCAAAATAACCTTTTGCTTTTGTAAATTAACTGTCAGGTGTTCCATGGTGGTGACAGAAACAGGCCAACTGCACACTATCCATAAATCAGGAAAGGGGCTTGCCCATCACCGACTCTTCCAGCACCTTGATCACAGATTTCCGTACCTCCAGACCTGTCAGAAGTAACTTTCTAATGTTGATAAACCACTCAGTTTGTGCCACTTCATTAGGCAACCCTAATGAGCTAAGACATGCAGATGCTAAAGAGACCCAATCAGCTGAATAAAATATTGACCAGCCTATTCTTTATAGTAAAAGTTTGCTGTTCCCTGACCTAAATTCACCTGGATGTTGTTTTCACAGGTGTTCTTGTATGACTAATCATTGCCCTCTACATTGTTTTCTTTGCTATCCAATTTTCTTTGTGCATTTCTCTGTATGTATGATGTATTTCTTAATAAAATGAAATTCAAACTGTATTTTAGGTTCAAGCAGAGAATGACGGAGCTGTGTGCAGATGCAGGTGCTAGGTGGTAGGTGCTTTGCCTGTTGAGAACTCCCTTACACACAGTTTACATTTATATCTCAGCATATTTACACTTTGTAGGTTTTCAGAGTAAGTCAGAATAGTAAAAAACATGAAGGCTTCAACACAAATCTTCAGTTTTACAAATGAAGACATGGCGGTGTGGTGAGATTGACAAGTCTGGCCCCGATCTGGAGGTTGGTTGAAGAAATAGGGGTCCACCTTTAAGATGCATGGTCTCCCCATTATGCCCGGAGGTTGCTTCCTGATTATTATTAAGAAGCAAGGTGGGAAAAACTGAGCTTGAGTCTTAAATATTTCAAGGACCTACAGCCAGTTCTTAAATTGAGCCACTGTATTTTATTTTCCAGCACACAAAGAAAAAGTTAATTCACTGGAACGTGGTTTTTAAAAAATCATTTTTATTTATTTGATACAGGGCCTCACTACACACAGCAGTTCCAGGGCTGGCACAGCATGCGGTACCAGGGATTGAACCTGGGTCCTTGCACTTGCCATTCAGGTGCTTAGACAGCCAGGCTATCTCCCCAGCCCTGGATCATGTTTTTAAATTCCTTAACAAATGATTTCACCAAACAGCGTGGGGCGAGGGAGTTCTAGAAACTTCTAATGATTTACCTGTGGTTACACAAGGGATCCAACCTTTAGTCCTAAGCTTGATCCCAGAGCTATGGAGGCCTGAAGGTGACTGATGGCTTTAATCCTCACCACTCCTCCAAACTTTTCTGCAAGCCATTAAAACAAAATGACAGCCCTGGCCTAACCATTCATTCCCTACGGGAGCTCTGTACCCAAAATGCCCAGAGTCAGAAATGAAAATATTGCCTTTGCTCGGAAACAATTAAGACTGAGATGCCTTTCATGATCTGTTCTGCTTCGGCAAAGCCCTTAATGCCGCCTGCTCAACAGTCTACCAAGTGTGAATTATGGGGCAGATTAACCTGCCTATTATTACAACTGTTCACTCAACTCAACTCGAAGAACCATTACAGGGAAATTAAACCTTGGGGAATGCTATTTACAGCTGCTGCCCAAGTACCCAGTGGATTGCTCCTAAACTCATTTACATTTTTTTTTCATGGAAATTCTCAGTGGATTTAGAATTTCTTATGCCTACCTCTTGCTGGTCCTTAAATTATCATGGGAGCTGTGGTCTAATATGCTTGTTTTGGGGACAAACTTAGTGAAGTTAATCAATCTCCTAAGACCTCAAGTTCTTCATATATGAAGTGTCCCTGTGTGAAGACTCAGTAAGAGAACAGACGGAAAGTAGGGACATGGTATTGGGCCCACAGGAAGTACGAGTAACCATCATTGCAGTTAATTCCTCGTATCCATTATCGTTGTTTAGTGACATCCTAACTGGGATGTTTATAGACTGGGGAAACTGGGAGGGATCAGTGGGTTGTGAAGGGTTTACAGGAGGTGGAAGGTGTTAAATGGACTGAGGACACTTAGTTAATACATGGCTTCTAGGTAGAACATCCTCCCCTCTTCTGTGCACTCCCACCATCTACCCACATTCTGTGGCCTAGGATTTCTGTAACTCAATTCACCAGACTCTATATAATCCCAGAAGCCAGGGCTGGATTATTCATAAATCCCTGGATATAACTGTGCTATTCCTGACATTGGCATCATAGCAATAGATTTTTCCACCCTACAAATGGTTTTGTTTGGTTTTAATTAGAATACAGCAAGTCACCATTTGTTTTCTTCTCCAGGCCTTGAATATTTCTGAAGTCATTTTGTTTCCCTTCTTTCTCTAGTGGCAGGGATGGGCCTGATACTTAACTATTTTCAAGCCCACATGAATTGATGTCATTGGACTTTCATTCTTGTTTCCTTAATTGATTTTATAAAAATATCTGTGAGGGTTGCTAAGAGCTAGCATCACCCCAACTCATGTGGGACCCAGGACTTTTAGACTGAGCTCTACACCAGATCTCCCATCCGTATGAGAACACTACGCTTCTCTAAAAATGGTTCTTATTGCCTCCCTAGAAATGAGGCCAGTAGGTGCAGATGGCTATGGCACATAGGAAGCCACGCTTTAGGAAATGTTCCTTTGGCCTACGGCAGTACTCCAGATCCTGTGTACAAAGAGGGCCTCTGTGGACGTCGTGTGCTGGGACACTCGGCTCCTGCGCCCAATGTCTCACCAGCTTGTACCTCTCGCTGTGTGTGGCCAGGATAACACCATCCCTCATGCAGTCTCCATGTCCTCCTCTGTCCTCTCTGCTTTGGATGTATCCAGCATGTCCTCCCAGCTTTTCACCTCTGGCCTTATTTCCTGTCTGTTGACACCAATAAATTCCCTTTGTGGGAGGAAAATCCTTTTTTTGACCTGGCTTCTTCAGCCTGAATTTGTCTCCTGGACTCCAGCGCTGACTGAGGGAGTCGCTTGGTGGCACCCAGTGCTCAGAAGCATAATCCCAGAGGTCCATTACATTCTGGTCTTTGTACATCTCTGCCATTCAAACCCCTTCTGCAGACCTGAGCCAGGGTGGGACTCCGGAAAGTCAGGTACCTGGGTAACATTTCTCATGAACTTTGCTTTTCCCTTCCAGAAGGAAGATGCCCTCCCATCTATGGTTCGGAGTCATCTCCTGCCCTTGGCATGACTGCCTCTCACATGGAGGGGGTCCAGGAGTCCAGACATTTGCTTGGCTAAGTTACCCTAAGCCTGCTCTGTCCCTGTCACTTTCTGCCTGAATGAACCACTCAAAGTATTTTCTTCTCCTGTAACCTGCCAGCCTGTTTGCTTTGGACTTGTCTTTGGACCTAGACCCAGAGTTTACCTGCAACCCTAGGCATGATCTTGTCTCCGGCTCCCTATTTACAGCATGGCTACTTTCTCTTTAGATGTGGCAGGATGGGATTGACCATCTGCGCTGGCTAGTTCTATGTGCCAGTTTGGCTGAACCATGTTGCCCAGATATTTGTTCAAACATATTCTGGATGTTTCTGTGGGAGTCTTTTGGATGAGATTAACATTTAAATCATTGAGCTTGGGTAAAGAAGCCTGCCCTCCATGGTCTGTGTAAGCCTTAATCAAAGACCAAATTCTGCCAGAGCAGGAATTCTACCAGTACCAGCCTCCAGAGTTGGACTGCAACACCAGTGGTCCTGGGGCTTTAGCCTACCTTGCTGCCCTACAGATTATTGACTTGTGTGTTCTGGAGTTGGTGACTCAACTCCTTTAAATAATCTCTTGATATAGCTGCACATCCTATCACTCTGGATAAACAGTGTCTAGTACAGGGGCAGTTAAGAGAATGGGTCTTAGAGCCCAGTTGTCCCATGTGTCAGTGTAAGAATTTTAACAGTGGTCTGAAAAGTTATATTTCTTTAAACCTCTATATTGCAATAAATTATATACAACATGAATTTGCCATTTTAACCATTTTTAGGCATGCAGTTTACTGGCATTAAGTGCATTTGCAATATGCTCCAATCTGCCACCCATTTGCAGAACTTTTTCATCTTCGCCAAACTGAAACCTGTACCTGTAAACAGTGACTCCTCCTTCCTCTCTCCCCTCACCCTTTACTTTGTGTATCCCTGATATGTCATGGTCCATTCATTTGGGTGCATTATGTGAGAACAGAGCCCAGGGGCTGGGAGCCTTGAGCACATTCCTTTGACTCCCAAGTCGTAGCGTCTGTACACAGGGAGCTTGGATAGCATCAGCATTTTGGGCTGTCCAGGAATCAGCATATGGGGAGGACTTGAACAGCAGCCAGCTCATGGGAGGGGCTGTGCACACGTGGTCCACCACCAGTATAGTCCTTCATGGTCTGACACCAAAGTACTGCTGCCTTGCATGGCGGGCATTCTCAGACTGCCCCATGTCCAGCACCTGGCATGGTGACTTCTTGGATATGTTGTGGCATGAATCTATGCTTGGAAATTATTCTCTTCCCAGCTCTGGCTCCAGAAGGTCTCATGACAGACAAACTCCCTACGATGTGACAGGAAAAAAAAAAAATAGGCCCACAATTACTTAAACTCTAGCAGTTTTCATTACAGTATCCAAACCACAGGGGAATAAATTAATTTCATGTCAGGATGAAATAAGCAGCAGCACTGGTCTATATCTTGGAGTTGGCAGGCTTGGTGGATGGTTTAAGACCCCACTTTGCAACTAGTTGGGAGCGCACACTTGATTGCTCATTTTCCCTCGGCAGGCCTCAGTTTCTTCATCTGTCGATGGCAGTCACAACACCGCTTCCCTGAGAGCTGCAGGAGGTGGGGGTGGCCTCAGCCATGGGGTCCGCCTTCCCTGAAGGCGCAGCCTCACTTGTAAGGATCTTGGCACACCGTTTATAGTCTTGATTCAATTTCCTTCCTGTGCTTCTTTTTGTTACAAACATAATAAAAGTGAAAGAGATGGACGGCAAGGCTCAATTCACTTCTACCACACGTCTGTATGGTGCGAATGTAGAATGAAAAAGCAGAGGAATGAGAAGGTTGAAGTGATCAAGGTTGAGCTGGGAAAGTGGGGAGACCCATGGGGACGGGGACGTTTGGCTTTCATAAACCAGGAATTGCTCTCCAGGGTACCTCTCCCTCACCCTGGCCACCTTGAGGATGTTGCTGTTGGAGACGTGGACTTCTTCCTTTCCCAAAGGGACACAAGAACTCCAGGCACTGGCCACTTACCGGCTGATAGCTGTGCATCAGGCCACACGAAGCTGTCTTTCTCAGCTCAGGGAGAGAGCCACATTGCTCAGCCCAACCAGGACAACAAGAGGCGACCTGAGCCCAGTCTCCTCTGATACCTTTTGCTCGGCCCAGGTTTCCCAGGCATGGCATGATGGACACCTCGAGTTGGGTAGTTATTTGTTGTGGGCATGGCCTTGGGCATTTCGTGTCTAGCACATTCCTGACCTCTACTTAGGAGATTACAACAGCATTTTCCTAACATTAGCCATGAAAGTCCAAACTGTCTAGAGACTTTAATTGCCAGATATAAAACTGCCCCTGGGAGGGCCGCTGGGTTGAGCCCTATTATCTGGGCCTGCCCAGGTTTACCTTTCTCCTGGGCTTGGAGAAGACAGACTGGACTAGAGTATGAGTTACCTGACAACTCTTTTCCGTTTTTTTTTTTTTTTTTTTTGGTTTTTTTGTTTGTTTTTTTGTTATAGGGTCTTGCTATGCAGCTTGTATTTATAGTGATCCTCCTGTGTCAGCCTCCCCAGCCCTGGGATTACAGATGTGCTCTACCATGCCCAGTTCTGGGACCTGCACAGTGTGCCTCAGGGTTCTGGAGCCAGCAGTGTATGCAGTACTGGGGATTGAACCCCGGTCCTTGCACTTACCAGGCAGGTGCTTAGACACCCAAGCTATCTCCCCAGCCCCCTAGCAACTCTTGACTGGGTATTTTTTTGCTCACCTTCCACTCCTCTCCATTCTGAATCAAGGGCTTCCTTGTTCTAGGACTTCTGTTCGGCTTTGGCCAATGGAGAACTCAGGGAGAGATGTGGGAAGGGTAAAGAACAAATTGGGGTCTTCTGTATCTCGCTCTCTCCCTCAGCTTTGAGGGCCTGTCTCTGCAAGCCTTAGACATGTTCTTACAACTTGACCTCACCTTTCTGAATGTTGACTCGGAATGTCCCCTAAGTTGGCTGTTGAAGCATGACAGATCTGAACACATTGCATGACCTTCAGGGGCATTTCTGCAAGTGAGCACTTGCTTTTCTCACATCAATTCATTTGGCCATTCATTTATTTCCATGAATGGTTTTCATGTCGCTGTGATTTCAGCGTGTCCCAGCAAAAGCTCATGTGTTAGAGCCTTCATTTCTCAGTGCTGGAGGTGGGGCTTTTGGGACATGTTTGGGTCACAGGGGTGGAACCTTCTGAATGGATGAATGCCTTTCTCGAGGTGGGGAGGTGTTCGCTATCCCGGGATATTGGTCACTTCTCTAGGTGCCCTGATGCCCTTCCCCATTCAGCCTGCAGGCCAGCAGCACAAGACGAGAGGAGCCAAGCAAGTGCTGGCACCATGTACTTGGACTTTCCAGCTTCAGGAACCATGAGCCCGAGTAGACCTGTGTTCTTAGAGACCACCCAGCCTCAGGTATTTTGTTCTAGCAAGAGAAAATGCGCTAAGACCCATGCTTACTCATTCTGGGCTAGCACGATGCCAAGCAGTGAGGACTTGGGAATGGGCCAGACGTTGTCCCTGCTCTGAGGGAGCTTAGAATCTCACCGGGGAATCAGACTTATACCTTGTGGTAGCCTGAGGTCTGGTGCTTGGTGCTCTAAGCCAGGCCTGACAAAGGCCCAGGGGGAGTGCAGGGGCAAGGGCCCTAAAGAATGCCCCCCCACACAGCATAGGGAGGGGTGCAAAGTGTCTGGCTTTTGTCTTCAGGCTCTGAGGACATTCCCGAGAGGAGGGAGGTCAGCACCTCGAGCCAAGGGACTGTTGTCAGGGCCACAGAGCACACTCACTTGAGAGCCCCAGACTCCAAACCCCCACCTGCTGCCTTGAAGAAAGTGAGCCCTCTAGGGCGAGAGGCTTCCCTGCAGCGCTGCCACACAGGCCTCTCGCCAGGGGCCTGCCAGCCAGCCAGCTGTATTTCAAAGGTCACTGTTTCCTCCCAGTAGTTTTCTGCAGAGCTAAAGTCTCCAAGACCCTGAAATAAATTAAAATATTGATTGATCCTTAATATTCTCTCAAATCTCTCAAAATCTCCAAGTCTTATATAAATCAATGTGCCAGTTACGGGGACTTATTCAATAATCTGCAAAGTATCCCGGTAATTACTTTTGGGTCTACCCCATGGCAGAGGCGGGCCACCTCTCCATCATTTTTAAGGCCCTGGGTACAATAACGATCGAGGGACCCTCATTTCTTATATTAATTACTGAGTGTCAGCCACCCGGCGCCCTGTGCTGCACAACGTGGCTGAGAGCAACAGTGAGGCTGTCAGGCTGCCCTGGCTCGGGGGCTCATACCTCGGCAGCTTTTTTCTTTCCAGTCTGAGCCCTCCTACTCCTCCTCTGCCTTGCATTCTGGTGTCCTTGGGCTCCTGGCAATGACAGTTCAGAAATTCATTTTTTCTTTTTTGCTCTTTTTGAGACAGGGTCTTGCTATGCAGCTCAGGTATGTCTTGAGCTCACTTTGTAGCCCAGGCCGGTCTTGAACTCACAATGATCCTCCTGCCTCAGCCTCCCAAGGGCTGGGATTACAGGCACCTGCTACCACGGTTGACCAGAAATTAACCTAACATTACCTATTTCTTCTGATTTAATGGAGTGTTTGCCTGGATAGGGAAAAGCTGTCTGAAAGCCTATAGTCTGATTTTTTAATTAATTTTATTGAAAAATAGCAATGAGACAGTTTCAAAACAGGTTAGTAGGACAGTTACAATAATTAATAAATTGCATATTGTTGTTTTTGTAGTAGTTATTCATAGTACAAGATGCAGACATGATATCCTGTCCAAAAATATTAGTACAACTCTTTCTTCTCATTGAGTGAAGAGAAAGTAACTGTATAACTATCCTATTTTGCATATACAGATACAAAATGGTCCTTCATTTGTATCCCCTTTTTTGTTTATTTTTGCCAGAGATGGGTATTCCATTTCCATTTAAATATTGTAGGTGCATGAATTCAGCAAAATAATCTAATATAGTCCAGTAGTCCATAATAGTAGTGGGTTATCTGTAGGACTGGCAATGTCAGAAGTTGTTGACTTGAGCCATTTACAGCTCAGCATATTAATATAGCTTTACTTTTTATACCTCATTTTTATACTTTTCTGTTGGATGGTTAAGATCAAGGTAAAGCAAGACCTATATAACAAGAAATGTAGAGGGCTGAGGAAATGGCTCAGTAGAGTAAGCACTTGCCTGGCAAGTGCAGGGTTTGAGTTCAATCCCCGGTTCCCCCCCTCCAAAAAAAAAAAAAAAGAAATATAACTTTTGCATCTGATAAGGTCAGTCAAATCCCCTCAGGATTTACCCTGAAACCCTGTACCACACTTTGTAGATCCCTTGTCATCCATGTGGATGAGTCACAGTCATTGCTGGACCATTTTGCTCTCTGAGAAAGCCTAAAAGAATGTTTTCTCTCCATGTGACTCTCTTTAGGCATACTTTACATTGTCAAAGTCTCAATAGCCCAATAACAGCCAATGAAATGTGAAATGTATTAAAAAAAAAAAACCTGGACAAAGAAAAGTCCAGGTCCTGATGGATTCACAGCTGAATTCTACAAGAAATTTACAGAAGATATAATCCCTATACACCTCAAACTCTTCAATGAAATTTAAAAGGAAGCAATCCTCCCAAAATCATTCCTGGAAGCAAGTATTATACTGATACCAAAACCAGGTAAAAAACAACTAAAAACAGGCCAATCTCTCTCATGAATATAGATGCTAAAATCCTAGCAAATAGAATACAGCAAATCTTTAAGAAGATTATACACCATGACCAGGTAGGATTCATCCCAAGAATACAAGGATGGTTCAATATATGCAAATCTATAAATGTAATACACTGTATCAATAGAGTGAAAACTAAAAACCACATGATCATCTCAATTGATGCAGAAAAGTCTTTTGACAAAGTCTAACACTCCTTCATGTTCAAAGTCCTATAGAAAATTGGAATAGATGGCCTCTACTTCAATCTGATAAAAGCCATGTATGACAACCCAACAGCTAACATAATTCTAAATGGGGGAAAAACTGAAATCTTTCACTCTCAGATCTGGTCTAAGACAAGGATGTCCTCTATCACCACTCCTATTCAATATAGTTCTGTAATCATTAGCTAGAGCTACTAGACAAGAGAGAAATAAAAGGAATAAGAATAGGTAAAGAAGAAGTTAAACTATCATTATTTGCTGTAGCCTGAATTTGCAAAGTGAAGCTGTGTGTAAGGGAAGAGAAGGAAGGAAGGATATAGGCCACATGCCTCCTGCAGTTGCCCTTGTTTATGCTGCAGCAGGTGACAAAGCGATTATGGCTTACTAGGGGTTAATATTGTTCTTTAAAAATGTAGTATAACCAATGAATTTGGATATTGGATTTGGGCTTCCTTCCTTTCTTTCTTCCTTTCTTTTTTTTTTTTGTGGCCAGCTCAGCCCACCCTGAAGATGGGCCTGGCTTGGCATGGGGCCCCAGGGATTGAACCATGGTCCCTGTGTGCTTGCCTAAGCTTGCCTGAGCAGGTGCTTTAGACCACTGAGCTATCTCACTGGCCCTGGATTTGGGCTTTCTACAAAGCCCTCCCCATCGGAGCCCAGCTGCACTGTGCCCCATAGTCTGTCACGGCCAGGCAGGCAGGGACCAGGTATGTGCTCTATCCTTTGCACATATTCTTCTATCAGAAACATTCCCTTTTTCCTCCAGCCAATGAACTCATCATCTTTCAAAGCCTTGTTTAAATATGAATGCTCACAGGGAGCACCGTGCTCCTTCTATACCCTTTGAAGTCAAGGATTCCGATAGGCCTTTCCAGATGTGGCTGTAGGTCTGGCTCCCACATCACAGAACATGCTGTCCTGGAGACACCAGGCCCCATGTCATGAACCTTCTGCTGCCTCATGGAATTCCAGCCATGTTTTGTCTTAACTGTTCCTCCTATTGTCAGCCATGTGCAGTCCCTTGGGGCCCTTTATTGTCTATGGGAACCTGGCTGTGGCCACAGGTAAATCAACTTTATCCTGGGTTTCCTGAGTACTGTGCAATAAGACCTTTTCTTTTGTCTAATTTGAGCTGGACTTCTGTCACAACCAAATACCCTGACCAACACTGGCTATTCCATCTCCTCTGCAGACTACATGCTGAGAACTCAGTTCAAGTGCAGTTGGAGTGGTATAATCTTCTCCTTCTGTACCCCATTCTACACTATCTGATCCCATTCATCTATCCCATGCAAAACATACATTCACACGCATGTGCGCATGCACGCGTACACACACACACACACACACACACACACACACCACTCCTAAGCAATGGCAGACAAAACAGTACAGTGGGGTTAGTGCCTTTCAGGTTTGGAATCATTAGCCCTTTCCTTTCTTTTCTTTCTTTTTTTTTTTTATTTTTTTATTTTATTTTTTTGTGTTTTTTTTTCTACAGTTTTATTGATAAACATATAGCAATGAGACAGTTTCAAATCAAATCGGAAGTACAGTTTC
>NW_004524643.1:4050185-4052140 GCF_000260255.1 Octodon degus
AGGGCAATAGTGCCCCCTCTCTCTGGGCATGAAGTCTCTTTCCCTACTGTGGCCCTGGACCCAGTCTTGGCATGACGACATCCTGCCCAGGGACCTGTGCCTCCAATGTCCAACGAATCCGGGAGGATAATGGACCAGGTCCTCAGCCACTTGCGGCCATCCCACTCCCAAGTTTCCTACAGGATTACAGAGGCCTTTGCCACCTGCCAACTACAGTTCCACTCTTCCCTGTGTCCAAGCCCACACCCCACACCTCCCACTATGCTCCTTGATAGAAACACCTGCACACCCAGTTTTACTTCAGAGGTGCTCCTGGGAGAAGCTGACCAGCAACAGCTTTTATGTGCTGTCTCTGGTCACCGATACAGGTGCCAACCAGAGACAAGTCCTGTCCTGAGGACCAGCTCACCTTCCACCCCTGTACAACCTGGGGACTTTGGGACTGCCCTGATCCACGTCCCAAGACTGGGTCCAGGGCCCCACTCTGGTCAGAGGAACCAGACAAGTCCCAGCCCTGTCACTGTCTAGGCACAGTAGGGAAAGGGACTTGCTCAAGTTCACAGAGTGCTCTGCATCCCCTGTGATTTCTAAGCTGCGTAGCTTTTCACTCTAACCTATTTGATCCAATCCAACAATCTCTTGAGCTGCTCCAACTCCACACTTTGGAAAATCCTATTTACCATTTACTCCTCACCAGCAGGTAATGATACATTTATTTTCTGTTTTATTTATCAAAACTATATGTGACTCACTGAGTTTCTGGTATTGAGTATTGAGTTAATAGAAGTCAAAGTTTGGAGCTTCATTTGGTTTGGTAGTGATGGGAGGGCTACCATGTATTGGGGAACCACAAATTCACAATGGGTGGGTATATATATTTCCCTAAGGGATGGAAAGAAGCCTTGGATTGGATGATTGACCCCACCCTTCTGAGCTTTCCCATGCTCTTATTAGGGGTGGGTTGTCCTCTCCCACCTACAAAACCAAGACCACTAAAGATGCCCCGGGCAAGAGCCTCATTAGCTTAACATCACCAGGGCCCTTGGAGTCATTCAATAATCCCCTTACCATTTCCTCAATGTCACCAATAAATACCGAGGTTCTGGCTGCCTTGTGGCCTTCAGTCCCTGCGAATAGCTGGCCGTTGCAGATCCCTGCTGCACCACCCTTTTGTCTCCTGCTCTTTCTTTTTGCCATGTGCGGTAACACCTGGCAGGAGACCAGAGCCCACTGCTGGGATCCCCGAGGATTATGCAGTTTCCATGAGAAACTTCAAGACTTTGAAGGCATCACTTAGATACCTTCCACTGCACCAACTGCAGATATACAACTGGGACCTAAACTCCGAGTGTCCAGCATGAAACCTTGCAAACCTCTACTAACAGAGTCTAATGGCAGTAATTTCTTTACTCTGGCATTATGCCCCTGACCCTGGGCTCTAGATTCCATGAGAGCTCTGTGGGTAGGCCAGGTACCTCTCATTTAAGGGGCTACTGGGCACAACTCTTTGTGCCCTGACCCCACTTTTATTATTTGGCTTTCTACCATGGGGCTCTATTGCTTGGAATCTTGAAGCAAACACACTTGGGTAGGCAGGCACCATGGGGCACCGAGGGAGACAAATACCATTAAATGGTGATTTAGCAACTTAATCTTTAATTACCAGCAAGATCCTTTGCAGTTTCCTGGCAGCTCTTTAAAACCAGAGAAATGATTTAGAGTCTCAGCAAAGCCTCTCAGAGGTGATGAGGGATCTAAGGAGCATTGGGAATGGCCCCCAGTTTTCTCCAGGTCCTGTTTCTGTAGATATGAAATGTTCAGGCCTAGGGGTCATTCTGCTGGTACCTCCTCTTGGAACACCATCCCCAGCCCAGAAGCGTTGACATCACACACCACAGACTGCCCTCGGCTGGATGACCAGGCTGCAGGGTGAGCTAGTGACACCAGGCTGTCTC
>NW_004524643.1:4053120-4054349 GCF_000260255.1 Octodon degus
AGACCTGGTTTTAGGGATCTATCAACACCTCTCAAACCGTGAATCCTGTGCCTTTACACTTCTAATTGTTTGGGTTTCTTCTAGTCCCTAAGGCAGTAATTCACATATCTCTTTGACTTCTTAAGCCATCCTGATTTCCAAAAGCTCAACCACACATCTTTTCATGCCCTCAAACTAAAATTACCTTTAACACACTCCTTTTCTTTCCCTCGGACTCCTGGCAAGCCGTGAGCCTGCACCCTCCTGCAGGGCAGGCACAGGGGCAAGGCACCATGGGAGACACTGAGGAATGGGCACCTCTGACCTACAGAGGACAGCTGCCTTCAGCTAAGAGGTTAAAGAGACAGTGGGCTGCAATCAAAGGACCCCCAAGGAAAGGGACCTTAAGCCTTTATCTCCAAAGCTTCTGACAGTTCAAGCTCATCACCATGGTAGCATCAAAACTAGTATAAGGAGGTCAGTAAGGGCCTTTTTGTGCTGAAAAATCTCAAGCTTACTTTTTAAATGTCTCCATTGTGAGGGTTGTTTGCTGGCTATTGGAGGTGACCTCAAGTGACTCACAAATTGCCTAAACCTTTTAACTTTTTGTGTTCCTGGCACCCTGGATTTTACTGATTGGTAGCTCCCTTGTCATGCCAGCCTTAGATCAAAATAGGAAGTCACACCCCTCACCAAGGGATCCTTGCATGCAACTTACTGGGCTATTCATTAGCATGACTCATTAATCAATAAGAATAAGAACCCCGTCTTGGACAGCAATGAAACAATTTGATCAAATTTTCACTTTTAGGCAGAGTAAGTGCAAGGTATATATGTCTCTGTTACTCTTCTCTTGTTGCTGGGACAAAATACCAAACACTCACAATAAAGGAAAGAAAGGTTGATTTAGTTCAAAGTGAGCAGAAGTTTCAGTCCATACTCAGCTGGCTCCAAGACAGAGTGGCACATGGCAGAGCGCAGCAGTTCATGGTGGTGGCAAAGAGCAAGACCAAAAGGGAGGAGTAGTGGCAACAGTGGCAGCAGAGTCTGTCTCCCTTATGTTGCATTCAGGCTATCTGCCTGAGGCTGGGTGTAGCACTCACACCCATAATCCCAGCAGCGCTCACACCCGTAATCCCATCATTGGATCATGAATTAATCCCAAACTCTAGAAGACGCCCCATGACTTACATGGGGCTTTGGGAGGACAACTAGACACAAACCCTAACAGTATACAAAAGGGATTGGCT
>NW_004524643.1:4055225-4056451 GCF_000260255.1 Octodon degus
TGCACCTGCTTGCAAGCACTATAATCCACTGAGCTATTTGGCTGGTCCTAATAGTGTGAATTTCTGATTGTCATTGTCTATCCAGTTCTATTCCATTTGTGCCTCAATGTCAGCCCAGCCCGCTTCCACCAGAAGAGATAGTTTGAGTATTTTGTGACTAGATTTCTCTATGGTAATAGTTGGTTAATAGCTGATCTGAGTTTTGGTTAGTGACCTATTGAGCAATGACCCTTTGTTTTATCATTTGCCAGTCAATGACTCATGGATCTGCCAGTGGTCAATCGGGTTCTAAAAATTTGGAAGCACAGAGGTATTAACCACTGATGATAGGCTCTATTGAGGTGACCCTATCCAGGACTGGAACTGCCATGGGCTCTGTGAACTGGTTTTTCAGGCTTCATCACAGTAGAGAAACAGGCAGAAGAAAAAAGGGAAAGGGGCTTTATTATCTTTGAGGACACAGGGAGAATCTGAGGAAGATGAGAGATTCTCTGGAGTTGAACAAAGGGAGGCTGAGGCTTTCATGGCCCTTTGCCAGGGGTGAGGTTTGAGGGGGATGTTTAGATACACCTGAGGAGCTGACTGGGGTCTTCCCTGAGGTGGGGGGAAAGGTGAAAGGAAATTGCACCCTGGGCTGAGTTGGAGAAGAAAATGGGAGGTGGTCCTGGGAAGATAAGCTGCTGTTTTAAGCGCTTCAGCCATATTAGATGGCCACCATAATGATTCAGCAATTCCTACTAGGACCAGAGCCTATCATGAACGATGTGTGTAAGCACAGGAAACTGACTGACCAAGAGGATTAAATAGAAATGGAATTAGGGAGACCATGTGTCCTTTGAGAAATTGAGATGCTCAGAGCTTGTTCTTACCTTGTTAACTTCACCTAAGATCTCTCTGTGCTACTGCACTAAGCCTCTTCTCTGCTCTTGAGTCAGTCAGAGTGGGGTGCCATTCTTTACAAACAACAATCTCAACTCTAAGTAGAATATTCTTTTTTTGTATGTATTTGGTAGAGGGTCTCCAGGGTCTCACTAAGTAGATCAGATTCATAGTGATTCTCCTGTTTTTAGCCTCCCAAATGCTGGGATTGCAGGTGCACATCACCATGCCCAGTCAAAACCACTGTCTCAGTGCACCCCGGGGGTGAGGTCAGCTCGGCACGCTGGGGATAGTATCTGCCTAAGCAGACGCTGTATTTCTCTGAGCTTTTGGCTGGCCCTTATTCT
>NW_004524643.1:4057101-4061243 GCF_000260255.1 Octodon degus
AACAGCCCTCTGTCCTCTGAACCCTGAAGCCGCGGCCCAGCCATCAGGCTCTGCACCTGCTCAAACCATGCCTCAGCTTGCCATGTCCCCTGAATGCTGGGATGCCCCCACAGGCTTCTATGGTCACGTCCCTGTCCAGCCAGTTGGGCCCCTCTTGCTCCCCCCATGGTGGGTGGAAGTGGAACGCCGCAGTGGCACTCTCTGCCACTCCCTGCCTGCCTCAGGTAGGATATCTCAGGAAGTGCCTGAGACCCCAGGAGCTGTGGCCTAATGAATCGCTCTGCTCAGCAGTGCACATTTTGTGCAACAAGGTATTAATGGGGTCTCTGCTGCCTCCAGTGCCTTTGTTGTCAGGGAAAAATTAAAGAGGACCCAGAACTGCCGAGGAACCAGCTGGTGATTCAATTTTCCCTAATTTTTCTACCTCTGGGGAAACCGTGAAATTAATGGAAAACCAGACCTCTCAGCTGTTCTCTGCTGCAACCTGTGAGTGCCTGCCCAAGGTACAGGTCTCGGCCTTTGTGCCCTCTGCACAGGACCACACGGGCATCCTGGGGCAGCTGTGTCCATCCCTCCTGCCACTGGCCCACAGCATCCAGGCACAGGGCAGCAAGGCAGCTCCGGCTCCTGGAAGCGCGGGGCTGCTCTGGTCTCCCTGTTGGAAGGTGCTCCTCCCTGTTATTTTTGCCTCCCACTTGTAGCTGGTTTTTCTAGGGAGCTGTTTTTACTGCTTTTCATGATTCCTGGGCTGCCAGATACAACCTCGGCAGCTGTGTGGTGCAGTCAGGCCCCAAGAGGCACCACGTCGGTTTCCTGTGCATTGCCCAAGCTGCCAAGAGCCCTAAAGTGAGCTCTGCAGCCTGGCAAGTTAGCGAGAAGCTTGGCCAAGCCACTTCTGTCTCTCTGGGCCTCACCGGCCGATCCCCACCTGTGGGCCTGCAGGCTGCTCACAGCGCTACCTTTCTCTCCACCTTTATTATTTTCAAAGCATCACATAGCCCTCAGCACCAAGGAGACTTCCTAGTTGTATATATTTCACCCTCAGACTTCTGGTGATGAAAATACTTTAGAAAGAAGCCCCAGCCTTTCCCTGTGACGGGAGAGCTCCTAACAAGGTGGTTCTTAAACCTCACCACAAAGAGCCTTCCTCAAGGTCTCTGTGAGTGTGCTGCATCTTCAGATTGGAAAGAGCTTTGTCCCCCCTGGTGTCTCCTGTCTCCAGTCTGTCCCAGAGCCCCCGCGGGCAGCAGAATACAAGAAGACTGAGATGGCACAACGCTTGCACACCCTCATGTATATATTCCTCTCTAGATTATTAACTCTACCCAGCATGGCATAAGTGCTGTGTAAGCAGTTTCAATGCTACAGTGTCCAGAGAATAATAAGGCAAAGCCTGTGTGTGCTCGGCACCGACCGATGTTTTTCCCTGGTGTTTTCCATGCCCTGTTGGCTGAATCTTCAGGTACAGAGCCAGTGGGTGGGCAGAGCCGAGCACATTCCTGCTTTCCCGGCATCTTCCACTTGGCAACAATGCCAGATGCATCAAAAGGTTGCTCCTTCGTGCTTGTCCATCAGCGTGGCCACGCAGACCACACGTGGCATCTTGGGACATGGCATTTTGGGACGTGGCATTTTGGTTCCTCTGGAAACCCTCCTAAAGTTGCTGGATTCCTGCCCTGGGAGGAGGAGGTTTCAGGCCTAGGCAGGGTGCCAAGCTCAGCACCTCCTGCCCTCAACACTCCCGATTTCCCCAACCAAAACGTTGGGCTGTCCTGGGGACCCTTCAGCTCGTTAATGTGTTGCTTCCCAAACT
Source organism: Octodon degus (assembly GCF_000260255.1). Lineage (NCBI taxonomy): Eukaryota > Metazoa > Chordata > Mammalia > Rodentia > Octodontidae > Octodon > Octodon degus. The sequence continues at coordinate 4,058,915 of NW_004524643.1, forward strand.
GGATCAATGAGAAAAACTATTAAGGTTTGAAGGTCATTAATGGATATACTGCAAAATTTCTTTTACCAAAATGTACTTTTTTGTTTCACTGTGAATCAAAGTTAATTAGTTTTCTTTACTCGAGAACCTCAAAACCTCTAAAATTTTAGCACGTCCTGGGAATCTTTTGAGATGGGGATTTAGTCAGCAGCGTTTCCCAAGTTTATTTGGTCTTAGAATATTTTGGGTTTCGAGACGAGATTAACACCCTCCTCAAATAGTGTTCAGTGGAACACATTTAGGAAAGTGTGTTCGTGCTCTAAGATTTATCACCCTGCGTTTCAGTGATTTATGCACATGTCTGCCTTCCTTACCAGACTGGGCTTTCCTAAAGGGCAGGAGATGCGCCTTCTTCATCTCTTTGTCTCCAGCAGTTAGCACGGGGCTTCCTAGAGCTGGCCGCCTCTGCAGCCCTCACCCAGGTCTCCAGCAGCCTCCATCTTTCTCACGTAACGCAAACCCCCCGTGCACGTTGTTCAGGCTGGGTCTCCCTCCTCCTTGAGGCTCCTCCTGGCCCCTGCGCCACCACCTGGGCTCCCCTACCGCGCTGCTGTCGCCTCCTGCTTCCAGGGCAGTGCCCGGAGCTCTGTCTGGGCCCGAGTCCTGTGCTGCAGCTGCAGCCTGTGCCCAGCAACCTCAAGCACATCTGTGGAGCGCAGCACGTCCCAGAAGCTGCTGATCAGCATGCCCAGGGCTCTGGACACGGCTTTTCTTTTGAGTCCTGGACTCATAGCTAAGCACTTACTTGACCTCTCTTAGGTGCTGATTTTTTCTCCAAACCAGAAAACTCATGATTTATCCCAACACACTCCTTCATCTCCTGGTCCTTCTCATCTTAATAAATCACATCCAGCAGCTGCTCATAGCTAAACTTTAAAATTCGCCCCCTTTCTTTACCTTCCCTTTCAATGCACAGCATATCCTACTAGTATTACGCCTGTGATCTTAACTTCTCTTGTTTTATCTATGGACATGACTATGGGCCCTTTGTATCTTTTTTTTTGCCAGCAGGCATGACATTCAGCTGTGTCAATTGAGGGCTCTGGATTCGCCTAGCTCCTTGGCACACCTGCCCACCTGCGCTGCCCTGCTCCCCTGATGGGGCTCCTGGTGCTGATGACCATGGCGCTCTGGCTGGAGGACCCAGATAATGTCTCTGTCATCCTACTTTGCCTCAACTCCTTCAATCCTCCTGCCCTGGCTGCCCTGCAATTAGCCCTGAGCCCAACTGCTGATGGTGCTTCAGGTATCAGTCAATGGGTTATGCTATTTCAAGTCCCATTTAGGCCAACCTAACCATTCTGGCCTGTTAGTCCCTCTATTTGAGCCTGAATATACTATTTTGTTTCCACAGCTTTATAAAACCCTCCTGTCTGTAGGGCAGAATTCCCCTCCCCCACTGCTCCTTGACACATTTTCTTTATAGATATTCTTTCCTGCTCACTTCTCTCATGAATTTTAGAATAATTCTGTCAGGTTGCCTCCCTGAACTGCAATATTACAAATTCATTTTGAAAATTAACATCTTTTATTCTATTAAGTTTTCTCATCTGAGAGACTGACACACATGCATTCAGTTACTTTTCATTTAATGTCCTCAATAGAGTGCCCTCATTTGCATTAGATGGGCCCTAGTGTTTTGGGAGAGGACACTGGGAATGAAACCCAGGATGGTCACATTGGGATCCATATCAGTTTATATTTTATGTTTTAATTTGAGAAAGGATCTTGCTAAATTGCTAAATTTCCCAGGGTGGGCTGAAGCTTACAGTCTTCCTGCCTCAGCCTCCCAATACTGGATTACAGGTATACATCGCCCACACCTGCCTCCTAAATTTTCTTTTAAGATATTACATTGTCTTGTCTTTTGCTACTACTATGCATGGTATGATTTATTTTTTTATTATACTGTTTAAATGATTATTGGTATTTAGGACAGTTACTGATTTTATAAAACTTAAATCTATTTATTTTTGATTAATACATGTCTACAGCACATGATGATTACAGTTACCATGGGGAGCTGGTATGTGGATACAACACATCTTAATTCCTTTCTATCTCTCTTTCTCTCTTTTTTTTTTCATTCCCTGCCCTTCCCCTCTCTTTCTGCTCCTTCTGTTGGTCTACTTCTCATTTGCAAAAGATCTGTTTTCCCCATCATTTTCACTCCCCTCCTCTCCCACTCCCTCCATCCTTTGTTTCCCATCCACTTGGGAAAAAATTCAGTACTTCCTGCCTATGTATCCTCTCTCTGTCTCGCTATCTCTGTCTCTCTGTCTCTGTCTCT
>NW_004524643.1:4062578-4087514 GCF_000260255.1 Octodon degus
GTTAGTCCTATGCCCAAGGAATAGCCTGCAGTATTTTTTCCCCTTCTTCAGGTTGTCTCTTTACTCTTTCAGTTGTTGGCTTTTTGTGTAGAAGGTTTTGATTTTGAGATCATCCCATTTATTGATTTTCAGTATTATTTCTTCTGTTATTGGGATGTTCTATTCAGAAAATCCATGCCTATGTCCATGTCTTCAAGAATTTTACCTATTTTATCTTTCAGCAGATTAAGTATTTCTATTTTAATATTTAGATCTTCAATCCATTTTGATTTAAGTGCACTGCATGAGCCTAGACTCAGTCTTCTGCATGTGGATATCCAATATTGCTAGCACCATTTATTAAAGAATGTTGTATATGTTTTTGGCTTTTTTGTCAAAGATCAAATAACTGAATTGCCTCAGTTGTTTATTTTTTTCTTCCTCTGTTCTATTCCATTGATCCACAACCCTACTTATGTGCCAGTATCTTTCTGTTTTAATCATGATAACTTTATAGTATGATTTCAGACATGGGATTGTGATGCCACCCGCTTTGCTTTTGTTACCCAGGATTATTTTTGCTATTCTGGGTCCTTCGTGGTTGTAAATGAATTTTACAATTGTTTCTTTTGGCTTGTGAGAAATACTGTTGGTATTTTGATTGGGATTGGACTAAGTCTGTACATCATTTTTATTATAATTGGTTCTACCTGTCCAAGAATAGGGATTTATTTGTTTTATTTTTAGGATACCCTTCTTGATTTCCTGTTTCAGAGTGATATACTTTTCCTTGTAGAGATATTTCACTTTCTTGCTTAGGTTAATTCCTAAGTATTTAATATTTTTATATATTGTGAATGGTATTGTTTTCCTAATTTCTCAATGAGTTCATTACTAGTGTATAGAAACCCCACCGATTTTTGCCTATTTATTTTGTGTCCTAATACATTGCTGAATTTGGTTATAAATTCTACTTTTTTGGTGAAATTTTTTTGATCTCATAAGTAAGGGATTATGCCATCTGTAAATATTTGTCCTTTCTTATACAAATCCCTTTTCTTTCTTTTTCATTTCTTATTTCTCTGGCTAATGTTTTGAGGACAATGTCAAATAAGAGTGGTGATAGTGAACATCTTTGTATCTGACTTTAGAGAGGAAAACTTCAGCCTTCCCAATTTAATGTAATGTTGGCAGATGCATGTTTATTTTGTAACAAGTAATTTCATTGAATTCTTATTAATTGTATGTGTTTTCAATGGAATTTCTTGAGTTTGGGGGCATGAAATCATACTGACTGCAAATAATGATGCTCTGTCTCCTACTTTTTAGGAATTATAGCACTTATTTGTATTTTGTATCTCATTACCCTGGTAAGGATACTGTAAAATATTAAAGGTATTCTGGAAGATTTTTGTATTCCTATGCAAAATGTGAACACTGGTAATTTGTTACCCTATTAACCAAAATTAACTCAGAATAAATCACAGGCTGAAATATAAGAACTAAACCTATGAAACTTTTATTTTTATTTATTTATTTTTTATTTTTGGTGATACTGGGAATTGAACTCAGGACCTTGCATTTGCCAGGCAAACACTTATTCTACTGAGCTATCTCCCCGGCCCTATGGAACTTTTAGAAGAAAGTATAAGAGAAAAAAACCTTATGAACTTAGGTTAGGCAACAATTTCTTGAGACACAAAAACCATGAGTAATAAAGAAAAAAAAATAAACTGAACTTTATCTAAACAACAACTTTTGCTTTTTTTAAAGAAAATAAGCCACAGTTTGGAAGGAAATATGTTCAAAACTGAGATCAGAATATATAAAGAAGCCTTATAGCTCAGTACTAAAATGTGCAACCAAATAAGAAAATAGATGAACACTTTGAACACTTCACTCAAAAAGATACATTGATAAATATATATATGTGTGTGTATATATATATATATATATATATATATATATTCAACATTATTAAATCAAAATGTCATTTTTCATGTACTAGACACTTAAATTCAAAAGACTGGTAATACTAAGTACTGGTGAGGATACAGGATGACGGCAAGTTTCATAGTTGGTGAGAATGCAATATAGTACAGCCACTTTGGGGGAAAAATATAGCTGTTTCTTGAACATTTATTTAAACAGACTCAACTTTCCTACTATTAAGAGTATCTAAGAAAAGTAAAAGTACAAGTTTATACAAAAACTTCTACACAAATGTGTGTAGTAACTTTCTCTGTAGTCATCCTAAACTGAACATAGCCCAAATGCTCATCAATGACTGCTTGGATAAACAAATATTAGTTTGTAGTCACACCATGAAACACTGTTCACACAACACCGTGGATAAGTCTCAGAAACTGTGTGCTCATGAAAGGAGCAGGACCCCATAGGCTACCTTAACAATGTGACATTCAAATTTCAGGGACAGACTCAGGCAACAATTTTTAGGATTGGGATGGGAGAGTTAAATATGAAGGAACTTGAGAGAAATTGTCACATCCTCAAGTGGATGATGTGGGAATGATTTAAATACTCTCCATATTGCTTGAGCGGCTGCCTTTATCTGCCAAGACCCATCGTTATGGTTTGTATCCTGGTGTCCCCCCAAAGCCTCGTGCAGTCACGGAGGCACAGTTCTAGAGTTTGTGACTTATTCATGATCCAGGGCTGGGATTATGGGTCTGAGTACTTTGGGGATTATGGGTGTGAGCGCTATACCCACCCTGGTGCAGATAGCCTGAAGGCAACACAGGAAAAGGAAAGAGACTCGCCTCTGCCTTGCTGCTGTTGCTCCTGCCTTTGCCTTTGCTGTTTTCTGCTGCCAAGAATGGTTGCCCTCTGCCTTGGAGCCAGCCGAGTATGGACTGAAACTGCCACTAACTGTGAGCTACATAAACCTTTCCTTCCTTCATTTTGGGCATCGTGTATTTTGTCCCAGTGAGAGAAGAGTAACTAAGACACGCATCAAAGAATCAAATAATAGCATTTAAGGGGATACCTTTTAGTATGTTAAATTGTACCTCAATAAACCTGGATTTTGCAAAATGATAGATTCTCAGACCAAAAAGAAATATGGTATTACTATTAGTGGTAATTCTGGTTTTGTCCTTTAATAGGAATACCATTATTTATGCGCTATTTTGGCCACATGTTTTGCCGATAAGACACATTCTTTATTATGATAAAAGTAGATTTGTATCTCTTTAATATTTTATAGGTTCTCTCAACAGAAATTGAATCTGGCTGGTTAAAACAGGAAAGAAATTTGTTGACAAGATTCTAGATAGCTCAGGAAACAACCAGAAGGTCAGGAAGGAAGGGTGCCTGGGCAGCTGGCGTCACAGCCCAGGTCGTGAGGCCATGACCGCAGTGGGACTGCCACCATCTTTGATGGCGAGATGCCTGGCCCTAACCATCACCACGGGGGCCTGGCTGCAGTCCCCGTACCTCTGTCACTGTGGCCCTGGAGAACGCTGTCGCTGCCGTTACTGGAGCCACAGCCAACAGCCTTCTGCTGCCAGACAGCTTTGCTCCACCATCTGAGGCTGGGCTGGGTGCCTCACTGTTGCTTCAGGGATGGGCCAGTGCCCAGAACAACTAGAAGCTGGTGTTGTCTCCATTTTTACAGGAGAAATAGCTTTGCCTCCCACCAAAATTCAGAATGCGGGGAATTTCCCAGACAGAGGAGGACATTCAGACCTGCAGTGCCCTTGCCTTAAATAGCCCCAAGATTGCCTATGTGTGCTAGCTAGTTCTAGTAGTGTAAGCAATTCCCCCTTCAAGACTCCATGTTGAATCCTTACAAATGGTTTTCCTGTGCCTCTTGAGATAAATCTATGGTGTTTCTTATTTGATCCATTGATGTTTTATATACCGATTTACTAATATCAAAATGTCTTTACATTCTTTGGTAAACTCTACTTGGCTGTGGTAAATTATTCTTTTAATATGCTGTTGAATTCAATTTGCTGGCATTTTGTCTAGGCTTTTCGTATTTATATTTATGAGTGAGATTGGTCTGGTTCTATTTTATGCTGTCTTTTTGTCAGCCACAGTGACGTTCTGGGCTCTTACTCCCAGGGATTTCATGCCTCCTGGCTGGGATTTGATCCCTGAAATATTTTTCATAAACTAGGCCTTACCACAGCCCACATGGCTCATCAAGTATTAGGAAATTATGAGGCTAGACACTGATATGATGAGAAATTCTAGATGCCTGAGGCATCTTTTAAATTACTCTGGGACATTTATTGAGGGCCGACCATATGCCAGCTGCTAAATTATGTAACCTGAAGTTTAAATAAGCTTCTTGTCTGTGGGGAGAATTCCGATGAACCACCAGCATCATCTGGAAGCAGAGGATGCGACAGGAGACCTGCACAGTTACCCCAACTGCCTGCATCCCAAAGCCTGGCAAAGGCAAGAGGCCCACGCACCACACACCCCAGGCTTCCCTGGCTTCCTGTCCCTCCTGTTTTGAAGGCTTCCCTTCTTCATACGTAGGGTAGCGCCAAAGTGGGTTCAGACCTTGGTAAATAAACACTCTGCAGGACCCTCTGCGAGGGTATGAAAGCTACAAGTCTCTGCACCGCTTGCACTGATGCACTGCAGCTTTACGGCCGAGGCCCCCTCCTAGGCCTTTGGGCTTCATGAAATAACACAGACCCCTGCCGGCTTGCTCACCTGGCCTTCACCCTGCCCAAACAGCAGTCAAAGGAGCATCCAAGAAAGCCCAAATGTAAGCCCAGGGTTCAGAGCTGGAGTTCCTTGACTCAGGCTGCTTGGGTCTGATACTGTCAAGTATTAGCTGAGTGACTTTTAATTCCATAGCTTTGGATCCTCATAATAAAAGCTTCAAATAATAAAAGGGTTTTAAGTTGAACCACTCCCTGGCTCAGGCCGAGCAATCATTTTATCTAACAGAGTCTTCTTTCTGCCATGCTAGTGCTTGGTTAGAGGGCAGAAGAGATTCCAAATGAGGACTCTCACGCAGGACAGACATCTCTTCCACATACATGATTTTTAGCACAGGGCTAACATAAAATAGGGCTCTTTAAAAAGCCCTATTTTTTTTTTTTTCTCCTGAAGCAATGTTTAAGAGAAACAAAATGGTCTGGGGATCATTTTCAAGGAATTGCCTCCCCACCTTCTCTAGGCTCTTGGACTTTCGAGTTGGTGCTTCTAGAGTTTTCTCCCTTGAGCTCACCCCTGAAGCACCATGCAGAGCCCAGGGGTCACCTGTCAAGGTCTGTGGCCAGCCATGGACAGGTGCCACCCGTTCAGGCCCCCATTCTTGCTTGGGGACGGCATCAGCTCAGCCATGGTGCTCGCCCAGGCCACACTTGGGGGCTGGGCTGTGCTCTTGGCCCGTGGCTCTTGTGGTGTTTCCCAGCTGGGGTTTCCGTACAGCCTCCCTTCAGGCTTGGGCCATCCCCGCTCTGCCAGCTCTAGCAGGCACGGTCTCTCCCTCGGTACCTTCCAGAACACAGAACTGATAAGGACAGACACTGTTCCAAGCTAGAGTCCTGCAGACAGCCCTGATTTGGTACTGGCTTTGGCTTGGGGCTGAGGGGGTGCAATAAAAAGAGGGGGCCCTCTGAAGATGCTGCTGGAGCCATTCTATGGCATGCCAGGTGGATCTACGCTTAAACTGTGATTGTTATTATTATTATTATTTTTTTCTGTATTTCTAGGGAAGGGTCTACTCGTAGTAATCCACCTGTTTACAGCATCCCAAGAGCTGGGATTATAGGCACGCGCCACCACTGCCAGTCTCAATTGCCATCTCAGCGCACGTGGAGGCGGGGAGACCCCTTACACATTTGCTCTTCATTCTGAGCACAGTGGGTAGGAGGATATCGAAAGAACATAGGCACAGCTTAATACATGCTACGAACTGTGCTTTTAAAAGACCATTCTGTTTGTGGAATGGTGAACAGATTGGGTGGGGGGCAGGGAAGATGGGAGAAGACAAATTTAGAGGCCGCTGCAGGGAGTCCAAGGGGAGATGCTGCTGCTGCTGCTGCCGCTGCTGTTGCTGCGCGTGTGCACGCGCATGCGCATGTGTGTCTCAGGGAAGGAGGAGAAGGGGGCGTACAGCGGACAGTGTTGGGTGGTATGTGAGGCTGCAGGCCAGAGAGCTGTGCAGATTTTGGCTCGAAGGGGAATGGAGACCTCACTGCCATTCTCGGAGGAAGAAGACAGAAGGGTGTAATACTGTGCTGCACGTTCCTTTGTGTGTGTGTGTGAGTCTCAAATTTGAAGGATAATTTTACTTTGAGGATGCTTAAGAATAACTGTGTGAGGGGGTGGTATGATGGCCCTGAGAAATGACAAAACCCCAGCCACTTCCTGGATTGTCTGCTGCTCATAGGTCCTGCCCTGTCACAAGGTGAAGAAAATAGAGGATGGAGCTGGAGTCCACCTCAGCAAAGGGTTGGAGGCTCTCGGGCAGCCTTTCTGGAGGCGACGGTGCAGCCCCAGCCTTCCGAGCTCATGCGAGGAAATTCAGAACATTCGCACTACCTCTGAGAACTTCACATCCTCTGAAGCCCCTCTTTCCCCAGTTAAACAGGAGACTCCTGGGGAAACCATGAGAATTCCTACTCTAGCCGTTGTTGCTGGACATGCGGAACCAGAGGGTGGGGAGCAGCCACTGGACTGTGGTCCTCAAGCCACGGGGAGAGCTGTATAACTCCACCACACACACGTGGTCCCATCCTGTGGTGGACAATGTGTTATCCGCTCATCCCGGCTGAGGGGATGCGGCAAAGCAGGTCATGCTGGACGCTGCAGATCCCCCTTTGGTTGGGACCCAGGAACTCATTCTTCTAGCTGCCAGGAGTGGTGGCTGCCAACAGCTCACAGCTACCTCCATGCCTGCCCAAGCTCATGTACCCTCTCCCCTAGCAGCCTTGACTCCGTGCAGCCCTGTAGGTCGAATCCACCTTGACTCCAGAGCTCCACACATGTCTGTTGCGATTGTGATGCCTCCAGGTCAAGCATCTCCTCTCTTCATCCTGCTTCCTCTCTCCCAAGAAAGCATCCCCAAAGCCTCCTTCACATACAACCCCATCTGGGAGTTTGACCCAAGACACTGTGGCAGCTTTGCAAAAGGCCACCTTGGGTTCTTGATGCGCAAGTCCCTTCTGAGTATTCCCATCTTAGCATGGGTCACAGAGATTCTCTTGGGACTTTGGGGGGCAAAAAGAAGGCTGTTGTCAGCTTGGTATATGGTTGCTGATCTGTAAGCTAGCTGGGAAGCCATAACTTGGCCTGAGTTTACCTCAGGGATAAAGGCTGGATTGGCCAGGATTTCCTCCTCCTCCTCCTCAAGGTCTGAGGAATGTGGATGCATGGATTCGCTGTTCTTGTGGGGTCCCAACTTGTGGCCAGAGGGCTCCAGCCTGCTTATGACCCTGCCTTGTCCTGATGCTTGTCGGTGGACTTCAAGCTCAGGCATTAGCAATAAGGACAGCCTGACCAGGACCATCTAACCAGCTCCTAAAATGCATATGTCAGACCCAGAAATAATTGGTCTTTAGAAGTTTCTCTCTCTTTCTTACACAGTAGCTCTTCTCCTCTGGTCAAGGCAGTTTGGGGTAGACACACAGTTCACTTAGAGGAGATCTGAAGCTCCTGCTTAGACTAGTGAGCCTGCAAGTAGGGCCAGATTTAGCTAGAACAGTGGATGCTTCGTTGAAAACATCTGCTCTCAAAAGAATAAGATAGGAATAATTAGTGTGTCCCTTTTGGTGCCAAGACAGGAGACTATGGTGCCCCTGCCCAGAGGTGAATGTGAAGTAGTTGGGAAGGTCTCTCCCCAGCAGCCTTGACTCTGTGCAGCCCGGAAGGCCAACTCCATCTTGACTCCACCATGTCTGTTGCTATTGTGATGTGTCTGGGCGTAAACCACTTGCCCCAACCCCTCCTGGACTAAGGTGTCTGATGCTGAGAATGGGTAGTTAGAAGTTCACCATGCTGCCCATTATGCCACGGAACTACACAGAGACTGGGATTTAAATCTTTACCTCTCACCTGCCACAGAATCCCACTGCCCCCTTTGCTGGATGTTTATACAGACATCAAATGGTACGGTTCATTTCAGTTGGTCTCATTTCTCAGCTCTTTCTCTTGGGTTGCCAAAGGCCCCGAACTTCAAAGCCTTTGCCAAGGATGCACCCCTCAGGGACCCCTCCTATGTAGAGATGGGCCTGAGTTCAGGCACTTTCCCTGGGGCTTAGCCTGCTCCAGGCCTGCGCTTTCTTGTCATTCTCCCCCTTCTCTTTAAGGAAAGAGTTGTTCCACCTTCTGTCCTTTGTACTGTGACTGAATGTGCTCCCCCAGGGCTTCCCAGGCAGGAGTGATCTTCCCAACATGGCAGGATGAGGAAGAAGGCGGGCATGAGGAGGGGAAAGCAGAACCAGAAATGTTCCAGCTGAGTATTAAGAGACAGAGAAGGAATTGTGCAGCAAAGGGGAACAGAAGGAGAAAGGCTCATTAGCCACTGTTTGAAAATCCCACGGTCCCAGAGCAAGATTTTTTTAAACAGATTCAATGGTTTTTTCACACAGATTCAATGGTTTCCACACGCATTTCATCTGCAAGGCTGGAAAAGGCATGTGAGAAGGGTGCGCAGAGACTCCCCGCAGGGCAGCTAACTTTCTGTTCTGCCCCTGCTCTGTAGCCTTAGGAGAGCTATTCCTGCATCCTTCACCTCAGTCCTTCCTTCCTCTGACTATCAGCCGAAGCACAGTGGAGCTGGTTGTCTTGGCGGTGGGTGCTGCACTGCTTGGTGGCTGACTGGGAATGCTTCCAACAGGCCCAAGGAAATCTTTCCTTTTCTGCTTAAGTCCCCGACTACTAGTATAGGCTGAAGAGTGGAGCCCTCAAACACGCCCATATAATACTGATCCTTGGAATTTATAGGTGTTACTTCAGATGGTAAAAAAGTGTCTTTGTAGGTGGGATTAAGGCTTTGGGGATGGGAAGTTTATACTGGATTATCCAGCTAGGCCCTAGGTGCAATCCTGTGTTCTTAAAAGACAAAGAAAAGATTTGATACACACAGAGGGGGAGATGGGAAGAGGATCAGAGGGACACAGAGGCACTGACCTTGATGTGTCCACAAGGCCAAGAGTGCCGGTGGTCACCAGAATACAGGAGGGATTTTTTTTGAGAGCCTCCTAGGAACAGTAAGGCCCTGCCCACACCACCTTCATTTCAGTGCAGTGCTACCCATTTTGGATTTTAGGATCCCTAAGCTGAGAGAAGGCATTTCTCTTTTGTGTTGGTTAGGGCAGAGTGCCAACATGATTGGCTTTAGGATCCACTCAGGGGATTAATGAAGCCCATTTCTAGGTCTGTCACGGAGGCGTGGCTTTGGAGCCTATGTCTGGGCCCCGACTCCTTACTTTCAGGCACTGTTTCCCTCTCCTGTTTCCTGGCTGTCATGGTTTAAACAGCTCTGCCCCATTGTAATATTCACACATGGTGTTTCTACACTGGAGCCAGCTAAGCATGGACTAACTCCCCTTAAGTCATGAGCCAAGTCGAACCGGTTCTCCTTTAAGTGGCGGATGTCAGGTATTGTATTCAGTGACTCATCTTATCTTCAGTTACATAACTTGCATCTTATTTGTTACATAGCCACGAGAACCTACTGGATAGGCCCTGAATATATGTATGGTGGTAAACTATCTCCTGTCACCACCTGGTGGGGCTGCCAGAGAAATGGCACTGAGACATTCAAGCTTAGATGCAGCCCATGTGACGGCCTCCTGCAGGTGGACTGGTGGGCCAGAAATGGGATGAGACGTGGAAGAGGACCACTGAGTATGGGGAGTCAGTGTAGGGCAGGGGCTATGGATCCAGACACATTTGTGTTATAGACTAGTTTGACTTCTGACCCGTTATTTCATTTTATTAAATTGTTTGAAATCCTTCCTGTATAAAACAGAGAAAATAATATACACTTGACTAGCCACCAGAAGAATTCAATGAAACAGGGCAATTAAAAATAGTACAGAGCATTCTAATACATTGAACTGAAAAGTAGGTGATAGCCTCAAAAAAAGAAAAGGTGTGAAAACTCAGGCCTGACTGTAGAAACCCTGGAGTCCAGAACAAAGCCCTGTGGTCTGACACCTGCATTGTATCTCAGCTCACAAGGTTGCCAGGGATGCAGTCAGAATCATATCTGTGTGGGTCCAAAGTTAGAGTCAGGCTTGGCAAGGGCAACAATACAGGATACATAATTTATAGAATTATTTTATAATAGTCACCCAAAGAGTCATATAAAAAAAAGAGTGCAGGAAATCTGTCCACACACTAAAGACCCAAAGAGTCCAGCTGAAGGCCTGGATCCCATGGCAATGTCCTGCATGAGTCCAGCTAGAGACCTAGAATCCATGACGGTGCCCACCACAAGCCCAAATGGAGGCCTAGAGCTCATGGCAATGTCTCATGCAGGCCTGTTTCACAGATCTGCACTAGAAAGACCCAAAGGTCAATGATGGAAGCTAGAAAGTCTGTGCCAGCGGGAGGAAGGCTCTGTGCCAGCAGGGTGGGTGATCTGCTCTGGAGCCAGAAAGCGACTCTCAAAGTAAGACAAGAGCTCTCCCAAAAGGTGCCATAGCCATCCTCAGCGGCAATAAGGGTGTCCTCCAATGATGAGGACAGCCAAGTCTCTACAAGCTTCTCCAGGAGCTTGAACAGTGCACCATCAGGAACAGAGCTCCCTGAAAGTGAATGACAGCCATTCTCAGTCATGACAGGTCCTGAGCTCGTCTGGTGATGAGAACAGCTGAGTTCATCAGGAAAGCCAGCATGACAAGCTCTTCCAGGTAAACCAACAGCTCCCTACAACTTCTCTTCTTCTCCTGTTCTTCCTCTTATTTTGTTGGCAACAATCCTCAGTTGGGCTTCCCACACCTAGCACCAAGCTGGGTCAGTTCAGCAGGGAGCCACAAGCCAACCACTAGTTCTCAATCCACTAGTGGGCAACTTGATGACCATACACATTTCCTTAAACTAAAGCCTCTAGTGGCAGAATTATGAAAAGTTAATGTTTCTTGGTCTATTCGGATTTACATCAATATAACAATTACGTACATACAATTCTTATTGCACTAATTTCTGTATCAAGAGCAAAATAGTCAAAGGGTGACCAAAATTGAAGGTTAAAGCACAATACTTTGATTAATTTAACTGATTACAAACATATATCTAAAAACATTAAAATCATATTTAAAATATCATAGTCACAATCCTTGCTTACCATTAACTTTTAACAAGGCATGACAAAATTTAAAAACAGGGATCTCCTACAACTCAAATACACTTCTATCTTCAGGTGAAAAGCTCCAGTTTATTTTTTATCACCTTGTTTTTTCCCAACAACTTTCTCCTCTATTTCATCCTTGCAGTCCACATCTCCACCAGAGCCTCCGCTCTGGTCAAATGTTTCATATCACCTTGCTGGCTCTTCACTCTTAATTGCAGACAGATATAGCCAAAATCTCTCAACAGTAACCATGCCACTATTGCAACAATAGACTGCAATGAGTTTTTTCTGTGAGCCACGCAATTATCTGTAAACACAAGCAAAATGCTGACCAACATCTTTGCCAAAGCACAATAAATTACCTCGGATCCAGCAGCCAATGCAATTCTCAGTTGAAGCCTTCTGAGCTTCATTTTAACCAGCAATTTTTCCATCAGTACTCTGATTTTCCAAGCTCCAACCAGAGCCTCTGATGTAGTTTATAGAATACAGGAGCCACCTCTTTAGTCAGTCTCTTAAAACTTTTCCAAATTAATTCCAAAGGCTCTTTAGTCACATGACCAAGTAATGTCACAACAATGGCCCCACTCCTGGTACCAATTTCTGTCTCGGTTAGTTTTCTTTTGTTGCGGAGATAAAATACCTGGCATCCAAACTGAAGAGGGAAAGGCTTTTTTGGGGGATGGGGAAGCTTATTTAGCTCACGGTTTGTGAAAGTTTTAGTCCCTACTTGGCTGGCAGCTGGCTCTGAGGCAGAGTAGCATATGGCAGATAGCAACAGCTCATGGAGATGGAGAAAGAGCAAAGAGGGAATTAGAGAGAAACCTCTTTCCATCCCTTATATTGTATGCAGGCTACCTGCCACAGGGTGGGTGTAGCACTCACCCCTGTAATCCTAGCACTGGAGCATGAATCGATTAAAAACTCTACAAGCCCACCCCCAACACTGCATAAGGCTTTGCAGGGACATCTAGACACACACCAAACAGAAGTGATGCTCAGGAAGCAAGGAGTGGGATCTGGCTTGGAGAAGGTAGAAGGAGCCAGGAAGCTTCTGGGCCCCAGTCTAATAGGGTCTCAGGAAATCAGACAACAGAACCAGCTACATAATTTACAGGGCTCAGGGCACAATGAGAATGTGAGATCCCTTGATCCAATGCTATAAAGAATTTCAAGATAACATGAGCAGAGCAGTCAACCAAGCAGAATACATATTTCTTTTCTCCTTCCTTTGTCTTTTCTTTTTTTTAGCAAAGATACTTCTGATCCTAAGCCATGAGATACACTGCAGTTTGCAGATCCTAGAACCCTGAAATCATCCCTATCACATTTGGGACAGTGGAAAATTAAGTATAAAGTTAAGTCTCATTGTCTGGGACAGGCCAGGTGGAAGGGGCAGAGTCCTGCTGTAGCCTAAGGCAGAGCTATTCCACTCCAATGAGCTCAGAAATCATCAGGCTGTCTAACAACATTAGGAAGAAAACAACTCATAGTGCTACCCAAGTAACTTATATTTATCTCTAGCTCAAGTCATTTGCTAGAACAAAGCTAAGCACTTTATAAGGCACTGTCCTGTGTACCTTGTTGATTTAAAAAGCATTAGTAATAATAGTACTAACACACACGTGTCAGGCCCTATCACCATTAATTGTGTTCCATATTAACTCATTCAGAGGCACACTGAATTTTTACTGTTAGTTTTCATGCATTCCCTTGTACATGCCATCTGCCGCCATTCCTGTGGCAGGTACTACTACAATGCCCATCTTACAGATATGGAAACTGCAATGGAGAAAGATTTCATAACGAGCCTATGTCTCTATGTCGCCGAGGTCTGGGCTCTTGAACTGTCTTGTGGTTAGTCCTTGTTACTGGGTATTGGGTAGCAGCAAAGAGTTCTCAACATGCTCTTGAGCAGGCGAACCCCTCATTGGCACCTTGTGTAGCATGGCTGGCATCCAGTTTAAAGACTGAAGAGATTGAGATGGATGGTGATTGAGGGGATGGTGAGCAAGCAGTTAAGTTCACAGCCAGCAAGCAGGAAAATCCAAGCCCACAGCTATGGGCTCTGTGATTGTGCCCCGCTCTTTCTTCTTCACTGGAAACACATTAGGGTGAAGGGGTTTCAAGGAAGCAGGCATCCAGCTCCAAGTCAGTGGGGTTCAGCAGCGGCTTCTGGGAAGAAAGGGAGGAGCCCAGCAACAGCGCTGGGGGTGGAGACACTCCTGGAGGTGCCCTTCCCAATAGCTGGTGCTGGGCTTCTGCTGTCCCGGAGGCAAGGAGAGCAAGTGGCCCAATTATCTCTGAGGGAATTGGCCTGCTTCTGAGGGGGCTTCTTCCCTGATCAGATGGGTAGCAGAGCAGAAAGGTTAAAAGGAAGTTTAAACTCGGGTTAGGGACCTGGCTTGGCTTCTCTGTGGCCAATTTTCCTATTTCATTCAAATGGAATTGATAACAGTGCCTCCTGGGCTTATAATCCCCTCCTTGTCCTGAGCAGGGCGCCTGCCCCAGAGGAAGCCCTCAGTCCGCACTGCTGTTATGGATAGTTGTTCCTGCAAGAGCTCTCAGATGGGGCTGTCAGCAGTACCCACTGTGAGTGTCTGAGCTGTGAGGCGGCCTTGTCAGGGCCGCTGTCAACCTGCACCATCCTGGTCAGGCCCAGTGCCTGCACCCCCCCGTCTTCTTCCCTCACTTCTGCTAACATTTTGGGAAGCAGTTGATTGCTGAAATTCTTTTCTATCCACACAAAGCACCTATCACCTTCAGAGAGACCGACACCAATCTCCTCCCCGAGTGCACTAGAATAGAAACAGCTCTGAGGCAAAAGGTCTGGGAGGGCAGAAGGTCTTCACGGGGGTCCCGACTTTGCCATTAGTTGTGAAAACCTTCAGAATGTCAGCAACATTTTCAGGGACACAGTTTCACATCTAAAAATGATGTGGAGTCCGATTGAATTTAATTTTCTAGAAAGTGCCCGCCCCAAGTCTCCACTCTCAGCCAGCTGATACAGGTGACACCAAGGAAGCAAAAAGAGATGCCACAGGACACCAGCCCCATCCTCTGGGAGCCGCGTTTAGTTCTGACCTTTTAGAATTTGTCCCCGCTGTATTGACTCCCAATGAATATGCCCAATGCCAGCCCTCGCTCTTTCACTGAGCATCTTATTCTAGATAAGTACAATCTCATATGGCCGCAGTCCAGGTTCAGGGATGCTGGCTTAGTGTGGTCTGGTGTGAAAATGCCCCTTCCTGGTCGAAATTCAAGAGGACAGTAATGACTTCCGAAACTCAGCTTCTGTGGCCTTTGACAGCACCCTAGATTGGTCAGCACAGACACACCTGGAGGTCACCCCTGCTGTCCTCGCAGCTCACCCGGCCCCTTTCCCGGAGGCCTCTGGCTGATATTTCACGGGAGCAGGTCTAGCAGCTTCCGTCTTAGTAATTCAACAACTACAGCAGCTGGTTCTTTTCCCTTAAGATTTAATACTTGTCATTTATCTGTGTCAAAATTGCAAAGGAGCAAGTTTCCAAAGGCAGATTTATTATGTGTGCTGAGTGTCTCAGGCGCAGCAGCGCATACAGATGGGCCGGATTCTGTAGTTCCCCCTGGTTTTTGTTCTGCAAAAATAGCCACTTTTACATTACATTCAGACAAGTGAGAAATATACAGTCTTGAGCTGTGAGTCACCTCAGGGCACTCGGAGAAAGTCACATTATGGTGAGGCTGGTTCCAGCCAGTGGTTTTGGGGTCAGCCTCAGGCTTGCATAGTGTCGGCTTAGGCAAGGAGCAAGCTGTAACCGGAGCTGCTGTATCATTTGTGAGACTCAGTGCAAAATGAAAATGTGAGGCCTCAAGGTTAAAAAGCAGGAAAAAAGTGCCCTACAGAAAAGTGCCCTAGAGATAAAGCCTTTTCCTCTCTTCCTGACTGGTATGGTGTGTTTCATTTGTTATTTAATGTCATCCTAAGAAAAATTAAAGTTTTCAGTTATTACCATGGTTGTTACAGTTCCTTTTTATATTGTGCAATGCAAATATAAATGCAAATAGATGAGCATTTGACTTGCATGTGGAATGAGTAAAATTACCCCATTTGTGTTTAGCAGCTCTGCAGAGGGACTCTTGAGCTGCCCAGAAGAGACGATCCAGGCCAGGCTGGGAAGGGGAAAAGGAGTCCCCAGGCCCGGAGCTAGATAGTGGAGCATAGAGCCCTAGAAGGGGATGCTTATGGGTGAATGTATGCATCCTCCCAGGTGCCGGGGAGTACTATCCCAAGACGCTACTGCCAGCCTGAGGCCTGATGCATCTTGGAGCTTCTGTGAGTAGGGCCTGGAGAAAGGAAGCCAGGAATTGCCTTTGCATGGGAACTGCCCCACCCACAAGAGATGGGTTACTTTACAAATTGGTAAGTATTACTGTTGAAACATGCTTGGTACCTAGGTGAGAGGCTCAATCCCTAGACATATGGCCTCCAGCCAGCTGCCTGCACATGCATGCAGTGCTGCCGAGCGCTGCCCCTAGGACTCTGCATCCTGATTCCCCCTGTGCCCTGCCTGGGGGTGGAGGACCTTGACAATCACAGGGCAGGGTTTCCAGGGTGGAGGATCAAGGGTCCTGTGAGATAGCAGGAGACAGGACCATGAGTGAGCCCAAAATCCTAGGCCCCTATGAATACCCCAGTGTCCCTTGCATCCAGCCTCATAAAACATACATTCAGAGACAATACCACTCCAGGATGACAGCCACGAAGCAGGGAGCACCAAGTACAGGGTTCTTCTGAGGAAGCAGCCCAGTGAGCCATCCTGAGGCTGCTCTTGGAACTCTAACAAAGGCTCAGGACTCACACTACCCTATCGGGAAATCCATGGGGCGCTGGCCTTTCAGGACCATTGCCCAGTAGGGAATTGGTGGGAGGTGCTTAGGGCCACGGGATAGAGAGGAAGAAGGAACAAATGTTGCGCTCAAAA
This sequence comes from Octodon degus, assembly GCF_000260255.1. Classification (NCBI taxonomy): domain Eukaryota; kingdom Metazoa; phylum Chordata; class Mammalia; order Rodentia; family Octodontidae; genus Octodon; species Octodon degus. The sequence goes on from NW_004524643.1 coordinate 4,078,815, forward strand.
GCAGAGACACTGGGCTCTCACCCTGCTTCTGATCCCATTGTCTGTGTGAGCTTATGAAGTCATTTTACTTCCCTGCAGATGGTCCATGACCTGTGGTGGCTTGACTTGGGATTCTTTTGGCTTCACAATAACACGAAAGTGATATGCCTTCAGTGGAAACCACACTGGATTCTGAAGTTTGATCTTTTCCTGGACTACTGGTGCCCTCTATGACCAACACTGTCTTGAGGTGCTGAGCAGCAGCAAGGGGTCGAAGCTCCCCAACAGCCATAAGGTCCTAGTGGGAATGGTCCATGCTTCAGTGTGTTGTGTTCCTAAGTGAGGATGCTTGGTAGATTGATGCATTAAACTCATGCAACTTAGACTATTTTAAATTTATGGTGTATGTATTAGGTTGTACATGGAAAAGGAAAGATACATTGATAAGCTATATGAAAGAATTTTTTCACTGATGCACCAGTAAGCTGCTATAAATGTAATATGCAGAATGAAAAAAATATTTCAAATGCTTATATCCAGTAAAGTACTTGGATACAGAATATATAAAGCTTACTATAGATGAATTAGCAAAAGACAACCCAGGAGAAAAATTGGGCAAGGGGTTTCACTGGAAAGCATCCAAAGTCCAGGCGTGGTGGCACATGCCTGTAATCCCAGCACTCAGGAGGCTGAGGCAGGAGGATTGTTGTGAATTCAAGGCCAGGCTTGGCTACAAAGTGAGTTCAAGGCCAACGTGAACTGTGTAGTGAAACACTGTCTCAGAAAAAAAAAAAAAAATTCAAGTAGACAAATAAATAAACAAAGCCAATGATAGGAAAAGGCACACCAGTCACTAGTGATGAAGTGAATGCAAGCTGGAGCCACCGTGTACCACTCTGCACCCAGCGGGATGGCTGCACATGAGGAAAGACACAAAGTGAAGCCTGAGACCGTGGAACAGAGTGGACTCTCCCACGCTGTTGGCAGCAGTATCAATCAATCATTATTTTGGTAAGTGGTTTATCAGTGTCAAACAAAGCCGAACATAACCACACCTTACTGCTCATTCCACTTCCAATTGCACATCCAACAAAAATGCAGTCATGTAGTCACCCAACAATACGCACTAGGACTGTCGCAACAGAGCTACTTCTAGTAGTAAAAGGAACAAAAGGATATCATCCAAAAGCAATAGATGTAATGAATAACACTTGGCACATGCACCTAGTGGAATGCTGTACACTAATACGAACAAGGGGTCAGCATCCTTGCAGGTGGACGAGTGAATCTCAGAAAGCAACGTTGGTGAAAAAAAGCCAGACCCTAAGAGTATCTATGCATTATTCCATTTGCATCTGGTACAGAAGCAGACAGATCTAATGTTTCTGTTGGGTATTAAGACAATGGCCACTGTTGGGAGGGCAAAATAATTGGAGGGCACCACATAGGGAGACCTCAGAATGCTCGCACTCCATTTCTTGGTCCTGGTGCTTGCTGTATGCATGCATTAACTTTATGAACGCTTGTTGAGCTCAGTCTTTGTACTGTACTATGTACATCAGAAAAGCTTATTATGCTTCAGTAAAAATTAATAAAAACATTCCATGATGTTATGTAAGGATTAAGAGTCTAATTCATTAGCACAGGTCCTGGGACCCAGTAAATATTAAAAAAAAAAAAAAAAAAAGGTAGCTCCTTTTGTTATTGCTACAGCGCATCCATTATTTCTTGATGAGTATCCGCTGCAGCGAATCCTATCGGCTTCATTCTCAGTTTGCTTGGTGTAAGCCTGACAAATGAAGCTCTGTCCATTTCTGACTCTGCAGCAGCGACTTTGAAATTCGTCAAGATCTGTACAACTGTGTTGAACACCATCCAATTTGTGAACTGAACCCTGGTGGACAGTCATATCAGTCGATGTGGAATGAAGGCACTCCGCTGCCAATGTTTTTCTACACAGTCTGGCAAGTGAGTCCAAGGACCACGATGGGGCAGCCACTAAAGTTTTCCAGAGTTACCTCTGACACAGGTGACTTCTAGGGGAAGGTCAGAAATGGCTACTAATCAGATTTTTTCCTGAGAATTTAAGGAGGATTAAGAGATGTCTGAGTTCCTCCTCAGCACCTACCAACCTATTTGCCCTCAGTGGGAAGTATCTTATGTCTTCCTAATGTTATAATGACCCTAAGGCCAAATTCTTGGGTACATCCAACTGTAGCTCATATTGGGAGTTCTCCATTTGTTTGTTTAAATTATTCTTGTTCCAGAAAAGCTCAAAGTGTCTTATCCAAGCATTACTGATAGAATTGTCTTTTCATGTGACCTCCTCCACTATGAGCTGTCCCTCTCAGTTCTGGGGTTGATCTGAAGACCCGGTACACTTTCCACCTTGGGTCTGGTGTGCTAGACCTGGTGGAGTTGTCTGACCCCAGTTCAGCCACTTGCATTCTTTTTCCTGAGAATTCAAGACTGTCTCCTGGAGAAACCAGTCACTTTCCACTGACAGGCTGAACTGAGACCATGTCTTTTTTTTTTTTTTTTTTTTTTTCTTTTATGTATTTGTTACTGAGTCTTACTACACAGCTCACACTCAGTGATTCTCTTGTTTTCAGCCTCACCAGCACTGGTATTATAGGTGTTCACCACCATGCCTGGACTTGGTGGCCAGCTCAGTGCAACTGGGGGCAGGGCCGGCGGGGCTTGAGGTGCCAAGGATCAAACCCCGGTCCCTGTGCTTGCCTAAGCAGGCACTTAGTCTGCTGAGCTAAGTCTGCTGACCCTAAGACCATATCGATTTCTCCACTTTTACAGAGAAGAAAAGAAAGCTTATCTACAGAAGTGGGCACAATTAAACAGATACAGGAAAAGAGATGGGACCACAGGAGGACAAGAAGAAAATGAGAGACTGAATGCTTTGATTTCTGACTCTCCTTTCAGTCCTGCTCTGGTCTTTTCTTCCAGCCACCTTTACCCCTACGTCATGAGATATCCTTCTAGTGCTGCAATGCTCCTACCCAGTCTTCTTTAGTTTAAACCTCTGCACAAACTGTAGAGAGTTTGAGGCTGGAGGACTCAGAGTCAGAGCCAAGCCTGTGCTACAAGAGGGAGTTCAAGTTCAACCTGGACCATATAGCAAGACTCTGATTAAAACACACACACACACACACACACACACACACACACACACACAGAAAAAAGTAAAAGAATAGAATCCATTGCCACAAAGTAAAGAAAAGTTTAAATGCACTGGAAGATGCAAAATGAGACCAGAAGTTTAGGGTCATATTCAGAGAAGATGAGGACATCAAAGAAAGCCAGAAGACCCTGTGTTCTAGGCTCAGTGCCAGTGTTCTGGCTTTTTATTTCCCAGCAGCCAGAGCCAAGAGGGAGAACTCATATGTATCAGTTGTTTTTGACCTGATTGCATCTGAGAGAACTAGGAAGATTCTGAAGAACATCCCCAAGCCCTGCCCCCAGAGGTATGACTTACGTGATATAGACTGTCATCTATATAAGGTAAAAGCACACTGGTGATTCCAAAGTACGGCCAGGGTGGGTTATTTGCTACAAGATCCCTAGTGTTAGAAGTATAAATAAACTAACAAGAGTAGTTCCGCAAGATAAGTACAAGAGACTGCAGAGGGAAATCCTTCCAGTGCATCTCTTCTTGGTGGTATGTGTCACACAATACCCAGTGTCCTCCAAGGCATCCTTGCAGCAAATACTCACCTGTCCCTGAATGGCAACTGAAGGCTAATCTCACAGGACTCGCAGGAAAAAAGTAATAATCAGCAACTTTTTCCCTAAGAAGGCCAACAGCTTTCATCAGGTTACTGGCTTCAAATCCTGTTTCTATAACCACCTAAAGACACAAATCCATGAGCTGGCACCTTTCTGACAGGTTTTCATCATGCAGGAGTCTTTCAAGCACTTAGCAGGTCCCGTGCAGCACCCACCACACAGTGCAGCTTGCTAGCTGTGAGCCGCAGCATGGAGCACACCAGCCTTGCCGATCTGCATGCAGGTCAGGGCTGTGCTCCTTCAGGAAAGCTGAAGGGCTCAGCAAGGACATGAGCACATATAGGAGGCACAGAGGCAGGCTGGTTGCAACCCTGCTGGGCCAGCATTCTCCTCAGCTAGCCTTTGAAACACCCCAGTGCACGGAGAAAAGAGCAACTGAGCCCTGAAAGGTCTCCAATGGAGAATAAGCCTCAATAATCTTTGTTTGGAAAAAATTCAAAGCAGGTGGACCAGATACCCTTCTTGTTCATAAAACACCTCAGTAAGCAACCATGAAGCATTTAACCTTGAGAAATATGTGAGTAGTTTCCAGGCTTCTTTTCTAAACTAAATTGTTTTCAAAATGCACAACTATTTCACTGAATTAGTTGACTTGATCCTTAGGGTTACTAAGGCTATATATTCTTCAAAGATAATTGAATAGTATACATATAGTCGAGTACCCATGCCTAAAACATAGCCCCACTATAAAATCCAGGCTTGGGAAATTCTGGTTTCCCTTTTGATTAGAAAACAAAAGAGTGAGTGTTATCATATTTTGTCTTGGTCATTTTCTCATCCCTGGGACAAAATACCCAATACTCACAACTCGAAGGATGAGAGGTTTATTTTGGCTCACAGTATTTAGAGGTTTCAGACCCTAGTTGGTTGGCTCCAGGGCAGGAAGGGCATGGGGAATGGCCTGGCTGAGGAAAACTGCTTGTGTCATGGCGACCAGGAAGTTGAGAAATAAGGAAGGAGCTGAGGAGGGAGACACGCTCTTCCGGGTCACAACTCTGGGAGCCTGGCCTTTCCCAACCAGACACCACCTTCTAACAGCAAATCAACGTATTGCCCCATGATCCAATCACCTTTCAAAAGCTCCACCTCTGCACGCATGAGCTCCTTGGATGACATCCTTGGCCTAAATCGTACTACATCTAGATGAAATTTCCAAAAATATTAGGGAATAAAGGAAATGGTCTTAAAATGGGAGTTTTCTTTTTCACCAACATGTTAATTATTTTAACCAGTGTATCTTGACAAATTATTCTGTCCCTAAGAACGTCACACTCAAGGTATTCGTAACAGAAATGGTGCCTGGAATCTGGGAGCTAGGACCACTCTCAAGCAGTTTTGACACAGGAAATTTTGTTCAGGTGGTTTATTGCTTGAGGACTCTGCTTTAATCAACTGTAGAAAATGAGAGATTATTGCCAGGTTTCAGCAAAAGGCATACTGGGATCTGTAAAGCGTGAGTAACTGTCCTTGCTTCATAAAGCTGTGAAAATTAAGTGCCCGGTACCTTAAACACCAGACACATACTTCCTGGAATTAATTTCTAGCTCAATGTCCATTGCTTGTTGTTCTGCCATGGAGCAATTACATGGAGGAAGCTTCAAATAAACCCAAGGAGGCCCAGGGAGCTTTCACTCTTGCTTGAGGTTATTGTTTAACCACAAAGGTGGTGATCAAACACCTCTACGCTAGGATTCAGCGGGGATGGACGCGTATCTAAGCAATCCACTTCCTACTTGTCAGGAAGTGAGAGAGAAAATATATCTCTGGAGCCAATTAGAGCAAGGTTTAATAAAAAACCCCTGGGAAGAAATGGGTTTGACTGACATGGAGAGGGTGGTCTATAACCAAGCAGGCTCTCCCTCAGTCTTACAGGGTATGAAGTATGAAACACTTCAGTTCTCTGAGTCACTTGTGTCACCTGTATGAGGGAAATTAGAATTCTGAGGAGGGCCTTCTGTGCTGCTCCCACCCCCGGGGTGCACTAAGATGGCAATGGAGACTGGGTGTGGTGGTGCGAGCCTATAATCCCAGCTCTTGGGAGACTGTAAACAGGCGAATCGCTACAAGTCCAACCTAGTAGTGAGATCTTGAACACCCTGTAGACCCTTCCCTAAAATACAAAATCAATCAATCAATCAATCAATCAACCAATCATAAAAAATTCCAGGATGGGTCAACTTAGCGGTCTTTTGGATTTCCAGGGTTTGAGACAGATCCATAAAGTAGATGGAATAGACTCTGGAAAGACTGGGATGTAGGTTTTAGGATAAATTCAAGGAAGAAGCTCCCTAAAGACTTCATCTTATGGGATGAGGTTTTCTTTTCCTGCCACATTTAGAGTAGCACATTCTGGATGGCTATTGTGACAAGAAATGGAGATTTGCCAATATTGTCATAGAAGACAAGGGGGAAATGAATGAGGTCATTTCTATCATGAAAGAAAGTGTAGAATGCAAAAAGGAGATTAAGACAACAATAAAAGAATAATACACATTCATCTAGGATATAAATCATGATAAAAGCAAAAGGTTAGGAACTTAAAGTAATAATAAAATGAAGGAGATTTAAAAGAAAAAGTAAAAGGCTATATACCAAAAAATTAAAGGTTAAAAATATAAAAGTGAGTGAAATGAAAGATTAAGTTTATAGATAATATTCTAAGCTTAAATAAAAGCATATGGCAGTTGGGATTTGAGGCTTAAGAGCTAAAATTAAAATTGTGAAGATAGAAATAAAGTCATGAGAACAATAAGATTAGAAAAATACATTTAAAAAGTTCACATATTTCCAATGAGAGAGATACACTTTTTGAAAAGTAAACGCAGGAAGTGGGTAGAAGAATTAGGAAAAGGTCTGAGCATATCCTGATCACTTTCCTTGTTGCTGGGACAAAAGACTTGACTCCCACAATCTAGAGGAGGAGAATATTTTGGCTCACAGGTTAGAAGTTTCAGTCTTGCATTCTTGGTAGCGAATGGAAGGCCCTGTAGTGGAGAAAAGCAGCTCACATCTTGGTGGACGGGAAGTCAAGGGAGAAAGGACAAGTCAGGGACGCGGATGTGCCCCACCAGGCCACGCCCCGGTGACACACCTCTCCCTGGGCTCCACCTTCCAACCCCGTGCCGAAGCTCCATAACCCAATAACCATCCACAGTCTCTGCATCTGAGTGTGCGAGGCCTAGAGGGGACGTCCGCATGTAAACGATAATAAGGTAGCTCTAGCTTCTCATGGGGAACTGAACCCACTGGGTAGGAAAACAAAGGTGGAAAAGGTGATATTTTTGCATCCTAAGACTCACTTCCTACACAGAAACAAACATTGCAGAAAATGAGTAGAGTCCTTAGCTCTGGCATGCAATGAAAGGAGGCGTAGCTCCTTAATACAAACAGCTAGGGCAAATGCATGTTTGTTCGTGCTAGAACATCTGTTCCTGAATCATATCGGTGGCCCTTTCGGTACATTCCTCTTAGCCCTGCTCGCAGCAAATCCCCCTTCAGGTAGTTATTCTCTTTCTGGTAATGTATTGTTGTTTTTTTTTTTGTTTTGTTTTTTTTTTTGCGGAACCGGGGATTGAACTCAGAACCTTGCGCTTGCCAGGAAAGCGCTTATTCTACTGAGCCATCTCCCCAGCCCCCAATGTATTGTTTTTGTGCCTACTATTGATGACTTCTGGCACCTGCTAGCCAACATGTTGCTCTTCTCAACTTCTTCTATCTATCCTTGAAGGATTCCTACAGGGATCAATGGGCAGTACTTGCTTTGGGGATTACTTAAATTTAACTTGCAGGGGGCCTGCCCATTAGCTCAGGTGTTTAAGTGTCTGCTGAAACAAAGCAGTCAGGCTCAGAAGGCTGTGGTTTGATCCTTCATCCTCAAATCAAACCAGACCTGCCCTGAAGGCATCCTGAGCACCCCCTGCCCCCCCCCCAAAAAAAAATTAACTTGCAGTTTGTAAATATTTTCTGTTTCCTAGGAAATAGTACTTCTATCATTTTCTTTTTCCTAATTTTCCTTATTGCATTTCATGGCTTCCAAAAGGAATAGACCCAAATGGAATCAAAGTACGTGTCATTTATCAAAACATCTTTCCAGAGATTTCAACATTCATAGGGGAGATGACTGTTTTAAAGAAAACTAAGTGAAGGAAAAACTACAAAACTCAATGTCATGGTAATCCTTGAGGCAAAAGTTTGTAGAAGGCAGGAAAATGCAGTTAAAGAAAAGATTTTAGTGTTATGGGTCATATTTTATTTCTTCAGTTGGTAGTAGGTTCATGAGTCTTTATACTATTGTTTAACATATATAGTTCTGCATGATTAAAATTTTACATAGTAAAAGTCAAGAAGAACATTTAAATGCTTACAGAGGAAATTACACTTAGTAATTTGAAATATAATTATGTTAATTTGACTATACTGTCACAATAGATTACATATAAGAATTGCAAAAGCACCCACCCTCATTATTTCCTTCATCCTCAGAAAGATCATGAGACCTTCACAGAGCCCACCAGAACTTAGCTGGATAAAACAAAATGGCTGTTGGGTAATCACATCCTCATACCAGATTAGTTTTGTTTGACTGGAGCCAGGATACCTGAAGTGGAAACTAGGAGGCTGGGTAACAGTTACAGTGGCTTTTGTCCTCATAGTCCTGTTTAATGAAGCCACTGGTACTCTAGATTCTCTGATGCTTTATAACCTTACCTCAGAAGACTTAAACCAAGGATAGGATCAGAAAGCACATGGCTATAATAATAAGGAAAATACAAGCACTATCGTTTTATATGTATATTAGTTGGAAAGTTACATTATAAGGAGGAAAATTAGACCAATATGATGTCCCAAGTTTATAAGTACAATTAATGCCCTTTCTCTCCTCTCTCTCTCTCTCTCTCTCTCTCTCTCTCTCTCTCTCTC
>NW_004524643.1:4088412-4094604 GCF_000260255.1 Octodon degus
AAAGAAGAAGAAGAAGAAGAAGAAGAAGAAGAAGAAGAAGAAGAAGAAGAAGAAGAAGAAGAAGAAGAAGAAGAAGAAGAAGAAGAAGAAAGAAGAAAGAAGAAAGAAGAAAGAAAGAAGAAAGAAAGAAGCTTTGTCCACTTCACTTGGTTGGAAGTCTAGGTTGTCCTGAAGTCAAGACATCCAGCTTTCCCCCAGGAACCTTTGAATCTGGAAAATGAAGATTATGTGGCCAAACTGGCAATCTAAACATGCCTGATGAGTACCAGGGCCCACAACTACAATGGAGGTTTCCTACCAATTCCTGGACATTTATCAATGCTTCCAAAAAGTTTTTCCAAAATCTTAAACTTGACATTTTTTGGGAAAAAAATTATTTATAGCAAAACTCCAGAGACATCTCCTTGTCAGACAAGGCCCTATCGCTCCTACAAATAGAGTTCATTATTTTGTCAAAGTGAATTAAAATAGAATGTCACTTACTGAATGTCACATTTTTGGATGTGACATTGTATATAAAAGGTCCTTTTTTTTAAAAGAGGAAATTTGAAAGCTTTGACTGGAAACCCACTTGAAGAAGAAATATGGGCATTAAAAAATCCCATTTGGGTTTCATAAAATTTCTTTCAAATGTGACAGTCTGGTAGAAATCAAATAGTTTTTCCTTCCTAAAATACAATTTTGATTAAAAATTTATAAAGCTATTTGGAGGATAGATGCTACATAAATTGAGAATCAGTCTTATAGGCCCCTTGGAGAGAAGATGGGAAATTTCCACATCTAAGTAGTGAATAGTTTTTCATTCCCTGCAAACAAATAAGCTTATTTTTTTTTTTTTTTTTTTTTTTTTCTATTTGGAGTGAATTCCCCTCTGCATCCCAGATTTATCCCTGTGGTGGCTGAGGATGCATGGAGATGCTTGAGGGTGATGCTGTCAACAGGACTGGACTGTAGGTCCCTTCAGGTCAAGCTTGAATATTCCAGGATTCACATTTTCTCCATCTGAAATCATGTCCTGGAAACTGAAAACTACCCCCTCCATCTTCTGGTGGCAGGAAGAAATGGGCAGATGAATTGGAGAGTGCTTGCCTTCTCTTGTGCACAAATAAATCCTTCCCACAGCACAGGGAAGGAAGTCTCATGTCCATGTAAAATTAGAAGGAACAAGAAGTTATGGGAGCTGTGGCTCATACACTTGGCTGGACCCAGCACCCTCCCACTCCGTATCCCCAGCCACTTCCTTGGCTTGATGAACTTTCCTCAAGTGCCCCTTCTCCTGCCAAGACTTAACCTCGCTTTTAAGCAATCCTAGGCCCCTCAAATGCCCAGTGCCAGTCGCAAGTGTGGAGTCAAAAAGCCCTGCGGTACAATAACAGAGGTAAATGACTGCTCAACCATTAGACTCTGAGTTCCTTCAGAGTAAAATGTTGTTACTTGATTCTGCATCCCCGATGTATATTAGACATCTCACATGTAGCAGATGTGTAAGAGAGGTTTGTTGAATAAACAGTTAGATGGGCAGCTGAGTGGATAAATGGGTAAATGAATGAACGAAAATATTAGTGAGCAAATGAAATTCAAGACTAGAAAAAATATGATTGCAGGATAAACCAGTAAATAAACTGAATATAGGTGCTTACTGAAGGCCAAAATGTTTGGAGAAAAAGACTGGGCATGGAGGCAGTTGAAGGGGAGAAGCTACTTCTTAATTTGTGTCATTGACCAACCAAGATGGCAGAAGGCCAGCCATTCCTCTGACTCTTTCCATTGTCCTGTCCCTAGTAATGCTAGGGTTCCAAAGTTGTCTCCCAAGATAACCTGAAGTTTGCATCACCAACAAAGAACTTCACTGCCGAACAATTAAGCAGCGGAGATTGTTTCTCAGAAAGGAAGGAAAAGCAAAAAGCACCGGGAACACCTCACACCTATAAATTTTGGGCGTGGAGCTTCTTGGGCATCATTGTGTGCCTGGGTCAAGAACCTTGCCTTGGCTGGTATAAACTCAGTGAAAATTGTGTGTCCCCAGCACTCCTGCCTGCTGCACTGTCCTTTATTGTATCTGATGGCCACTGGCAGAGGTGAGGATGGGAATGAGGCTTTCATGGTAGTTTCTCCAGAGAGAACCCAGCCTTCAAACCCATCTTGGCCTGGAAGCATGTCTTGATTGAGTGGGGTCCCTTCTCAGAACAAGGCTGTCAAAGCCAAGAAAAATTTTGAGGTAAAAAGGGAAAGCAGAGGGTCTCTGGTGTTATCCAGATCTGACCCATGCTGAGAAATAGGAATGGGCCACACTGGCCAGGACAAGAAGACAGAGACTAGAAGGAGACTGTGTGACCTGAAATTTATGCCCTAGGAGCTCCACTTGCTTGGCCCTAGTCTTGGCTGCGAGACATATAATTGTAGCTTCTACCTAATGGGATGGTGACAACACCTAATATGGTAATAATGGCAAAGGCTATGGGACATCATAATGTTCACTTTACCCGTGTTGACCTAGTTAAGCTGCCTATGATGATTGTCCCTATTCTCCAAGTGGCCAAGCGGAGGCCCAGTGCTAGTCAGCAGTCACTTGCCAATGTCCCCACCTTTAGTAGCTGGAAGAGCTGGGATTTACACCATGAGATCTTGGTTGAAGTGCCCCACTGCATTACCATAATGCTATACCAGCTAAAGGGTGGGGTAGTTGTGAGGAGGCCCACATGGGTGACGTAGAGGTGCTCAGGAGAGAGATCTTTGCTGATAAACCCAGAGAGAGTTCAGTTACTCCCATCTTACCTCTTTCCCACTGCTTGACTAGTACCTGGGAGGGTCCATTTACACCCAGGGGACCCAGCAGCAGCAACTGGACATTTGCTGCAGTGGATTCTGCACCTGGGGTTTCCTGAAACTACTCCAAACCAGAGATCTGGGTGAGGGACTTCTCTCTCAGGGCTCCACCCTCACATTGTTAATCCAGACCCCAGGAGGCTGTCATGAAGTTCATTCATATGCATATTAGATAATACCCCTTAGTGATGCCCATTAATTAAGCAGAGCAATTTGTTTATAATTAACTGGAGAAATTTATGGCTTCAGAAAACAATTACAGGAGCTGATATAAACACATTAGGTAGCGATAGCAATGCCAAGTTTAATTGCTTTCGAGAAGAATCATTGATATGAATGCCACAGACATCCTAGTCATGTTTGACAGCAGCTTGTAAATTCATCAGCTTGTCTATGAGCCAATGCCTCTAGCGATTGCGGATGGGAAACTTCAGGCTTCAGAAACTGCCTGTGATGGGGAGGAGAATGAAGCAAAGTGGGCCTGAAAACAATGGCTGGTACAGTCTCAGCTTGGTGAAAAATGATCTTTGTGTATGTATTTCCTCCCGGTATGATGTATTTATGTGTATTTATGAATATGCATGTACAAGTACAAATATATTTCCAGTGAAAGGAATATAAAAAAGAAAGGAATGGATATGCAGTACATATAAAAGAAACACAAAAAATAAGCAATAGTGGGATTTCTCCCCAAAGTAATAGACTTTTTAAATATTTTTTTCATTTTTATATATATTTTTTCCTTTATGCCCTTTTCTATGTTCCAAAATTTTATAGAAAAAATTATTCTTTTTTTACCAAGAAAAATATGTTTTTAAATGGTAGACATAGAACAAAAGAGGAGAGAAAGATTTTTGTTCCTTTTTAAAGCAAATTACTTTTTAAAAAGTAAGCATACCCTTCTATAATAATTGTGTGTGCTCTTTGTTGGTATTTTAAAGATTATTTTTACTTTTGTATGAGAAAAATAACAAAGTTAATTCACTATTTTTGCTAGCATAATCCTCTTTGTTGGGATATTCTAGTGCTGGCTCTAAAATTGGGGAAGAAAAGCAACACCCTTTATCTTTAAAATATACCAGCTCATAGAAATACTGCAAGGAGTTGCTGGCAGAATTCCCATGTGGTGGGTGCCTACAGATTTAAAATAAAACACATCAGCCAGTCATTCTGGACAGGGATAGATTTTCAAAGGACTCACTGAATAAACCTCCTGTGGACACGTGTATGTTCTCAGAAGAGGGATGAAAACCCATCTTTGGCAAATGATTCATCTTCCCAACATGTCACAAGCGAAGAAAGGGATATTTGGCTCAAAGCTGCGAATGCCTTTTTAGGAAATGCACTCCCAGAATATCAGAGGTCCTGTGTCCCAAATGTTTGCTCTTGAGCCCAGGAGAGGTGATGAGACCCCTGGGGTCATTGCTAGCCAGAGACAGTGCTCATTACGAACACAGATAGACTCCCCTTTTTGTTAACATTTAACCAACACTGTCAAGGCTGTGTCGGGTGGTGACCCCTCTGCTTTCATAATGCCGCACATTTATAATCACAAGTCAGGCTCTGTTTAATAAAGATTTTTTTAGCTTATTGTCTGGAGGTCCTCAAAGTAGAACCTTTGGAATTCTAGGTGCTCCTTGAGAAAGATTCTCTGGTCCAGTTTGGGAAAGAGTGCTTATTATTTCCCGTCTTGAAGAGTTCTAATGTCATCAGCCTACCAAATCTTGGGGGATCCCATTTGAAAGAAATTTGTTTATCCTTTTTTTTTTCTTTTAATGTATTTAGTACAGGGTGTACAGGGTCTACAGGGTCTCACTACATAGATTGAACTCGTAGTGATCTTCCTGTTTTCAGCCTCCAAGTGCTGGGATCATAGGTGTGCCACCACGCCCAGTCTCAGTCACCATCTCAGGATGTCCCGGGGCCATTCTGCAGAGTTATCTGGCTGGCCCATAGCTTATCTTTACTGAACACAGCATTTCCCAAACATTTGAACACAGAAAACTTTTGGTCCTGTACCATCTCTTTACAGCTGAAGCGAGCATTCCTCAAAAGATAGTGTGGAAATGCAAACAAATTCATTTAGTGGCAGAGGCAGGATAAATGAAGTTGGGACAATACCAGTTGAGCAAGTTATTTCATCGCCACTTACTGGGTGGAGGAGAACGCCGTAGTTTGGGTTTGGAATATGGCCCCAGAGCCTCATGTGTTACAAGCTTGGTCTCCATGGTACAGTCGGTGGTATCTTTGGAAGATGGGGCATAGGACCAAGTCAGGTCATAGGGGTGTTCCCTTGAAAGGAACCTTGGGAACCTTGCTCCATCCCCCTCTCTCTTGCTTCTGCTTCCCAGGTGCTGTGAGGTAAATTGGCCTCTACCATGTACCTTTCCTCTTTAAATTGATTATTCCAGGTATTTTGACTGACAGCAATGTTGCCAGGCATAAGGTAGACCCTGAAAAAAAACATTAGATTGGTTGGAAGAGAGGAAACCATAAAGATCAGGTCAGTAAAGCAAAGGGCTCAACTGCAAACTCACATCCATTTTCCATCCATGCAAAGAGATTCCAAAATCAAATTGTTTTCATAAGACTTTATTTGTTTGACAGTGAGTCCATTCTCTTGCTTGAATTAGCAACAGAACTATGGGTCTGATAATCCAGTACATTCCTCCTTTTAGAGGTGAAACTGATGCTCATGGCAGCTACATGGGGAATATGTTCAAGGTCGTTGGGGGTCAAGTCTTATGATTGCAAGCTTGAGTTCTTCTCCATCTCTAGCTTCTAAACCGCATTCTCTTGCCCTCAACAACTGAAGTGACATAAATTGCGCCATACACAGGATCTCCAAATGAGCTAGGTTGGGCTGTACAAGCCAGTCACTGAAAGACATTGAGCAAATGGCCTAAATTCTTCATACCCCAATTTTCCCACTTGTTAAATGGCAACCATAACTTTACCTTACAGAGCTACTGAGAAGATGGGACAAGACGAACTCATTGGGCACAGGATACAGCTTGCCCCCCCTTTTCATTGCCATCTTGCAGAAATCTTGATTACTTTTTCTCCTCAAGATGGAAATTCCAGTTTGCTCTGGTCTGAAACTGCTTGTCACTTTGGAGTAGTCATTTATATTTCAGCAATGAGAATCTTTCAATATCAATGGAATCAAAATGGAACTAATAAGAGAATCGCCTGTTGATGAAAACATGATGTTGAATTCTAAAGGTGTGAAATGAGAAAAAAAGAAAGTGTGTGATTTATCACATCTGGTCTCTGTCTTGTGGTGGATCTTGCAGCTATGGAAACCAGCTCACCTCAGACAGGACGTGGGACACCTTCTGACTTCTCCAGTTCAGTGGGAAAGCC
>NW_004524643.1:4094759-4111963 GCF_000260255.1 Octodon degus
TTCCTTCCTTCCTTCCTTCCTTCCTTCCTTCCTTCCTTCCTTCTAATATATTTGCTACAGGATCTCACTATGCAGTTTATAGTGATCCTCCTGTTTTCAGCCTCCCCAGCTCTGGGCTTACAGGCCTGTGTCACCACACCTGGACTCAGTGGCTGGCTCAGCACACCTGAGGATGGGGCTGGTGCAACATGTGGTGCCGGAAATCAAACCCCTCTCCCTGCACTTGCCTAAGCAGGTGCTTCATCTGCTGAGTTCAGGAAAGCCTTTCTATTGGGCCCAATGCTGTCACCGCAGGCCCATGGTGCAAACAGCAGAATATTTTCTGAGGAGAGTCAGTAATTTCAGGCTGGCAGAGGGTTTGCTTCTCCTGACTTGCAGGCAAGATGGAGCAGCTGGGCCCCAACCAGGCCTCATCAAGCTCCTTGGCTACAGTGCAGGAAGCACTTTTATTCTCACTTCTTTGGCAGAGATGTTTTGCTCTTGACACCTAAAGAGAGAAATCCTTCCTCTGGTCCATCCTATTCAGGCCTTTACTCCAAGCCTCATCTCTCCTCTGGTCCACTGAGACAACCTCCTAAACATTTTCCTACTCCCTGTAGCCAGTTCTCTAAAATGAAGATCTACCTCCAGTGGCTTCCTGTGGCTTCCAGAAAAAAAAAAGACCAAGACTTTAGGGGTCCTCTAAATTTGGCTGTTTTACCCTTAACTTTGTATTATATGTCTCTTATTTTTGCCTCCTTTGTTTCAATTATGTTGAGCTTTTGCCAAGAAAATTTTAGTATCTTTTTCTTTAAAAATACTATTTTAATTGTCATATAATAATTGCACAATTTATGGGATATTTAGATAAATATATTCAATGTATAATGATAGAATCAGGGAGCTTAGCATAGCCCCACCTTAAATAGAGGGGTTTTTGTTTGTATGTTAGGAAATGTCAAAATCATGTTTTTTAGAGATTTTGAAATACATGTTACTGTGCTACAGAACACCAGAAGTTACCTTTTTCATCTACGTTATTTATATTTTTTACCAAAAGAAAAATTTCTTTTAACACCTTGCCAGCCTCCTGTAACTTTATTCTACTCTCAGTTTTCAAGAAATCAACTTCTTAAGCTTCCACATATGAGTGAGAATATGTAGTATTTGTCCTTCTGTGTCTGGATTATTTTATTGAACTTGTCTTCTTGTTCTGCGCATGTTGTAGCAAATGATGGATTTTGTAGTGTAAATCTACTACTTTCCACACCTATTAATCTACTGATGAGTGTTTGGACTGATTCCATATCCTGGCTACTGGGAATATGCTGGGCATGTATCTCTGTGAAAGCCTGATTTCAGTTTGCTGAATCATATAGTTGTTGTATCTACAGTATTTTGAGGAGTTCTACTGTTCTCCATAATGGTTCTACTAATTTACGTTCCCATCAGCAGTGCATGGGAGTTCCACTTCTCCTGCATCCTCACCCACATTTGTTACTTTGTATCTCTTTGATAACAGCCATTCTAACCAGGGGGAGAGGATATCTCATGGCAGTTTTAATTTAAATTTCCCCAATCATTAGTGTCAGTGAGCATTTCTATGAGAGATGCCTACGCATAGAACCTGTCTATTTTTGATCAGGTCATTTGGAGATTTGCTGCTGAAATGTCTTAGTTTCTTATATGTTCAGGATCTTGATCCCTCATCAGATGAACAGTCTGCAGGTATTTTTTCTGTCCTGCAAGTTATCTTCTCACTCTGTTTGGTATTTCCTTGCCGTGCAGAAAGCTTAGTTGAGTAGAGTCATGTTTATTTTGCTTGTGTTTTTGGTGCTTTGGGGGTTTTAGAGCCAAAAAAAATCATTGTCTAAACTGACGCCCTTCAACAATTCCTCTGGCGGTTTTTCAGTTCCAGGCCTTAAATCTAGGTCTTTGATCCACTTTAATTTTTATATATGGCAAACTATAGAGACCTAGTATCAGTCTTGTACTTGTAGATATTGTTTTCCCTGCATCATTTATTGTAATGATCATCCTATTGAGTTTCTTGACAATTTTTTTTCTGCAACATATGCTGTTATTTCAGTGCTCCAAATCATTGCAGTGGTTCTTTCCCCTAGGCAGCTTTTTCCCCTCTTCTTTACTTCTCAAACTCAGTTCCAATGTCAGCTTTTTTTGTCACCTTCTCATGTTCCCTAGAATTCTGTCCTCATACCTCTCTCTCCAAAAACATGTATTCAAATTTCCATTTCTCAAACCAGATTGTGGGCTCATTTGGTTCTGGGCCTGGTATTATTTGCTTTAATATTCTCAGTGACTAGGTTAGTGTCTAGTACATGGGTACATAACAGTCACTCAGCATGGGAAGGAAGGAATGACTAGCTGGCTGGGCAAATGGATGAAAGAGTGGAAGGAAGAAAGGGAGGGAAAAAGAAAGGGAGAGGGGCAGGAAGGAAAAGAAGGACCAGGGGATGACTGTGCAGATGTGGTAGGGTGAATGGATTTCCTGTGGATTTAAAAACTGTAGTCAAGTTAAGAACACCAGTTTTTTGGAATTGGGTGCCTGTAGTTGGTTTTCTCTTTCTAGTCAGTTTTTCCTTTAAAATAAAAGGAAGTTAAAATATAAAGTAGTTGGAGAAAGAAACATTTCTTCCTGCTGGAGAAGTTTGGGCTTTAGAGTAGTCATAGGAATCACAGAGGAAAAGGGAAAAGAATCAGGCTCTCCTCACGAAGTCCCAGGGAACTGAAAGAAAACCACTGTAGCAGAAAGGGTGGGTCAGAGTCCAAACTTTGAGAGGGCTCTGCTGCTCATCCCTGCAGAGTACACAGCCGGCTTACAGCAGGCGTCCACTAAGAGCCTGCTAAATGCCTGAAGTCTGGCTCCCACTGGGCTCTTTCTGTCCCACTGTGCTTCCTCAGATAAGGGACACTGGCCACTCCGCAGCTTGCCTGACAGTTTGCAGTCTGGTCCCCAGCCAAGCTCATTCTTATCTGCTGACTTGCATTCAGCTCCCTGGCCCAGATTTCTCTAACGTCTCATCCTCCTCCCTGCAGCCGCTTGGATTCCCATTACCCTGTGTCTTCCCCTCTACTCAATACCCAGGATTTCCCCTTTGGCCAGCTTCTTATCCTGTATCACTTCTGATTAATGTGCAATTTCTCAGATTCTGTCCTAGACATACTGTTCGCTTTCCACATCCCAGCTACCAGGAGTCCAAATCAGAACAGGGCTCCAGTGGCAGCTGTCCCCCCATATTCAGCTGGCCCCTCACTCCTGATGCTCTATGGAATAGCTGATGGTCAGGGCTCCTGCACTGGGGAGCAAGCTTCCTTCGAGCTGAACTAGTGAATCTGACTCGGATCTATTCTTTCACTGTAAATTCATGGCTGTATCTTCTGTTTCCCCACACGTGTTTCTGTATTTTGTCTCTCATCCTATGACTCTTATTCTTTCTAGAGACTTTGAAATGTGGGCTCTGGCTTCTGGTCAGCTCGTTTTTTTTGTTTTGTTTTGTTTTGTTTTGTTTTGTTTTAATCTTTTGGTCCACAGAAAGAATAATCCAGATGCTGGTGATTGACACTTCCACTACAGCACCTTCCTCTCATTCTGCCTTGCCTTGTGTGGCTTCAAGGGCAGAGTTGTGGGGATCACCTGCCCCACCCCTCAGGAGGAAGAGCCTGGAGGCCGGTGCTATCTTGACAATGCACCCTGTGAGTGGGGGACAACCAGTTACCCTCAGTTTGCCCCCGTCCAGCCAGCTCATTGCCCCATCCTGTGTTGACTGTCTTTTGTTCCTGTTCTATTTCTCCAGTCCACTGAAAATACATCTATACAATTACTGGTATTCAAATCTTACACTGGGGCTGCTTCTGGGTATATTCAACCTAAGATATGGCCCTGAAGCTGAAGGCAAGATCCTAAAATTCATGTTTTTTTTTTTGTTGTTGTTGTTGTTGTAGAATTGGGGATTGAACTCAGGCCCTTGTACTTGCCATGGAAGCGCTTATTCCACTGAGCTATCTCCCCAGCCCCCTTAAATTCATGTTTTAGACTCAGGTTTCCATTTTGCTTTTATTTTGTACTGGAGATTGAACCTTAGGCCTTCAACTGAGCTGCAGCCTCTGCATTCATTTATTTTTGTTTGTCTTGAAACACGGTCTCTCTAAGTTGTCCAGCCTGGGTTCAAACTTGTGATCCTTTTCTCTCATCTTCACAGGGCGCCGAAGCTCCACACGTGTACCACCGTACCTGGTTATATCAGGCCCCTTTTAAATAGGGTCGCAGTCCTCAAATTTCCACAGTTTCAGGACCCAGCTCCCGGCCTAAGCTCTAGGAAGTGTGGGAGTAAGAAAAATATCGTTCTACACAGTCATCTTTAATAGCAGCAGGTTATGGAGCTAATAATACAGATATTTTCAATGGACCAAATTAAATTATACTTCCCATCTTGTTTCTTAATTAAAGGGATAAAAACTGTTTCACATTTTAATTAGCAAGTATGCCTAGAAAAGACTTAAATTAATATGAGAGTCATCACCATGGGAAAGCAGCCCTCTGCCAAGATCCATGAGGCCTGAGAGAGAACAGAGGAGGGAACAGGGCTTCCATTAGGAATGCAGCCGCCACTAGAGCTCAGAAACTTGGGCTTCTTGAATATTCCAAAGGGATAAAAGCAGTTGCCCGGAGTACAGCTGGGAGGCACAGTGTTTTCTTCTCTGGCAGGATCTACTTTCTATATGTGATTCTTCTTTAAGTCATTGGACACTGGATCCAAAAATTGTGAGAGAAACACTCTTGGTCATTTCAGATGTGAGTCTCTAGGGCTTGTGGAAACCGCATTGGCCCAGCTGAGCACAGGAGGGGCTTTGCCTGGGGAGGGAGCTGACCTAGCAACTGCCTCCAAGAAATGTTCTGTGTGGGTTTAGGCCCAGAGCCAGCTGTCTGCTTTTCCTCTAATGAGATAAACCAGGGCAGGACAGTGCTGGCTTGTTCCCGCCAGGTGGGAGTCCTGTTACACTAATGTTAACCAACAGACTGATTTATCTTGCTAGTTTGATTTTGAACATTTTCCCAGGTCATACAGATGTCCCTTGGTATCCTTAGGGATTGATCCCAAGACCCCTTTCACATACTAATATTCTGGGTGCTCACATCTCTACGTACAGTGTATATAGGCATACAATACAAAAACAAAAATAACCTACATTCATCCTCTTGTGCACTTTAAACCATCTCTAGATGACTTAAATACCTAATACAATGTAAATGCCATGCAAATATTTTATATGCATCGTTCAGGAAATAATAAGAAAAATCTATGCATGTTCAATACTAATATAGTTTTAAAAAATATTTTCTTTGAATCTGTGGATATGGAACTTGTGGATAGGGTGGACCAATTATACAGACTTTTTTAAAAAAACAATTTGGAAACTCATGTATGCAAAGAAGAAAGAAACAAAACTAAGCCAAAAATGTAGTCTCATTGCCCTAGAATATCCAGTGATTATGCAAGTGTGGGTTCTTCCAGGATTGCTCAGTCCCATCCCAGCTAGTGTGTCCAAGGACCCTGTGCCAAAGGGTGGCACGGTAGAGTATGCTCATTTTTCCTCCGCTTCTGCTTCTAAACTCTTACCCTGACCTCCATCTGCAGCTCCCTCTCACCATCTCCCCATCCCTCCTACTAGCTCTCCCAACTTTTTCTGGCTTACCCCATTTCAACCACAAGCAAGGCCTTTGCTTCTCAGAGGATAGGTAGCTCACACAAGCCTACTGAAGAATGACCTTTATTAAAAGGTATGGGTCAAATGGGATTTCATAGAAATAAAAGTGCATGAAAAATGGAAGATTAAGCACCATTATTTCTGCCTCAGGGACTTTTTATTGGCCCTATCTGCTAAGTTCAAGGTTCTGCAATCAGATTTTGTGACCCCACATTCTCATCCCAAACTCTCCTCCATCTCCTCTCTTCTGCCTAAGCTGTATTTCCTAAAACTGCTTTCTCCTGTGTGGCCAGAGGACTACATCAGAGTTTCTGTTATTCTGTTTGCTAAGTCACTTAGTTCCTCCCTTGTCTCTGTCTGTCCTGTGTAGGTTAATGCCGGGCTTCCCTGTCCTAGCCTAAAGACGCAGGAATTGTTTAAGCGACAATCATCCTTGAGTTTGCCACTGCAAGGCAGGAGTAGTGAAGTCTTATTCTATTTTTCTCCTCATGAAATAGAAAGTCACAAATGAATATTCTTTAGCTGAATCCCTATGAGTGTGGACATGCACAAATCCTTCGCCAAGCTTTGGGATTCAATTATTAGTGAAAGTCAGGTGAAGAAATGCAAACAAATGCAAGGCTTTTGAGTCATTCTGCTGAGCTGCATCTGGAGAGTTGTCATCTCGTGTTGTTTGCAGCAGTCCTACTGGGGGGTCCATTTTCTCTTGTCCTGGCTAGCTTTGGATAATAGAATTTAGACTAGAAAAGAATTGGCACTTAACGGGTCCCGGTCACATCTGCATGTGGATGTAATTTTGAAAGGTGTCTGTGAACTGCGTGTCTGCAGAGCACGGGAAGGAAGGGGCCTCTGTGCAGACCCCACATGTCATCTCTCTGACATCAAGCTTCCAGAGGGAATCAATCTTAACTCCCATTCAGTCCTTTGTCAAAGACCTTCCAGATGCCACTTCTCCAATTTGCATCAGACCTTTTCAATATATCGATGAGATTCTGTTACTAACGCATACATTCTTGCTGTTCTACCCAATTTTGCATTGAAAACAGCCTGACAAGGTGAGGTGGCTCCCTGGAGACAGAGGGTATGGTTGCCTCTTGTTTTACTTTGTGCTTTGGGATGACATCCTTAGAGGGTCCCCTAACAGTCAGCATCGGCTCTGGCAGTTGCTCTCAATCATCTGCTACCTCTGCCGCTGAGCAAATGCTTGCTCCCGCCCAACCCTTGACCCTCCCTTCTCTTGCTCTGGACGAGACTTGCCTGTTGGCTTCCTTTTCCTCATTCACAGACCATAGCCCTGGAGAACTTGGCCTGGAGCTTGGTGGGCTCCAGAAGCCAGAACTCAGGCTTCCTGCAGAGGTGGTTTGGAGCAGATAAAGCCTATTGGTAAAACTGCATCTGATTTTCTTGGGAACATTTACCCAGTATCTAGCCACCAATGCAAACTCTGACTGTGTTGTCTTCAGAGCGGCCATGGCTGCCTTGGAGTGCCACTGTCCAGGGAAGAGCCTCTGATGCTGAGCTTGCTGGGCTTTGGCTCTAATGTCCTCTCTATACGCACTGATCATTTATTCCATTAAGATCATAATCTTTTTAGTTGCATCTTCTTTGAATTCGCCAGGCACCATATTGATCTGTTTTGTTACCTCCGCTGATAACCTTTCAGGCATTTTTACTGTGTGGCTTTTGATTTCCTTCTCCTCAATGTCCATTAGATTGGCTTTGGGGGAATTGGGAGTTTTGGAGGCGTTTTACTGCTTCATCTTGTCATGTTTCTATTTTTGTTTGCTTGTTTTCCATGTTGGAGTTTGCTGGTTGATTACAGTGGGCAGCTCCAGTTCAGAGAGACATCCTCTGGGTGTAGGTAACTATTGGCCTTTGCTTCCACCCCAGAATCCAGCTTCCTCTGTTGATTTGAGAGAGAAGGTTGCAGCTTATTTGGCTCAATACCTGGTTCTTCAGGAATGGACTGCAGTGTCCAGGTAAAGGCATACAAAGAAAACCAGTTGATAGAAACAACTATGTCACCTTGGCTAGAGTGGCAACAGTAGTGAAAAAATATAAGTTGAATACTGACAAGCCCTAAGAACCACTCCTGAACCACCCTTAACCAAGGCAAAGATATCTATGATTTTAGCAGAGACACCTAGGCAACCCACGTATTGACCTGTAATAAATCACTCGTCTCCACTGAGACAGCTGTATAGAGCTCCAGCAGAGCATTGACCTCAATGTCACCACCTCCAGGTCCCCCTGACCACCATACCTGCCATAGGTTTGCCATGGAAGGTGGGCCCTGTGACCTGCCTGGCCCAAGCTTGAGCTTCTCAGGGCTCTCAAGAGATCTATATCTAGCGCCCATCTTTCCCAAGTCTCTCTCCTCTGACGGTCTCTCTTCCTGTCTGTGCAGTGGGATAAGACCTCAGTTCTGGCATGATGCTCTCCATAGGGCTGTTGGTCTTATTCTCAGTCAGGTCTGTCATTTGGCTGTCGCCTCTGCTGACCCTGCTGAAGAAAGCCAAAGTACAGAGCCAGCCAAGAGCTGGCAGTTTAAGTTCATCGGAGAGCAGGTGGGTGGACACCTCCTTATTGGGGAATACTTGGGGCCCAGGGGTTTGGACATTAACACAGCTTTGGGAGCACTTGCTGCTACCACTGTGTTGGTACTTGTGCTCCTGCGCTCCTGGGTAGCTACCTGTGCTTCTCCCCCTCTCCAGCCTTATCTCAGAGACAAATGTCATGGCCAGCTCAACCTGGAGGCCTTGTTCAGAGGATACAAAGGCAAGGGTGCTTTGCCCCTGTAAACTCAAAAGTAGAGCGCAGAGGGCTGACCTGCACAACTGACGTGGGCCCTGTGGTCGGGGTCACTGCTGCCCTAGGCCCTTTAAACCAGCCAGCCTTGGTCCTCAGTTATGCACCCGAGTGCCTCCTAGGAGGGACCCTCGCCAGGGTGTCAGCAGCAAGGCAGGCATCTGCACTGCTCTCACGCCTGGCCTGTCCCTCTTCAAACCCCATTTGTGCCCCAGTCAGAATTCTTGGCTCCACATCTCAATTCTGCACTTTGAGATTTTGGAATTGGCATACACTCTTCGTTTTACTTTGTCTGGGCATAGGCCTTGGTTTCCATGATTTTAGGCGCCAAGATGATGGGTAAGAGTTCCTTTCAGGGTTCAGTCCTGGCCCTGGTGTTGGCTCCTCAGCTAGAGTCCCTGGGGGCCAGCACCAGGCCCCTTCCTCCAAGTGCCTGCTGCTCATCACTGGCATTATGGAGAGGGGCGGATGAATGGAATTCCCTAGCTCTGTATGAATAAAGTTTCATCCAACCTGGGACAGCAGGGCCGTCACTAGCTGGTCCTTGGATCTGATCCACAGGTATAGCTAATTCTTGAAGACAGGGTCAGGTGGCAACAACTCCCCTTCTTCCTCACACACTTGTCCCCACACACCACTTCACAGGCACCACACACGTCTTTGGGACTGCTCCTGAGTGCCCAGCCCTACTCAGTGGCAGGATCAGAACTCTTCACCACTACAACACCAGACCCAGACCCACCCTGAGCGGGCCCCGGAGCATATCTGGAGTAGAAGGACTACATTCGAGACCTCAGTGGGTGCTCAAATTGAGTTTCTGCCAGGGGTATGCAAGGTTTGGGGAGAAGCTTGAGGTCTTAATCACCCGCCCAAGGCCTTTGAGTTGCTGGCATTTCGGGTTTGAACCTGAATCTTGCCAGGACTAGCACCTGTCTGGTCTCCTAGGGCTGTTGTAGCAAGTTACTACTGAGTGGGTGCCTTAAGACAATATATTCTCTCATCATTCTGGAATCTAGAAGTCGAAAATCAAAGTTATTGTTAAAGCTGGCTCCTTTGGGAGGTTCCCAGGGACGGGATACTTCCCCCTGCTGTCGCAGCTAGCAAAATGTGCCACTCATTGGCTTCTGGACACATCCATCTCTGCCTCTGTCATCACTGATCTGCTCTTTGCGCTTCATCACCCTGTTTTCCTCCTCTCCACTCCTCTCCTCCCCTCCCCTCCCTTCCCCCCTCCCTCTGCTCCCTTCCCTCTCCTCTCCCCTCCTTTTCTCTCCTCTCCCTACTTCTCCCCTTCCCATTCCCTATACTTCTCCCACTCCCCACCTCTCCCGCACCTTCTCCTTCCCTCCTCTCCTCTCTCCTCTCATCCCCTCCCCTCCCTCTCCTCTCCTCTCCCTAGTTCTCCCCTCCCCATTCCCTATGCTCCTCCCACTCCCCTGCCTCCCACTTCTCCTTCCCTCCTCTCCTCTCTCCTCTCATCCCCTCCCCTCCCTCTCCTCTCCTCTCCCTAGTTCTCCCCTCCCCATTCCCTATGCTCCTCCCACTCCCCTGCCTCCCACTTCTCCTTCCCTCCTCTCCCCTCCCCTCTCATCCTTTCCCCTCCCCCTTCCCTTCCCTTTTCTTCTCCGACACAGGTCATCCAATTTAGGGCTTGCTCATCTAATCCAAGATACTCTCACCTTGGAATCTGTCGTAGTCCATTTATGCTGCCATAATAAAACATGGCCACAGATCGGGCTATGCATAAGCATCAGAAATGTACTTCCCACAACTCCAGAGGTTTGCAAGCTCAAGACCAAGGCGCTGGAGGGTTCAGGCTCCGCGCAGGGTGCTCTCTCTGGTTCCAAGATGACGCCTTGTTGCTGCATCTTTGTGAGAAAAGGAACGCCATCTCCTCACAGGAGGCTCCCTCTTCATGCGGCAGAAGGCAGAGGCGAGAACTACCTCTGTCAAACCTTTTCAGAGAGCAAGGCCCTCATGGCGCAGCGACCTCCTGGAAGCCACACCTCTTCATAATGTATTGAGTATTAAGTTTCAACATGAATTTTGGAAAGGGCAAAAATATATCATCTATAGCAAAGATTTTGAACTTAATTAACATATAAAGACCTTTTTTTCTGGTTTCTCCAATGAGGTCATACTCACAGGTTCTGAGGGTCACAACACAGACATCAACGTTGAGGGTCCTTTTTCAACCAACCACAGAGCCCCACTCTGACCCCCAGCAGACGTGGGAGATCCACGTCCCCATTTATGTCGCTAGAACCTGGACTTCGCCCGGGCCCCGGGCCCCTGGGAACCGAGGCGACTGCGCCTAGTTTCTAGCTTCACTCGCAGCTGAGCTCCTCCAGCACGACTCCCTCTGCCCGATGATCAAAATCAAAATCTTCATTCCGCCTGGAATCTCAGGATTACCCAGAATTTGCTGCAGCGGTCAGACACAGAATAATGGCTTGCTGCTCAGGGCAGGCCCAGGCAGTGGCCCAGGGTCATGGGCACAGTCTTCAGCACGAGAAAAGCCCTGGTTCTTGGCTCTAACGCTCACTTCCCGTGTTAGCGGGCCTCTCGTTCATTATGACCCTCAATTTCCTCAGTGGCGAAGCAGGTTTAGAAGACGGTGTGTCTCTCAAGGCTGGTTGTGAGAAGCGACAGAGGGTGCAAGGTGACTGTCTTGTTCTTACCCTTTTCTCTTCTTCTGCCCTCCTGCTAACTCAACGATCTTTGTTACTGCTGAGCAAAGGGGTGACATATCTGCAGTGTGGCAGCAATGTGACGTGGCAAAATAGCAGCGTGACGTCAGCGGGGAAAAGCTGTTCCTCCCGCTTCTCCAGGTAAGAGGGAGGACAGGATGGAGGCCCGGGGTCCCGGAGGATCCTGGCAACTCGGCTGCGGGACAGGATCAAAGGGAAGAGGAGGCCAGAAGCGGCACCTCACCGACCCTCTGCAAGCATTTGTGCCAAAACGGATGTCCTACACTAGAGCATTTGTAAACAGTTCTAGAATGTGTGCGCACAGCTGAGATGCTGCAGACAGGAAGCGTTCAGTGTTCGCTTCCCATTTTCTTCTCTTAAGTTCATTTCCCATTTTCTTCTCCTAAAGCCAGTGCTCTCCATCCCAGCTTCCTCCCTTGCACATCCCCCTCTAAGTCAGGGCTTGATCCCATGATAGCCCTGAAACCTCGTGCTCCCAGAATCCCCCATCTCCCCCACCCCAACTGAAACCTGGTGGTCCCAGAATCCCTCATCTCTCCCCGCCCACCACAGGTTAACCCAAGTCCCTTGCCAACATCAAAGTCCCAGTCCTAAGGGCTGTGACAGGAAGAGCACTAATTCAGCTCTGACGAGAAGTGGAGCTGAGCTGACAGTTCCTAGTGGGGTGGAGCAGAACCATTGGCTGGTTTAAGCTGGAGTTTGCTTTTCAGGATGCCCATTACAGAGGGAAGCTTTTCAGTCATCTCTATGCCAAAGCAGAATTCAGAATTAGGGAGGCTTATGCTGTGCTGATAGTCACTTCGGATTTCTGGGAGGGGAGAGTTTAGTTTAAACCAGTTTCTATTGACAATGAATATGCAAACAGATGCTAATCAACACCCTGGCTCGTCTTCCCACCTCTCTGTATTGGGATACATTTGAGAGTCTGAGTCTGGCCCTCCCTTGCCCAACCTTGAGTGCCCTCTAGCTTGTCCTTGGTTTGCTTTCCCGAATCTTCCAAGAGCTTTCAAGCCTTGAACCCCTTAGACCTGAGATTGCAGGGCTCAGTCTTACATCCCAGTAACAGAATACCTATTCACATAGCCCTCAGGTTAATCAACTCAGTCCTGTCCAGGGCCTTTCTGTAAGTGTATGGAGGAGAGCCTGTATCCTTTAAATACACTTAATTAAGCTGGATGAAATACTGGGGCTGCCAGCAACAGGCTGGGCCTTGAAGCCAGCCTTGGGGCATGTTTGTGAATTTAAGACGGGCTCAGTCTGTCTGGAAGGTGCCTTGTGTGCCTGGCACTGGTGCATTCTTCCTTGGCACGGCCAGGTTGGGGAGAGCTTGTAGGAACATGGTCCTCCCCAGGATTCTCCTTAGAGGTGCGCTGTGAGTCTGCCATTCAGAGGAATTGGCCTGCTGCTTCCACGCAAGGGATGTAAAATGTGCAAGCAATGGCCGTGTTAGTCAGAAGGGATGTTTGAAATATTTAGCAGCAGCAATAGCCAGGCCCTGACCCATTAGAACAAGCAATAGCCAGAGGCCTCGCAGAACATCGGCCTTGGGAAAAGTAAGAATTTACTGAGTGCTTCATAGCTAGTTCCTCCTTACCCATAGCTACACTTGGGTACTTTCCTAATTTTATTTTATTTTAAGAACAGAATATATTTATTGGGGGAAAGAAAGTTACTGTCCCAGAGAAGGACAGAAGGGGGACCAGAGTGGGTTGCCCTTTCCTAATTTTAGAGGGGAAAACAGGCTCAGAGGATTTGGCTTCCCCAAGCTGTGTAATTAATGGTGGAACTGGAAGCCAAGCACCTTCCATGTCCTTTCTACCACATCATGCCACCGTGCCCACACAGGTACATGGACTCTAGCAAGCCTAGGAAGATGGGGAGCAGCCCCCAGCTGTGGCTGAGCTGGCTGCTGTGTGTGCAGGGCACAGTGAGAAGGAGAGCAAGCGGGAGGGGTGGCAAGGCGCGATGTGTGGTCAGTCAGGGTGGAGCCCAAGAGCTGCAGTGGGCCTTGCTGCGCCTCTGCTCCCCAGGGACTATAGTGCTGTCGGGGCCTCAGAGACGGTGAGGGCTGTGCAGAGTTGGCACAGCCAGGTGCGTTCTTAGAAGACAAGAACACGAGTGTTGGTTTAGAAGGGAATCCAGGAAACTGAATGTTAAAAGGGCAAAGTCAGAAGCAGAAGGGGAAGAACCAATAATATTAACGAATGAGTTACTATCTTGGGCAACTGGAGTAAATGCCCTGGGACCTTCTCAAAATGTGACATTGGCTCAGAATTGTGCCCTTGGAGAGTAGACAGCTGGGGCACGGTTCGCTTCCTGTCACCCCCGCCCTGGAGCATTGCCTTCCCTGTGCTTGATGCTTGTGCTTGGCCACTCAGAGCCACTCTCAGGAGGCCAGCAAGGCAGACAGGAGACTCCCAAGCTGGGGGTGAGGGCTGGTAGGCTGGACAGGCTCTGAAGGCCACAGCACAGCTGTTCCCACAGATCCCAAAGAGTGCCGGGAAGCCAGTGTCACCGTGGTGGCTCCTTTCTCCATGAAAGGGAAAAAGGAAGGCCTGTTCCATTCCCACTTCAATGTCTGATTTGCTGGGAAACTGAAGAAATGTGTCCCTTCACCCCAAGTGCCAAACATCAGTGCCTGGCTGCTCTGTCCCCATCCTCTGATTTACTTGAGGAGCCTCCAGATGGGGAGAGAGGTTTGCTTTGGCTTGCGGGCAGTGCTCGCCTCAGCCTGATATTCTTTTCTCTTCCCCACCCTACACCCACCCTCAGACCCCCATGTGTAGCTGGCACCTTGTCCTGACAGACAGCCTGGTAGAGACATCTAACAAACACAGACATCTAACAAACACAGACTGTTTTACTTTTGGAAACCACTGTCCTAGAGCATGTTCACAGACGGCACCTGCTGGTCACAGTATTGTTTGTCATTCATCTTGTCCCATCTGAACCCTTGCTGCATCTGGACAGAAGCCGTGCAGGCCCAAGCCATAGGAACTCCCAGAGAGGAGCCTGGGAGTGGCTAAGAGAAAGGTCTTTTCACCTCAGAATGGGTGTCCTGGAAGGCAAAGGGAAGAGCTGGAGGGAGACTGCACTGTCACTCACTGACAAGTGTCACTAGGCAGGTGATTTCTATACGAAGTGTGGGTGAGGCTCATCATGGGAGTTGGAGCCTGGCTCTGTCCAGCTGTGTGAACCCAGGCAGGCTTTTTGCCCTCCGTGTCTTTAGACATTCCACCTATGAAACAAGCAGAGAGATCTCGGCCCCGCTCCATCTGAGGTGGCCACCGAATGGAGCTGTGGCAGGACAGTGCTTGAGAAAAGCAGAAGGAGCCATGAGACACATTTTATTTATTAATCAGGGTGAATGAGTCAATGACGAGGAAGGTTGTGCAGGAGGGGCAGACTGAGAGATGTTGATCATGTGGATTGTAGCAGTGGGAGGATGAAGCTCAGTGCAGAAAGTGGGCTTGAGAGAGCTCTGCCCAGGAGACAGGTCTTCTGCTTTAGGGTGAGGACAATTCCTGGACCTCAGGAGGAATAGTACTGCCAATGGGTGGTAGTCATCTTGCCTTATTCTGACACAGTGGACAAGACTCTGGAGAAAGAAAGTTTGGGTCTGCATCCCCTCTCCCTGCATTGGGGTGCTAGATCCAATTTCCTTTTTCTTCCCCTATACCCAGCCCTTGTCCTGTGGAGACACCAACTTGTGGCTTGGGGTGAAGCCTGTGACCAGACAATGTGAACATGACTGTCCTTTGCTGTTACAGCAGTTTGTTTAGGGCTATGCATGTGACCTCATTAGCCCCAACAAGATGGGACAAGATGCTGCCTGGGGCTTCTGCTTTTCTCAGCTGGACTTGGAGCTCAGAAGATGGGAACAGGTAGAAGGAAGTCATCTTGCCGTCACTTAAAATCCAAGTCAACAAGGAGGAAGGCAGAGACCAGAGAAAATAAAAGTTGAGTCCCAGTGGTATCATTTGATCTATGAATCCAGACTTACTCCCAGGAACTTCCAGCTTTAAGAGCCAATAAATTGCTTTTGTGCCTAAGTTACTTGGAATTAGATTTCTGTCTCTCGCAAATGAGTCTAAACTGAAACAGCTGGACAAGAGATAGCAGCCCATCAATCACCTCGTAAGTGCGAGTCGGCGCTCTCACTGGGCGCTGAGGTCTCCTGAGCCTCAATTTTGAGTTTGAAACTCTGGTAATGGGGGGGGGGTGTGCACACGGAAGCAGCCCACTTTCTAAACTTGAGCGGCTGAGAGCCTGGCCAGAGTATACCGGCATGCAAGTGACCATCACTGGCACTGAGTGATCTCTGTGGTCCTTGGCGACGGCATCTTATTTAGGAATCCATTAAAGCACTGAGATGTCCTCTTGCTTTGTGACGAGGCTGCGTAAGAAAGCAGGTGCTGGGTCACATGGCGCTCATTCTGTTTATCCAGTCAGGCATGCTTTAACTTAGTACATACATAAATGAACAAGGGAGTGGGGCATAGTATGTCTAGTGAAGTTGAGTGAAATAGGGGTAATATTCCAAATGTTGCATTTAAAAACCAGGGTGATAAGTCACAGAAGCTGTCATTTCTGAGTCCATGTGATGGTCTCTGGGGGACACTTACCTATGGGAGTCATTGGTAAGAGCCATCAGGAGGACTGTCTCCTAACAGGGCTGTGGCCTGGAGCCGTGGGCAGCAGGGCTAGCTGGTGGGTGCAGAAGGGCCTTGGAGGAGCATAGAAGCATTTCCACATTGCCGTAGCTTCTCTGGCTTCATTGGTGAGCACTGGCCACAGAGCAAGCCTGAAAGGAGCCCAGGCCTCATAGGGTGTGGAGGTCAAGCTAAGCGTCCTTTACCGTATCTGAAGATGGTAGAGAACGGATGGACGGATCACGAGGGGTGCCGACACGGTGAGTGACTCAGAAGGTGCATTTAGCGATAGTGTGGAAGTTGGACAGGCTGCCGGGGCCAAGTAACCTGGAAAAAGGAGTTTGGAGACAGCAAGCAAGGCAAGAGGGGCAGGAGGTCCTTGTTGGAACAGTCTTTTTTTCCCATTAAGGAAAACTGACAGAGACTCTTACTGAGAGGGGTGGAAGGGTTTGGTGTTGAGATATAGCATGTGAGTTAGTGGAATTTCTTTAAAATTTGATACTTTCTTTGACAGCAGTGTGCCATTCTTTTGTGTGTGATCCATTTCCTGTTGTATTCAGGATGTTCCTGAAAACTCCCAGGATACCTGACCTTGTAAGCTCTCTCTCTATTCCTCCCCTCAGACGCTCCACTGGGATTGTGAAAAGCTTCCATTTGCTCCTACACATCAGCCAGAGCTGCTGAGTGGTCTAAGCTTTGACTATCCACACTTGAAAGGCTTGAGATAGAGTTTCCCACTGCTGGAGGGGAGGCACGTTACAGCGGCTTAAACCCTCTACCTCCTGGGCAATCCTGAGAGTCTCCAGATGTTAATTTTATGATGAGGCAAGTGTGTCGTCATCGACCTTGGGAAACATCAACCTCAAACATTTCCTGAGCATCTTCTGTGTACCCAACAAAGCCACATTGTATTTCTCATTAGGCAGAGCCTGTTTGTATCTGGGCAGAGTCAGAGGGTAACTCAGGGGCTCCAGGAAGTGCTCCCTGCCTAAGTTCACTTCCTCTATTCTGCTAAAGCAATCCTTCGGACTCTGAAGTCTATAGTGCTAGGAGGGCACAAGTCACAGCCGACACCAGTAGGCTAGGACACCTCTGTTATTTCTGAGTGCCAGAGAATGGCATGCTCATGAAGATCCTCTTTGTGTGCACACAAAGTCTTCTACAGAACTTGGAAGTAGTTGCTACGTGAGGCCCCAAATCAGCCGCTCAACCCAGACAGGGCTTCAGCTTTGGGATAGTTGGACAATTAAGTATGCAATGTGGTTCTTTGCTGATAATCCCCTTGCTGCTGCTGGGAGGCAGATTCAAAGCTGCTGTTGACTAGAGA
>NW_004524643.1:4113343-4115188 GCF_000260255.1 Octodon degus
AGCACAGAGGCTCACGTTTCCAACTGCTCTCTGGGCCTCCTCTCCACACCCAGAAGTTAGGCTGTGTTTCTGTCCCCGTTCTGACCCTTGTCTTTCAACCTTACTAAGCTTTCATCTCCACAGCTTGAGGAAGGCCAGCCTCCTGCTGGACTCCAGATCTGTCCTTCCTTCGCAAGATCCGTCCTCATCTAGGTTCATCGGCCCTCCATGCTGTGAACTCAGCAGGCTTTGGAGCCAGCTCACTTCCAGGATGAGGCAGGGCCTTTCCTTGAGCAGTGTCTGGACAGACATTTGTGGTCTGAAGTGAGAAGTAGTTTGAGGAGTAGACAGAGCCCTCCTTCTGGAAACTCCTAGTGACTGTGACCACAGGTGAGTCACAAAATCTCTGTGGGACTCGGTCTTCTTGTCTGATAAGGAGAGAGCTGGGCTGGATCATTTGGGGTCTGGGGTGCCTCTTAGCTCTAATCTCTCCAGGTTTTCAGGGATGAAATGCCAGAGGTGCCCAATGGGCAAGATGGCTGGGCCTGTTTGTCTGAGAGGTGGCCCATTCTCCCTGTGGAGCAGAATCCATGCCAGCCTCTGAATCCCCGTTGTCCCCCATGCATAGCTTCAAGAAATTCTTTAGGACCCCGAGTGGGTAGAATTAACACCAACTTTGTTCATCTGGCACCAAGAATTTGGTTGGCAATAAATTGCTTCTCCAATAAGAACATAATCACTTCTCATCAGATTACTGCTCGCCAGGAGCTGTTCTGAAACCCTTTCTGGGACTGATCCAGCTTGGACTGTGAAGGAAAAAATTAAAAACAAATGAGATGCAAAGGTGATGAATTGGATGAAGGGCAAAGATATCTAGAAGCTTTACACCCTGGAGCGAGGCTCCAGGGTGTGGGGGAGGTCCAGGCCACACCTGAGAGGCCACTCCAGAGGCCTGAGGTGTGGGAGTGAGCCGTTTCCTACAGCCACACTCTAGCTGGTATGACAGCGGTCCCGGGCCCCATTCTGTCACCATACAGGTGAAGCAGGCAGCTGGGCAGGCTCCACCCTGTGCTAGGTGCTCACCAGTGTCCTGGCTCTGTCCTGTGACCAGCTCCAGCTGGCGTGCGAGGGACCCTTAGGCCAGACACAGCAATTCCATGAGTGAAACCTGGTGCTTCTTGTCAACCTCAGGCAACCAGAAGACCTCTTCACCCAGAGGCAGAAGCCCTACTTCTGGGTAAACAGTGTTGCCTGGAGTCCCACATCCTGTTCATGCAAATAGGCTTAGTGTCTCTGAAATATTTTTAGTTAGTCCGCATCTCCTGAGCACCTGCCATTTCACAGATGCAAGCTTCTGGGATCTCAGCGTTGTCTCCTCCTCAGGTCATGTGTTGAAATCCTGATCTGCAGAGACAGTAGTTGGGTGTGGGGCCTTTGTGTGGTGGTCATGAGTAGGCTGAAGAGAAAGTCCCAAGGAGCTGCCTATTCCTCCTTGTAAGACCAAGGAGGAAAGATGGCAGCCCCTCTATGAACCAGGAAGTAGCCCTCACCAGACACCAAATCTGCCTGGTGCCTCGATTTGGACTTCTCAAAGAACGATGAAAAGTAAATTTGTGTCATTTGTAAACCCTGTAGCGTATGGAATTTTGTTATAACAGACTGAAGCAGAGCTCATTTCTGATAGATAGATGATAGATAGATAGATAGATAGATAGATAGATAGATAGATAGATGATAGATAGATAGATAGATGATAGATAGATAGATGATAGATAGATAGATAGATAGATGATAGATAGATAGATGATAGATAGATAGATGATAGATAGATAGATGATAGATAGATAGATGATAGATAGATAGATA
>NW_004524643.1:4115373-4121129 GCF_000260255.1 Octodon degus
ATAGATAGATTCAGGGTCTCACTATACAGCAGCTCAGACCCAGTGATCCTCTTCTGGTCTCAGCTTCCTCAGTGCTGGGACTACAGGTGTGCTCCACCATGCCCAGTTTCAGGGCCGGCATGGCATGCAGTACTGGGGATCCAACTTGGGACCTTGCACTTGCCAGGCAGGCCCTTAGCTGGCCAAGCTGTCACCCCAGCCCTCTGATATCCATCTTGTTGGTCACCAGGGCCACTGTTTTCAACCATAAAACCCATTTCTGCCAGGCCGCATTCTAATTCGCAGGCTCTGCTGTAGACTGAAACCCAAATAGCAGAAATGTGTATAGCTATCCCTTTTCATACAGGCTTCATCCTAAGTGGAGTTTGCTGGTAACCCCACAGTCCTGGATTTTCAATTTAGAGCAACTGCCCCTTGGATTGAGTTCCTGTCTCTGGTACTGCAGTGAAAGTCAATCAAAGACACTGTAACAAGGCACCACAGATGGGAGGCCTTCTGACCCTGCACATTGGTGGCTTTGGAGAGAGCTCATAATTTAGCAAACCTTCTCTCTACACAGACCAGAGGGCTGGTCAATGACTGAATTCACATCTCAGTCAGGCCCCTAAAGCTGGTCTCTGTCCCTGATCACTGATGGAGCCACCAAGGAGCTGGGAAGGAATTGTGCCACACAGCCCAATCCTCACTATTTGGGCCATGGGGTGAGCCCTCTGGCAGCCTCTAACTGCCCCTCATAAATTTAGTTCAGCTTGAATTTTATAGTGGTAGATTTTTACCTCCTTACAATACAAACTACTAATTCAGGCCTCTGGGAGTTATTTTGCAGGGGGCATTTCTCTTTCTATAAACATACTGCCTGGATTTTTGGCACATTGGGGGACACAGAGCCGGTTTAGCATTTTAAAGAAGCTAAAGAATATGTAAAGCATCCTAATAAAAATATCGTTAGAGCCCTGGTGGGAGGAATAATCGTTACATTAATGCATCGGGTTATATTCCCAGAGGTACTCTTTCACTCCTACAAAATCCTTTCCCCACTGGTTACTGGTTTGAGGAAATGGTATTGTTTCCTTCTTTTCTGAGAACATTGGCTTTCTGAATTAGGTTTCTGAAGTTCTGCCATGTTTTTATTTGGGAAGCTAAGCAAAATATAGACAGTTCGAGTTTCAGAGTCTGATACCTGGGATTTTCCTTATAGCTCTGACAATAACTTGTGGTATGGCTTGGGGCTCTTCAACCTCTCTGAGCCTCAATTTCTGCATCTGTGAAATGGGACTAACAAAGTTTAGTTTATTGAGGGTCATGGGAAGATGAAAGAATCGGTGTTGGCAAAACACTTGTCATTCAGCAAGTGCTCATGAAGGGCAGAACGAGTCCAAAGTTAGCTAAAGAGTCTGGGCATGGAGAGCACATTAGAGTTGCATTCATGTGGATGCTGTTAGCAAGGCTATCCTGAGCCTCAGCAGGCCTGGGGCCTGGTAGAGGGTGGTAGTGGGTCTCAAGGGGCACAATGCGCTGGGCACTTACCTGATCACTTCACCCTCAGCTCTGGACGTGGCTCACACAGGTTTTGAGTGGCAAGCATTGAGTGAGAGCCATGAGGACCAAAGTCTTTGTCTTTGGGGGAGGAGGTTGTTGGTTTAATTCCTTGTGGTGTTTCCCACACCTCATTATGCTTCTGAATCACCTGGAGATCTTGTAATGCAAGGTCAGCTCCCTAGGCGTTGAGTAAGGATGAGAGCCTGTGCTTGCAATGAGCTGCAGTGAGGTCAGTGTGGCTGGCCCGTGGGCCGTACCTCCAGTAGCACAAGTCCAGCCAGCATTACAATCATCTGTGGAGCTTTAAAAAAAAAAAAAAATGTATGCTCAGGGTCTATCTCAGACCAGTGAATTAGAGACTCAGAAATCAGCCCATGAGGAGACTGGGCATTGCTTTACTTCAATTATTGACTAAGGGCTTGCTAATGGCCCGATTCTGTCAATGCCTCTGTATCTAGTCAGAAGCTGTTAAGATGCAAGCTTGCTTTGGTCCAGAAATGCCATACACTGGAGGGAATTTGGAAGCAGTGGCCCCAGTAACAGCTGCTCCAGGTCCTGGCTGCAGCTGCTCTGACGCCTGCCTCTGATCTGTCAACCCCTCCCCCATGGCATGGCAGCTTCGGAGCCTGCAGCAACAATGTGGTCAATGTGTGAGCGGAGAATTATTTCACAGTATCACTGTTGTGTGTGTGTGACCGCTGCTCCCAGATTGAGACTGCTTGGGCTTCCTGACCTTGGAGAGGTGTGTGTGTCCTGGACAATGGAGGATCTCCTGGTGCTGGGGCTGCTCTCCTCACCTGGGGCTGCCAGCAGCTTTGCCTCCTGGATCTCAGCCTAGGCTTCACTCAGGATGGCTCAGGCCAGCCAAGCAGAGCCAGGGGCCAGAGCAGGCAGACTTAAGAACTTGCCAAGTGATGGGGGATGGGAGGCCCAGGGCTAGGGTGCGTGGGGGGAGGTAGCAGGACCAGCTGGCCCCCAGGGCCCAGGAAAGGAGAGCACAAGGCAAGCCATGCCAGGGGATGAAGGTGGTAACGTTAGCATGGGAAGCAGAGGCGATTCCATCCTTAGAGGGAGAAGCCAAGGGACAGGTGAGGAACTGGCTAAAGAGGAGGTAGCAGAAGTCAGAAGGGCCAGGTGCCAGGCTGGTGGCACTGAGCAAGCCTCCTCTTTCCCTCAGGTGCTCAGAGGCGTGGATGGAGCTAAAGGAGGTGGTGATGGTGGGGGAGTCATGGTGACGGGTAATACAGAGACCCACAGGGCGTGTGCTTTCTCTTCTCTAGGGATCTTGGGCAATCATTTCTTGCCTGGACTATGACAAAACATAGACAACTCCAAAGCAGGGTTCCTGGATTCCTGCTGGTGTCTGGTTTCTGGAGCCTGCGGATGAACTTGCTAGGGAGGGAGAACATGACCTTTGTATTAAGAAGGTTTCCACCAAAAAACAAAACCAACTTCTTCTTCAGCAAACCTCATAGTGTTTGTACTTCAGGTCTTTGACTGATAAGATGAGGCCCACCCACATTCCTGCATTATCAAGGGTCATCTTTACTCCAAGGTCAACTTATTACAGATGTGAACCTGATCATTAAATTCCTTCACAGAAACACCTAAGTCAGTGTTTGGTCAAATCACTGGGCTGTTACAGTCTAGCGAGTTGACGCAGAATTAACCATCACACTGCTCCAAGAGTTGCAGAATACCAATGCTTTGGAAGGGCCAAACTATGGTTCTCAGCATCCCCTGAAGGTCTGCATGGTCAAGGTGTGGTCCCCTTCATGTAGCTCTGGGAGGTGGTGGAACCTGTAAGAAGTGGGGCCTATGGGGGGCTTTGGGCCACGGGGGTGTGCACTGAAAGGGGGTGGCTGGACCCCTTCGGTTCTTTTCTTCCATACCAAGTGGCTCCCTGCCATGAAGTGAACGGATTTTCTCTGCTCCTGCCATGATGTTCTGCCCTAAAGCCTCAAACACTTGGTCCATTGGATCGTGGGGCCAAAAGCATGAACCAAAGGAAACCATTTCTTTTTTTTTCTTTTTGGTGGAACCAGGGATTGAACTCAGGCCCTTGCCCTCGCCAGGGAAGCACTTATTCCACTGAGCCATCTCCCCGGCCCCTGGAAACAATTTCTTTTCTGAGGTTGATTATCACAGGTATCCAATAGAGGAGCAGAAATCTGGCCAGCAAAGGGCGTGTGTTGGCCTGTATGTCTGTACACACAGATGTTCTCTGCATGACCAGTGAGGACAAGAGCAAGCTCTCCTCTTCCCCCGATGCCACAGTCCTTGTTGCCTACTGCCTGGGTCATTGCCAGGTTCCTTTTGCTTCCAGCCTCTGCTTTCTGCAGTGCCCGACAGCCAGTGGATCTTCCTGAAAGGCAAGTCCACTCAACGCATCCCCTCTTCCCTAGTGAAGTTTTCAGGGTGCTGGAGTCTTAGCACAGCTTACTTGAATCTGAGCCCCTTGCTGCAGGAACTCCTAGCATCACAAGAAGAAAGCCAGGCTATCATCTCTGGGGCTTTGCTCCGGCCTGGAAAGCCTTCCTTACTCATCCTTCCATGCTCACTGTCCATTCTTGTGTCCCGCCTGCTGTCACCCACTGCCCACTCTACACATGTAGATGCAGATGCACACACACATGCACACATGTACACACACGCACACACTGCCTACTGCTATATCTAGAGACCTCTTGTCCCCCTTTTCCTTTCTGTTCTTTCTCATCTGCCCATCCCGTCACTTGTCCACTTGCAGTCTGCACCAGCTGCCAGTGCAGCAGTGCCTAGTGCATTTATTCCACAGACAACCAGAACCCCAGACAGCATGACTGGGTCTGCTTTGGGGTTATCAGCACCTTCTGACTTCTGTCCACTGTTGGAGCAAAGGCAATAGCTTGTCTTTGCTGAGACTTGCTATGTGACAAGCTCCTTGTGGATGATGTCATTGAACCACCACCTCTCTGTGGGGTATCATTATCCCTCCTTTGCAGGTGGAGAAACTGAGGCCCAGGGCTTGGACACAAGCAACCTGACTCCACAGCCCATCCTCCACCACCACAGCCTCTTTGCTGGGAAACAACCTCATGGAAAGCACTTTGTTTAAACTCCATGGATTGAGACCATTATTCAATGAAAAAGCAATATTTCCACTCTGATCATTTTTAGGTGAGGTTAATAAATGACATGGCTTTTTTTCTAACTTATTTATTTTTATTGAAGTATCATTCACATACCATAAATTCATTCTTTCCAAATGGACAATTCTCATTCAGTGGCTTTTTATTATATTCATGAAGTTGTACAACCATCATTTGTGTGTAGTTCCAGAATATTTCCATCACCCTGGAGAGAGACCCTGTCCATATGCACAGTCACTCCCCATCTCTCCCTCTCCCCAGTATTTGGTAGTCACCAACCTACATCCTGTCCCCACAGATTTTTTTTTTTAATGTATTTCATCTACAGGGTCTACAGGGTCTCACTACACAGATCGGACTTGTAGTGATCCCTGTTTTCAGCCTCCCAAGCGCTGGGACTACAGGCATGTGCCACCACCCCCAGTCTCAATCACCATCTCAGCATGCCCCAAGGGTGGGGCTGGCACAGCATGCCAGGGATCAAACCCCAGTCCTTGCATCTGCCTAAGCAGGTACTTTAATCTGCTGAGCTATCTGGCTGGCCCTCCATGGATTTACTTATTCGGGACATTTGGTACTAATAAAATCACACAACATGTCACCTTTCATGACCCTTTTCTCACTCAGCATGCTGTCTCAAGATTTGTCCATATTGTAGCCCGTACAGTATATCACTCCTTTATATGGTTGAACAATATTTCATGTACAATAGGTTGGATAATGGTCCCCAAAGATTTCTACATCATTTGCCTTTGAATCTGTGATTTATGGCAAAGGGCTTTTACAGACATGACTCAAGAAGGTTACCCTAGATCAGTGGTGCTCAACCTGTGGCACGCATGCTGCGTCAGGCTGTTTGTTATCATAGAAAGCTCTGAAAGCTCTGGCACCACTGCCCTTGATTCTCCTGGTAGACTATCCCCAAATATAAGCACAAACGTTCTGATAACACAGAGACAGAGGGAGATTTGACTGAGGAGAAAGGCAGAAGTTGGGGTGGCAAGCTTCAGTGATGGAGGACGGGACCACAAGCCAAGGAAAAGCTGAAAAGCCCAAAGAAATCATCCCATCCTCCAGAAAGACCCA